>NC_052944.1:127922195-128272241 GCF_013358895.1 Oreochromis aureus | reverse complement strand
ATCTCTGACTCTTACAGACTGCTGGGTCCATGGTGTTCCTCCTCCTGCTGAGAAGGTGCAAACAGCTGCCTTCTTTGCGTCACATACATCAGTCTGTCCACTGTCATTCTTTCCATGACTTTCCCTGGATGAGATGTTAGAGCTGCAGGCCTATAACCTGTGGTGTTAGTGGGGTCTTTCCCAGGTTTCACAGTTCTTTCCAGCTTCCTGATATATTCTATTGTAGAAGACCAGTAGAGCATCCTCTAACTGCTGCATCATGATCTAACACACCTCATCCTTCCCAGGTGAAGTCATTTTTATGCATTTAAGAGCTGCTTTGAATTCAAACATTACAAACTGAATATGTCTGTGAAGATTCTCAGTCATCCAGGTCATCGTAGTCAAAGGAGTTTGCAAAGAAAAAAGCGTCTGGACTTCTTTAAGTTGCTTGAAGACGTTTCACCTCTCATCCGAGAAGCTTCTTCAGTTCTAAGGTCAAATGGCCGAGAGTCCCAGGATGTGAGTGGGCGTTAAGGCGTCTGGGGAGGGAACTCAAAACTGGATTGCCATCTACAATCCAGTTTTGAGTTCCCTCCCCAGATGCCTTAACGCCCACTCACATCCTGGGCCATCTGACCTCAGGAATTCACATGACAAGGTGGGGCCAGGTTTCACAATGGGCTCACCCGAAACCCTGGCTGATTAGGTCCCACACCCGCTTTCACACCTTGGCGCATGTGATTAGAGGATCACCAGGGGGTCCTTTGTCCCTCCTTGGGGGGATACTCCAACTGGGTTTAAATCTGGGACTCTCGGCCATTTGACCTTAGAACTGAAGAAGCTTCTCGGATGAGAGGTGAAACGTCTTCAAGCAACTTAAAGAAGTCCAGACGCTTTTTTTCTTTGCAAACTCCTTTGATTACAAACTGAACATTAGAACTATCCTCCTCTCCAGGATTTTCCTGATTTAACATTTCAATATGATTCATTTTTGTTCTCTCACATCTGCCTTCATCACTTCAATCATTCCCACTGTGGATTTGATCAAATTGTCTGCCCAGCATTTCTACGTTTTCCCATCCCTTCCTGTAGCTCATTAATACTATTAATACTGGAAACTGCTGTTGAAGCCTGATGGTGACACTTTCTGGTGAAGAAGTTAATTGCAGTAACTGGACTGGTTGGCTTATGATGAACTGGACATTTCCATCAGTGCGTTTATGAAGCTACTGTAAGTAATAACAGGTTTATTACCTGTCAGGACCTTTGTGGTTATTAGTTTATTGCACGGCCTGTTAATGTGTGTCGAGAGGAGTTGTTGTTGAAGCTAACAGTATCATTATTATTTCAACTGTTTAATAAGTATTATGTAAACTACTTTTATATTTTACTCTTTGTGGGAGAATCAAACGCACTTTGTTTTCTCAGCTCACAGACAAAACAGATACACGCATGTATATACAGTCCACGTCCAGCTCTGCATGTACTCCTTCTGCTCCATTTCTATAGAGAATAAACATCCATCCATCCATCCATCCATCCATCCATCTTCATCCGCTTTATCCGGCCGGGTTGCGGGGACAGTAGCCTAAGCAGAGAAGCCCAGACCTCCCTCTAACCAGCCACCTCCTCCAGCTTATCCGGGGGAACACCAAGGCGTTCCCAGGCCAGCCGAGAGATATAATCTCTCCAGCGTGTCCTGGGTCTGCCCCGGGGTCTCCTCCCGGTGGGACATGCCCGGATCACCTCACCCAGGAGGTGCCCAGGAGGCATCCTTGTCAGATGCCCGAACCACCTCAGCTGGCTCCTTTCAATGTGGAGGAGCAGTGGCTCTACTCTGAGCCCCTCCCGGATGGCCGAACTTCTCATCCTATCTCTAAGGGAGAGGCCAGCCACCCTTCGGAGGAAACTCATTTCTCCCGCTTGTATCCGCGATCTCGTTCTTTCGGTCACTACCCACAGCTCGTGGCCATAAGTGATGGTAGGGACGTAGATCGACCGGTAAATTCGCTTTTACACTCAGCTCGCTCTTCACCACGACGGACCGGTGCAGCATCCGCATCACTGCAGCCGCAGCCCCAATCAGTCTGTCGATCTCTGGCTCCCTTCTCCCATCACTCACGATCAAGACCCCAAGACACAACATAATCATTCTCCATTGAGTATCCATCTCCTGGTTTATCATAAGGCCTCTTTACATTTTCTCCAATAATTCCTGCTTTTAGAGGCTTGCGCACATCCACAGGCAGTCCAACAGAGAAACTGCCTCTGCCATTTTCTTCTTCTTGATCTTTGATTTTTCTCTTCACTTTCTCCATTGGGTCTTCTTAGATGCACTTTCCAGAAAGCAGCAACATTTTTGTGCCCCGCTTTTCAAATTGTGCATCTTACTTCAGCTTAATGTGTTTACATTCAAAAATCCTACCAGAGGCTCGACAAAGCTGAACTAAAAGACAGCACAGGCACTAATCATAGCAGCACAGAATTTAAGCACACAGTCCATAGGGGCTGGGGTCTACCACACCAGATGTAGGCTGTGAAAAGATGTCCTTTTACTCCTACTGTACTTACACTGATTATCCATCCAGAATAAATCTATAGTCTCCATCTCTCTGACTCAGACTCTGTGGACAGTAATTTAACTGAATGCATTTTAATGTCACTATCTAAATGTAGTCTGCAGACATTATACAAAGCAGACATTATAACATAAAAATGATTGGTCCCAGCAGAGGACCCTGTGGAACTACATGAATAATGTTAATGTGTGAGAATAATAACAATGTGTTCACTGTGATCAACAGTTTTCAATGCTGCAGTGAGGTGTAGCAGGACAAGCTTAGCGGTAAGTCCCCTGAAAAAGTTTCACTTGTGCTGTTTCTGTGTAAATTACTGGTTTGTTTGAACAAGTTCATCAGCTGAACCAATAATTACTCCAGAACTATTTCTTTGTGATTCAGTGTGATTTTGCATTTTGTAATATTAGCATGTCAAACTCTCTACACAGATGAGAAATGAAGTGCATTTAATAATAAAAGTTATCTCTCAGAGACAAAGTTAGTGTCTCATTCAGGTCTGTATCTGTGTAGAGACACATGCAGTGCTCATATTTGCTGTTTTGTGTGTCACTCAGACCTCTTCTTGACAGGGGAAGCAATTTCATTTAAAGTTACATTCACTGATACAGGCTGCTAGAGCTCCAACCAGGAGAGTACACACATGATTCAGGGAAAAATAAAATCTGATTAATATTTTTCTAACATTCTCTTAGATAAATATTAAGAGGTGTCAAAGTAAAATACAGGACCTTTGGGTTAGATATAAGGTGATTTGAGAAATCATGTCTGTTGTAAATGAGTAATCCATTTATCGATGTAACTCAGGTTTTAAATCATCATCAGAAAAGACTGAATCCTGACCTGAGAATTCCCAGTGTACACTTTGGACTTTCCACTGTAGAAAATAGAAGCTTCAGTCCTGAATCCTGCAGGTTGTTGTTACCCAGGTCCAACTCTATCAGACTAGAGGACTGGGAGCTCAGCACTGAGGACAGTGTTTCACAGCTTCTGTCTGACAGGTTACAGCCTCTCATTCTGAAAAAATGATGACAAGAAAACATGAAACACTTTTGTTAAAGTATATTCATGGTGCCACGAGGCGCTACTACATTTACAATATTTCAACACTGTTTCAGGACATGCTGGAATCCTTATTGCCTCATACAAAAGACAAATGTGGCAGCTTACTGTGACTTGGATGGATTCATTAAAAAAAACATAACATACACACTGTTAATTTTTTCCAAATGAAATTGATTAAATGACGTTAAGTGATGAAAAAAAAATCGCTCGATCTGACCTTAGAATTTCCAGTTTGCAGTGTTGACTCTTCATCCCAGCAGACAGAAGCTTCACTCCTGAATCCTCCAGGTTGTTGTTACCCAGGTCCAGCTCTGTCAGATGGGAGGACTGGGAGCTCAGGACTGAGGACAGAGCTTCACAGCTTCTGTCTGACAGGTTACAGCCACTCAGTCTGAAATCAAGGGGGAAGGGAGACAAGATCAACAAAACAAATCAGAGCTTTATTGCTTTTTTGTTGTTTTTAAGCAGAAATCGGGGAGGTGCTGGTAGATTCTGTTCTTTTGGTTTATTACCCAATAACACAGACATACACTAATATTTGTGACTTTAGTAATAGTAGCATTTATAATGCAAAGCAACAGCGATCACAGGTTGAAGGGGCCTGAACTCTACAATGCAGTGATTTTTAAGATGACCTGTTCTTCCAATTTCCAACAACAGATTTCTCCAACCTTACAGTTAAAAATAATTCTTTATCTCATACTGAATCTTGGTGCACCTCCCCCCAGTTTATTAAAATGAAGTGGTACTGAAGTTGCTGTAAGTGATGTGTGATGCCACTGATTTCCTTTCTGATCCAATACAAAGTAAAATTCAGGCTGGTATCTGTGATACTGATGAAAACTATTCCTTCAGAATCAATACAAGACATCATAAGAAAATATGATGATTTGTATGACATAAAAAGACTAAATTTTAAAATATTCAATTAATAATCAAAAACAGATGTGACTGAATATAATAAAGCTGGGAAACATTTTATGGCCATTGCTACGGGCCATTCGATCCTTTTACAACCATTGCAAGACCTTGGTTGGCATAGCCGGCAATAAGTTGGATAGTAATAAGTCCGGTGGGTGATGGGCTCCACCAGGGCTGCCCTTTGTCACTGATTCTGTTCATAATTTTTATGGACAGAATTTCTAGGCGCAGCCAAGTGGCGGAAGGCTTTCACTTGGGAGGTCTCAGAATCTCATCTCTGCTTTTCACGGATGATGTGGTTCTGTTGGCTTCATCGGGTGATGGAACGGTTTGCAGCCAAGTGTATGGCAGCGGGAATGAGGATCAGCACCTCCAAATCTGAGGCCATGATCCTTAGGGTGGAGTGCCCACTCTGGGTCAGGGACAAGTTCCTGCCCCAAGTGGAGGAGTTTAAGTATCTCGGTGTCTTGTTCACGAGCGATGGGAGAAGGAGGCGGGAGAACAATAGGTGGATTGGTACTGTGGCTGCAGTGATGCGGACCACGTACCGATCCATCGTGGTGAAGAGAGAGCTGAGCGTAAAAGCAAAGCTCTCAATTTATCCATCGATCTATGTCCCTACCCTCACCTATGGTCACGACCTGTGGGTAGTGACCGAAAGAACGAGATCATGGATACAAGCGGCGGAAATGGGCTTCCTCCGAAGGGTGGCTGGCCTCTCTCTTAGAGATAGGGAGAGGAGTTCAGCCATCCGGAAAGGCCATTGAAAGGAGTCAGTTGAGGTGGTTTGGGCATCTGACAAGGATGCCTCCTGGGCAAGGTATTCTGGGCATGTCCCATCGTGAGGAGGCCCTGGGGCAGACCCAGGACACGCTGGAGAGATTATATCTTTCAGCTGGCCTGGGAACGCCTGGGTGTTCCCCCGGACAAGCTGGAAGAGGTGGATGGGGAGAGGCAGGACTGGGCTTCTCTGGTTGGGCTGCTGCCCCCACGACTCGGCCCTGGATAAGCAGAAGAAGATGGATGGATGGATGGATGGATGGTGTTATTTTCTCTCTCTTTCCTATATTAAATATTTTGAATTGTATTTTTGTTGCTTTAAGCCAACAGCTGCTGTTTTACTCCCAGTACACTGTATATTTTTAAAATAAGATAAGATAAGATAAGATAAGATAAGATAAGATAACCTTTATTAGTCCCACACGTGGGAAATTTGTTTTGTCACAGCAGGAAGTGGACAGTGCAAAAGTTATGAAGCAAAAATTAGAATAAAATAAAATAAGAATAAGTATAGTACACAACTGTTACAGAATAAAATGAAATACTATAAACACAGTAGAATAAAATAGAATAAAATATACAATAAGATAAAAATAGAATACAAATGTTATATACAACTCAGTAAAAATACAACGATGCCAGAAAAGATTATGCACATTAGTGTTATTGCACATTTGTGGATGTGTGTGTTTGATCAGTTAAAGTCTTTATTGTAGAGTCTGACAGCAGTGGGGAGGAAAGACCTGCGAAATCTCTCCGTCCCACACCGTGGGTGCCGCAGCCACTGAAGGAGCTGCTCAGTGCTGTCACAGTCTCATGCATGGGGTGGGAGATGTTGTCCAACAGGGATGACAGTTTAGCCGCCATTCTCCTGTCACCACCTCCACTGGGTCCAGAGGGCATCCTAGAACAGAGCTGGCCCTGCGGATCAGCCTGTTCAGTCTCTTCCTGTCCCCAGCAGAGATGCTGCTGCCCCAGCAGACCACACCATAAAAGATGGCTGAGGCCACCACAGAGTCATAGAAGGTCTTCAGGAGTGGGCCCTCCACTCCAAACGACCTGAGTCTCCGCAGCAGGTACAGTCTGCTCTGCCCTTTCCTGTAGAGGGCGTCTGAGTTATGAGTCCAGTCCAGTTTGCTGTTCAGATGAACACCAAGGTACCTGTAGCTGTCCACAGCCTCAATGTCCATACCTTGGATGTTCAGTGGTTGCAGTGAAGGATGTTTGTGCCTGCGGAAGTCTACCACCAGCTCCTCTGTTTTACTGGCATTGATCTGGAGGTAGTTCAGCTGGCACCAGTCCACAAAGTCCTGAGTCAGTCATAGCTAGTCTATAGTCAACTTTAAATGCTCTACAATTTGAACAAATGGGATTCTGTAGTTTTAAAGATGCAGTGAATTCCCATCATTTAAACATAGACACAAAAACCTTAAGCCTGGATTTAAGTTACTTTACAAAATGAAGTAACCGTAATTCTGTCTTCATAAGTGACTTTGTTGATCTGCTGACTCACATAGCTACTGTTTCCCCTAATATAATACTCCTGGGAGACTTTAATATTCATATGGATAACAGTGATCATCCTCTCACCAAAGACTTCTCATCCTGCCTTGACAGTTTTGGCTTTAAACAACACAAAAACTTTCCTTCTCATACTAAGGGCCATACTTTGGACCTAGTTTGTTGCTCTGGACTTACTCCTTTTAACTGCAAAGCTGATGAACTGCTAATTTCTGACCACTTGCTTCTTTCTTTCAATGTCAAAATGACCTTTTCTATAACCAAGAACCTTCGTACCATTTCTTTTCGGAATATTAAGAAAATCAATCCTGATACTCTTTCTTTTGCTTTCTCTAGTCATTTGCGTTTTCATAACCTGCTCACCCAAGAGGACTTAGTTACCTATTATAACTCTAGTCCAATAGTATTCTAAACTCTGTTGCCCCACTCAAAACCAAATCTATATCATTCTCTCAGTCAGCACCCTGGTTCACAGCTGAACTCAGGCTCCTGAAAGCAAAAGGATGACGACTCGGACGCCTTTATAAGAAAACTGGTCTGAATATCTACAAGTAAATGTTTAATAATCATATTATGTATTACAAGGAGTGTTTTCATCAAACAAAATCTGCTTACTACTCCATCATTATCTGTTTAAAAGATGACTCAACCAAGATACTATTTTCACTGTTCAACTCTTCTTTCAGGTCACCACATTTTTTACCTGCTCACCTTTACTCGTCTTCCTTCTGTGATTCTCTAATGTTATTTTTCATCGAGAATATTCACAAAATACACCATGACCTGGTTTCCGATGTTCCATTTAGCTGTTCCTTTGTAATTCCTCTCCCATCACACTGTTTTTCTGCTTTACAGCTCCCCTCTGTTACTAATATTTCAGATCCCAACTGTAAGTCAAAACCTTCTACTTGTCAGCTAGACCCCATTCCTACAGTTTTGGTTAAGGCATGTCTACCTTCTTTGCTTCCCCTCATATCTTCTATCATCTGCTCTTCACTTACAACTGGAACTGTTCCTGCTTCCCTTAAAATTGCTGCCATCACCCCAATATTAAAAAAAAACTGGTCTAGATCCCAATAATTTTGAGAATTTTCGGCCTATTTCCAATCTACCATTCCTTTCAAAAATTCTTGAGAAAAAAGTTGCCACACAACTCCACTCACATTTAACTAATAATATTCTGTATGAACAGTTCCAGTCTGGTTTTCGCCCCTCCCATAGCACTGAAACAGCACTTATAAAAATAACCAATGATCTTCTTATGGCAGCTGACTCCGGTTTACTTTCCATTCTTATCCTCCTTGATCTGAGTGCTGCTTTCGACACTATTTCTCACTCTATTCTTCTCAGTAGGCTAGCCTCCATCGGTCTCTCCCATACTCCACTAGCCTGGTTTAAATCATACCTGTCTGATCGCACTCAGTTCCTTCAACTCAAATCCTTTACTTCTCAGCTCTTTCCTCTGACCACTGGCTTGCCCCAGGGATCTGTCCTGGGGCCCCTTCTTTTCATTATCTACCTTCTACCGCTTGGACATATTTTCCGTAAATACAATATCCAGTTTCACTGTTATGCTGACGACACCCAGCTTTATCTGTCCACTAAACCTGATTTTACTCTTCTATCCTCCCTCACCCTCTGTTTAGCAAAACTAAATTCATGGTTCACTTCTAATTTTCTCAAACACAATAGTAATAAATCCGAGCTTCTCTTGGTAGGCACTAAATCAACATTATCCAGAACCAACAGTTTCTCTATTACTATCAATAACTCGCCGGTGTTCGTTTCTTCCTCTGTGAAAAGTTTGGGTGTCATCCTCGACAGTACTCTATCTTTCAATTCATACATTAATAATGTCACTCGGTCTGCATATTTTCAATTGTGCAACATTAATCGTCTCCGTCCTTTTCTCACCTCCCATGCCACTGCCATTCTTGTCCATAGCCTTGTTACTTCTCGGATTGATTATTGTAATTCAGTTCTTTTTGGTCTTACTCAAAAATCCATCCACAAGCTTCAACGCGTCCAGAACTCTGCTGCCCGTATCATCACCAGGACCCCTTCGGTCCACCACATCACTCCTGTCCTGCAGCAGCTTCATTGGCTCTCGGTCAAATATCGTATCAATTTCAAAATACTCTTGTACACATTTAAGGCTATTCATCATCTCTCTCCTCCATATCTCTCTGATCTGTTTCGGATCACCGCCCCATCTCGGTGTCTTAGATCCTCTTCTTCCCTTTCACTCTCTGTCCCCTCCCCCCATCTTGTCACCATGGGGAGCAGGGCTTTCAGCTGCTCTGCTCCTCAATTCTGGAATTCCAACCTCCTGATTTAAGAAATATCTCTACCTTCTCGCTCTTTAAATCCCAACTCAAAACACACTTGTTCAAAATAGCTTATCCCACATAACCTCTCCATTCGGCTATTTTAAATTTGTTTATGTTTTATGATTGTGTAAACTCTTTGCTTTTATGTTGCTTTTTACTCTACTGTGTACAGTGACCTTGAGTGTTTTGAAAGGCGCTTTCAAATAAAATGTATTATTATTATTATTATTATAAGTCACGCTGTTGTCTGTACCTGTCTACAGTTCCTTTAAATCCGTTGTTTGTGAACTCTCAGGACCTGTTCCAACTGTCATAGCTGTTATTTACTGTCCTCCAAAGTCTAATTCTGTCTTCATAAGTGACTTTGTTGATCTGCTGACTCACATAGCTACTGTTTCCCCTAATATAATACTCCTGAGAGACTTTAATATTCATATGGATAACAGTGATCATCCTCTCACCAAAGACTTCTCATCCTGCCTCGATAGTATTGGCTTTAAACAACACATAAACCTTCCTACTCGTATTAAAGGCCATACTTTGGACCTAGTTTGTTGCTCTGGACTTATTCCTTTTAACTGCAAAGCTGATGAACTGCTAATTTCTGATTACTTGCTTCTTTCTTTCAATGTCAAAATTTCCTTTTCTATAACCACGAACCTTCGTACCATTTCTTTTCAGAATATTAATAAAATAAATCCTGATATTCTTTCTTTTGCTTTCTCTAGTCATTTGCATTTTCATAACCTGCTCACCCAACAAGACTTGGTTTCCTATTATAACTCTAGTCTCAATAGTAGGCAAGGCAAGTTTATTTATATAGCACAATTCAACAACAAGGTGATTCAAAGTGCTTTACAGAGACATTAGAAACAAAAACAAATAAAAAGCTTGATTTAAAATTGATTAAAACAAACAAACAGACAAACAAACAAGACAGTATATAAAATCAAAAATTAGAACAGTAGATAAAATCAGAACAGTAGAAAAAATAAGTATTTAAAATGTAAGTTTTGAAATTTAAGCTTAAAAGTGCAGATTTGGTGTTTTATTCAAATGCAGCTGAGCACATTCATTTTTCCTGTAGTATATAAAAATTAGTGTATCTCAAAAATAAAACTATGAAGACACTCAAAATAAATTTCTCGTGGTTGGAAACTTTTGTATTTACAGTTTTGAGGGATACACCTCTTAAATGTTTTTTTAACTAGAAATATATGTAAAAAAGAAAACAACAAGTTTTTGCAATTTATGTAGTTACTATTTACTTAATGCCTACATTAAAATTTGGGCTATAACGGTTGTAAATATATATGGAAACTTGAAATACTCCCACAAATGGCACTACAGCATGTAAAAACATAAAGATAAGCTCTGGCGGACTTGGTTCTATGGTAGGTCTTAAAGGGTTAAATAGCCTGTGGCAAATATATTAGTGTTGTCTTCTAACTATACATGCTCTTAACTTTATGCAAGAAAAAATAAAGTATTAAAAAAAAAGATATTTTTCACGAAGAAATTCCGTCTCGTGGTTTGCGAGCTGGTGCTGCTGTACGTGCACCCGGATTTGCGACATACTTTATGGTAACTCAAAACAAAGACTGCACCCTCGGCACTCGCTGTTTACAGACTGCATACTTTCTAGATGACCACGGGTCAGGTGGTATATCGTTATTGTGATATAAAATAATTCATATCGTGATAAATATTTTTTCCATATTGCCCAGCACTACATGCAGGAATATTTTCAGGGACAGACACACTAGTCTAGCTGGATAGTACATGGATATTTATGTAGGGGTCTCCAAGGAGTCTGTTTGCAGGAGCATTAATGATAACTGATAAGTCATGTTGAGAGTTTCATTAAAAGTGGACCTACAGTTAGGTTCATAAATATTTGGACAGAGACAACATTTTGTAACTTTAGATACACTTTATTAGGTCACTGTGTACCTAAACGTGTCAGCCATGTGTATGTTTCCCATGCCGTATGTCCACAGTGACAGTCAGTGACACTGACAGAAGGATGAAACAAGGCTGTGAATCATTTCAGTCTGTGTGTGTGACAAAGAGGCAGACAGGAGCAGCTAACATTTGGAAATGGAAGCTTAAATACTGGAAACTCTACATTCACAGCTGAATTCACAATATATTTGTTCTCAAGTGCACATTTAGCAGCTAATGCAAATACTGTTTTCCTTTGCTTTCTACAACTTGAGCAGCTATTGCTAAGTAGGCCACTTTGCTCTGCTAAGGATTTGTGTGACCATGATGGAAACTCTGATAAGCTAATGCTGCTAAGCTAATGCTGTTTAGCATTAACGTCACATCATTATAACGCAAGAGAAAAGGGTATTAGCATTAGCTACTAGTGCTTATTCACCCCAAATTACCTTTAGCTGCTAATGGCAGCCTACTTAGCATTAACCCCTTACTAATATAATGCTAATTTACATCAAATTAGCATTAGCTGCTCATATTTTTATAAGGAAAGAGAAAACAATATTAGCATTAGCGGCTAATAATTATTCACCCCTAATTAGAATAAGCCGCTAAAGGCAGCCTACTTAGCATTAACTCCTCACTTCGTTGTTACCCAACAGAAAAGAGTTGGTAGTATTAGCTACTATCATTTTTAATAAGTAAGAGAAAACATTGAGTTATCCAATCATAGTTTGATCTCGTGCATGAGATCAAAGAGCTCTGCTTGGTGCTTTTTGCTGTTGTAGTAGAATTGTCTGGTACCAGCGGTGGTTCTGTGCTAGACGACCCATCACCAGCTTTTTCCAGCTTTTTCCACTGGTTACCAGTACGTCGTAGAATCCACTTCCAGATCTTGTTGTTTGTCTTTAAATGTCTGAATGAATTAGCGCCATCTTATGTCTGTTTAACAAAACTATTCCAAGTCGAGCCCTCAGGTCTGCAGATAAGTAGCTTCTGACCAGAACTAGACGTAAAAACAGAGGTGAGCTTTATCGATCGCTGCAGCCAAACTCTGGAGCAGTCGCCCTTCACATCAGGTCTTCACCAACACTCGACATTTTTAAAACCCAGTTGGAAACACATTTGTACTCTGTAGCTTTCAATTCTGATGAGTCGTTATAGTAATTACTGTGTATGTTTCCTATTTTATCTCTACTCTGTGCAGCACTTTGGCTCAACCTGTTTTTAAATGTGCTGATAAATAAATGTAGATTTCTTTGAATAAAACAGTGGAGCCGAGCTTGGAGCTCAGTGTGTAACAGTGTGTGTATGAGAGCCATGTAATGTCCATGCACTGTAAAATGTAATTCTAGATGTTTGTTATTTCAACATATTATTCTATATCAGTTTGACGATAGATGACTGAAGTTGTTGTTATAACATAGAATTACAAGTTAAAACGTCCCAATTACACCAAAAAAGCTAACTTGAAAACTCATGTCCAGCTAAATCAGCAACTTATGTGAACTTGACAATGTGGGTAAGTTGAGCACAGCAGGATTCAAAACTGCCTCACGTGACTGCTACCGAGGTGCATCATGGGGAATTGGCGGTTAACGACATGCTCACTTTACTTGGACGTTTTCTAATCGTCTTCTTTGGAATATGCTTTCAAGGTGAGTAACATTGGTTATAACTATAAGGAAAGAGAGCTACAAAAGTTGGAACATGTTTTGAATCTATGGCATGATGTGTGTTTTCTCTTTTACCGAAATGTTTGCTTTAGCTAATGTAACTTTAGCCGACAAGGTCCAGCTTGTATGTCATGACCAAACTTGACCTAATAAACTGACATATGGCCTTTTTATGGGTTTAATGTGGCACTGACCAAATCACAAGTATTGTGCCGCTAGCTTTAAGGTTGTGCACTCAACCACTGTTGCGATATTAGCAAGCTAACTCAGCTAATTAATAAAGCTTATTTCATATTGTCTCTGTACTTGTAAATTTCTTTCAAGTTCACAGGCTGTTGTATTTTGGTGGAAGTTCATTTTGGCAATATTTCCAATAACTGACTGGGTTCAAAAAGAACTTTTGGCAGGACTCCGATGCTTGTTGTCATCTGTTTACCCCTATGTAATCACTTAAGTTGTTATTAACTGCTGCATGCTAAGCTGCAAGAGTGCACTGAGGACTGAGACAAAATATGGTCTACAAACCAGCATTATATTAGTTTTATCAGATAGTCCTCCAGTGTGTTTATTTTTTGCTTTAATTCTATTGTGCAGTTATTTGTTACCCTGAAATGCTTTATGCTTAACAACAGCTCACTATTTTGACTTATTTTTGAACTCTTGTGATCAGTATGACTAGATTGTGTGAGTTTCCATACTAAAAGAGCTGTAGTGATAAAATAATTGGCATCAGAGACACTGATTCTTGGCATGGTATACTGCAGAAGTTTTTTTTTTTTTTTTTTTGCATAATTTACCTTTTAATTAAACTGCATTCTCTGTATTGTAACAAAACTAACATTGTTTATATGTCAGAAAATTAGCAAACATGAATAAATGGCGAAAACAATATAATTATAACATATATTTTATTTTACTTATTTTAGGTCTGTGAAGCCAAACTTGATGCTGGGGATTTATTTTTGTCAGTGGAGTCAAATGGTAAGTTACAATTTGTGCATTTTGTCATACTGGAAACACCTCAGATTATATTGTAATTTAATAGCTCTGTAGAACAAATGATATAAAGATTGTAGTGTCAGGGTACTTCTTAAGAAGTAATATGGCACTATTGATGATCACATGCAGGTGGCATAAACTAAATATTCAGACGTGTTACCAACAAATGATTCATTAACAAAAGCAATGGAGCAGACTGTTTAGGTTCTTGTGGTTGTAATAACATCCATAACTGCAAGTTTGTCATTAATTTATTTTCACAGGTCTAGATGATCACATCTGACTTTGTCATTTAAATGAGGTGGACTTGCAAACTTTGCACTCTTTTGGGTAAATTGCTGTCCACTACATATACACAGAATCTGCACAGTATTTCAGATCTAAAAGGGAGTATGTAATGGACTTGCTGGCTTTAATGTAAAAAGCCTGTTGTGTAACTTTAATGAGGCAGTTGGACTAAAACAGTATTGCTCATCAAGGTAAACATCTGAGGAATAAGGAAATTGTTACTTGTCCTTTTACTCAGTGTTCTTTTAATCGCATGTTTACTAAAGTTTTACATCACATAAGTCATTTTCACAATCATTCTACTTTAAAAGATTTCAAGACAGAGCTTATTGTTCTCTGAACTTCCTTGTTTGCTGAACGGCAGGTAAAGTGCATCTTTTTGTTTGTTTGCTTTTGTGTGTTTGTGTTTTCTCTAATGGGCCTCAGATGACTGTTTGCTTAAATTTGGGTCTCAAAGAATCTTTTTTTTTATTCTGTCTGTACTCTACACCCTCTTCTTCTATTGCTCAGGTTGAAGCAGAATTTGCCCGTCTTACATCTGTTGACCTGAAAGGGTTCCTTTTTCCTGTGCTTGACCATTATGGAGAGGTTCGTGGAGCTGTACAAAATCAAAGAGCGGCATAGGAGGGCTAACTAGGCTCATAAGATGCTTCGGAGATGATGTAAGTGTTCAACTGCGAAATCTAATCCTTTGTTTAAGTTTTAGGTTATCCAGTTCAACTGATGAACTCATTGAAAGAAAGCTGATAAGTAAAGTCTGTCATCATATTTCACAACTGGACATTTAGTGTGGTAACTTTTACAGAATCTATGTATATTGGTGGTAGGTTGGATATCATATTCTACTTGAATATCCTGATAAGCCTGATTCAAAATCTCCAATGATAATCATATATTGATGGAATTATGTATCAAAAAGCTGTGAATTTGGAGCTGTCTACATGCTTCATAAACACTGTTTAAAAAGTGTTTTTGTTTTCTTTTTGACTTCTTTGACCAGAGCCCTACACAAAGGAAGAGGACAGAGGACCTCATTTTCTAAAGGAAGATCCCTCACACACTTTCAAGACTGTGAAGGTTAGCATTGTTTCTTTTAGTAAATTTAATAATGACAGCACCACAGTGGATTTTAAATGAAACATGTGGCATCTATGAAACAATAGATGCCACATGATAACATGTGTACTTATTCCTCACCAAATGTATTATTACAAGATCTTTGACACTGGATTTGGCCTGGGTTTCAGAGAAACTAACTGGCAAGCTAGCATTGATATTATTAGTGTCTTGTGTTTATTCATGTCTTCACCAGGGTCTTTGACATTTCGCTGCTGTACTGTTCACTTCAGCTTTACGTTTGATTTCTCACATTGTATATTGTAATGGCAGAGATATTAGGATATTTAAGGGGCTGCAGTGGCTGCTACAGCTGTGGGGGCAATACTTTGGTGAAATGTCCTGGACCCTGGAAAGAGACTGTGTAGACTGGGTAAGCAATTAAAGGTTACTGGCCGAGAGTCATTGGGCAGCTGGGTAAAGGTGGATGTTGATATTCAGTGCCAATTATGCAACCTGTTCAGCCATGTCTATATGCTCTTTTTCATGCTGTTAATATAGGGGAAAAATAAACTTTAATCAATAAACTGATTAAAGAAGCATTGTCTATGGAGCCACAATCTGATCCTGTAGTGTAGCTGCAGTTTGCACATTTCATGTATTCTCAGCCAGATTTGGTTTAGAGCACAGCCAATATTTAGCATACGTGAGATTTAAATTCACACACTGGTGATGGCAAGCTACATTGTAGCCACAGGCGCCCTGAGGCGCCCTGACAGAGCGAGGCTGCGGACACTGGCACCACCGGGCCCTCTGACCACCACCAGTAGGCAACAGGTGAAGTGTCTTGCCCAAGGACACAACGACTGAAACTGTCGGAGCCGGGGCTCGAACCGCAACCTTCCAATTATAAGACGAACTGTCAACTCTTCAGCCACGATTCAGTCATCCACCCATGTGTGTGAATGACTGAATGTGTAAAGCGCTTTGGAGTCCTTAGGGGACTAGTAAAGCGCTATACAAATACAGGCCATTTACCATTTAAATTGAAAATTTTGTTTGAATTCTGCAATTGAAGACATGCTCAGTTATTTATGAACATGGTCTTTGTTTAAAGCAAGAAATGGATTTGTAACATGGGGTGCATATCTCATTCTGAAAAAACTTTAACAACTAATAAGTGTTACCCAAAGCCAATCACCATCATCCAAAGCATCAGTATGGCTCTTCTTTGGAAAGACATGAATTCTTAAGCACAAGGGATATTGTGTAATTGTAATTGTGTAATTTTTTTTTTTTTTTTTTGTCTTTGAACCCTTTTATAGCCGACAGGTATTGAAGACACGTTTTCTAAGAGGATGAAAGTTGGCATTGCGATGGTGAAAGAAGAAGACATCATCGATGTGTTGGTTGTCCTTGAGGCGGCAGTAATCCTGTCTAATCTGAGGGATGTCTCAAGTGCCATTTCCATGCTGATGGGCCTTCTTTTGCCCTCAACATAGACTATCCAAAGGAACTTAAGGACATCTTTGAAGTCATTCAGAACATCCTAATGAACATTGGTGGAAGGCAGTGCATCTCACTAGTGCATGGTCTAAGAAACAGACTCTTGCAGAAAGCCATGCAGAACTGTAATTGTATGCTCACAGCATACAATTGCCTTAGTGTTAAGGACAGTTTTATTTTACTGTTTGTTTTTTATTCTTGCAAGTTCTCATTCTCACTTTTGTATGTCACTAAATGACTACACTTTACATTCCAGATTAGACAATTACTCATTTGTTCATGGTTTAAGAAACTTATGTGAACAACAATATAATGGTGGACTCTACAGATGCTTATCTCATGCAAGTCAGTAGTTTTTCCTTTGTTTTGCAATTGAGCAGACTCAAACTGATGTTTCTGAAATATTCATATTATCAAATGTTTCAGAAGCATGCACTCATTTTCAGAGATATTGGTTCTGTGGAATTTGTTGCAATTGTAAACGAAGACAAATACAAGAGTTTGATGTCTTACTTGTTATAAACTGATCTTTACTGTCACTTATCAAAGGTTTTGTACTATTTTAATATTTCAAGTTTTATGCTAACAGGTGTGACTGAGCACAATGAAGTTTAAAAATTTTGTAAATGTAAAGAATAACTTTTCTAAAATAGCAAGTGTCCCGTTGATACATTACATTAATGCAGACTTTATGTTGTTACTTCACAAGAATCACTACTGCTCCTAGAGTATTGGTCAGAATTTAATCTTCACCCAAACTGGGCTCAAGACCAAGTTCAAATTTATTGTTTCACAGGAGCAGCCTTTAAGTTTTGATGGATTGTGAGCCTGATGAGCTACGTCACTGATTTTCTGTTTCTCAGATGACTAAGATGGCACAATAAATGGTGAATGTTGGGTGCTCATGAGTAATTGTCTTGTCATGTTCTTAAAACAAACTTTCTGTATGAAATGATCAGATAGACTTTAATGGAATCTGTGGGGTTTTATTTTTTTTTCTGTAAACAACAGAAAATTAATTTAAAGGAATGTAGGTATTTAAACCTGAGATCTAAGATAAACCTAACAGGTAGTTTTGCTGAAATGGATGTTAGAAAGCTAAAAAAACAAAACAAAACTTAAGATGTTTAATACACATTTTTCTTTACATCCAGTCAATCAACTCTGATAATTAAAATGAAACTGATTTACGAGTTCACTCAGCTACCTTAAGGAGCTCAGGTAATTAATAAACTTAAATCAATTTAGCTAACAGATTATGTTAGTTAAGCTAAAATAGATTCCTAAGTTAAAAGAACTACTAAAGTATTTGAATTAACTAAAAAACCCAAGTCAACTGAACTAGGACAAGAGTTTAAACAATAGATTATTTTAATTTAGCTGAAAGGGTTTTCCCAAGTAAAAATGACAATTAAAGGAGTTGAACTGACTAACAAATCTCAGTCAACTAAACTAAGATGAAAGTTTAGACAACATGTGATTTTTCATTAAGATAACAATTGGTTGTGTTATAAGAACAAACTCTATTTCTTGACTTAACTTAAAATTTTAAGGCAGCCCTTTACCTCATATTTTTAAGTTGAAACAACAAGTTATATTTTACAGTGTGTGTGCATGCTGACTGTGCTGCTCTGACCCCCCTCCTCCTTTCAGGGTGGAGCCTGCTGGAGTCACCACTGAAGTTTTTTTTTTAACCTCTCTTTTCAACCAACGGCAGTCACTCTCCTCTCCAAATAACTTCTGCTTAGCTTTCCGAGATTCCCTCTGTTAGCTACCTTCCCTTTTCCCCTTAATTGTTGTGACGCATGTTCGAAACGCAGAGAGGTGCGCTTGATTTGCCACACGGAGCAGCGCGAGAGTAAAGCACGAGGGAGGTGCTAATAATCGGCTCAGTCATTTTTAATGATCGTTGAAAGCCCAGATCGTAATTTAGATTAAAATTCAATTAATTGAGCAGCCCTACTTCATATGCAGATCCACAGTCTCTGATTGCTCTGAAATCTCACTGACAGCCAACAGGTAAAAAGAAAAGTCCAGACTGACAGTGTCTGTGGGGTTAGGCCGTGAACTGCTCATGCTGCGTTCAAGTGCATCACAAACTATTGGAATTGGAACCAACTTTGTGAAGCACATTTTTTCTCAGCTGCTTTTTTGAACATTTCTCATTTCCTCATGAACTGTATTAAACTCTGTAAATGAACTGAGAACTATTTCTACATTTGAAACTATGGATTCATTTTCCGGTTCATTTCTGTACACAGTAAAATTTGCAGTGTCAAACTAACACTTAAAGAGTTAAATTTAACACTGTTTCCGAGTCTATTTGGTCCCATTCGGAATTGGTGTTAAATCAACTCTTTCTATAGTGTTAAAATTTTAGAGTAAATTTAACTCTAAATAGAGTAAAAATTTAACACTGAGTAACACCGCATAGTGTTAAATCAACTTAACACTACTAGTAGTGTCATATTATTTACTCTATCATAGTGATAAATTAACTCTATTTGAGTAAAATCCCACTGATTTTTAACACTGAATGGAGTTATTTGAAATTAACACTGGGGGTTCAAAGAACTCTGATGGGAGTTGATGTTACTCTATACTGTGTTATTCATACACTAATCTCTAGTGAAAAATTAGCTCTCATAGAGTAAAATTTGTAATTAATTTTACACCAAGTAGTGTTACTAAAACTCTTCCTGTAGTGTTACCTTTACACACAATTCACTGTTTTGCAGCATGAAAACCTGGTTTTTAATAATGCTTTTACATATAAAACAAGTAAGCAAAAACCACAACTAGATAATACATTTAACAGCTTTATTTTTATGTTAGGCTCAAAATATAAAAACATCTCATGTAGTGTATAAAACACTTTAAAACAATGAGTTTAGTTTGGCATAAAACTGCAATATGGAACGACATACAGGGAGGAATCTGAAAGACCATACTTCATTTGAAGAAGCAACACAGCTCATTTATGTTCAACACCTTCAGCACCATATTGGGACGCAGTCTGACCCTAAATGCATGATAATGGTCATCAAAACACAGGGTTTCCATCAGTTTTCCGCAGAGCAATACAATGTCATCTTTCACAACAATACTTTTGATCTTACAAAAACCCGGAATCTCAGACACTACATCTGTACAGATGATAAAGTCAGGGCGGTACTCTGTACCGTGTGTTATTATCCACTTAGCTTGTGTCAATACCATCATTAGTTAACATCAAGTTAACTCACTACAAATACAAACACTGTCATCTTAAGTTCAAACTAATAAAAGAAAACATTACAAACTGAATCCTGGATATTTTGGATACTTTATCAAGTTTATACTGCCTGCTGGTTGTAATAACTGTAACTGTAAAATCGCTAAAGACAGCGGAATTGAAATAAGACAATAACCTTACTGAAAACGACCTCTATAGATAGGTATCCAAAAAGAAGTGAAAGATGTAACATTAGTGTAAAATTTTAATTAGTTAATGCTTGCCTTACATAATTTAAAATGTAACAATAACAAGCGAATTTCCCGTGCACCAATGTTAGCCAAAATGCTAGTTAGCTAGCTAATGTTAATATGTAGCTCCCAACACATAGAGGGTTTAATTTAATGGAATTTCAAACATGCTAGAACACAACACAATCACCACTACACACTGAAATACATTAACAATCCTTACAGTCTTAGCCAACACTAATTAACAACCTTACATTAGCATACAGACAGTGTCACATTTGCTTCAGGTACAAAATGAAATATATAATAAACATGGACAAGAGGAATGTAACCTTATTTTAACATGCTACTTGTGTTTAAAATGTCAAATTGTTGGTCTAATAAGTGAATATGAACAACTTACCGTGTAACTGATGTGAAGAAAATGGCGCGGTGAAAAATCCTCTCAGTTTGAAAAGGAGTCTGTGGTGGGAGGAGCTTTCTAGAGTAACATTGACACTGCGTCTTTTAACTCCGCGAATTATCACCCACACTGGGAGGCGTTTTGCTCCAGCTGTCGTTATAATGACTCTATTAGAGTAAATACACTTTAACACTGCTGATTTAACACTGGGAAATTTACTGTGTACGTTAGTGTATAAATGAATGTTACACTGGGCTCCATGGAAACACTTGGACTGGTCTCAGCTGCCTTCTTTCTGTAGTCATTCCAACAGAGTCCTTTCTCTTCTCCAGCTTCTGTTTGAAATCCTCTCACAGAGCCTGAATCCTGCTTTGTTGTCATGTTTGGGCCTGTGTTAGGCTGCTCTGTGTTCCTCTGCTTTAACACACACCTCACCACAGCAGCTGTGTGGGTTGTCTCTGTAGCAGCCAGATCAGCTTCTGATACCATGAACATCATCACAGCTCCTAACTTCACCTGTATTAGCTTTTACATTCATGTCTTTCTTTTCTCTCTGTTTCCACACCAGCTCAAAGTCTCTGCAGCCTGTTTTTATCTGCTATCATCAGCTCTTCAACAGTCTCATTCACATCCCTCACACACTCTACAGCCTCATCAGTACGGACTTCATCTTCACTGACTGATGGAGCAAAACATGAACCTGTGGAGGCTGAAACACTGTCCTGTCAAACATCTCCCCGTCACCACTCCACTTCTGTCAGCCTTAAAATGAACCCTGCTCAAGTCTGTGACTTCTATTTGGAGACAAAAGCCAAAACTGTTGTTCAGTCGTTTGGAAAGACACAACATTTGTGAAAGCACTCAAACTTCTTCACATTTGTCTTCAGACACATCCTGAACATTTAGGAACTAAAGAAAGTTTCAAACATCAATCAAAGATCTGAAATATAGAAAAACAACAACAGCTGCAGTCAGTGAACTCACCTCAGAGTCTCCAGTCGACAGTTTGGACTCTCCAGTCCAGCACACAGAAGCTTCACACCTGAATCTTGCAGGTTGTTTCTACTCATGTCCAGCTCTGTCAGATGGGAGGGGTTGGACTTCAGAGCTGAGACCACAACTTCACAGTGAGTCTCTGTGTCTTCTATAATCACAGTCTGTGATTATAGAAAATATAAAGTGTGTTATTGTAACAGCAGAAATCTGCATTATAAACACAGACTGAATGTATATGAAGACAAAACAGAGTGAGGTCATCATCTGATGAACATCTGCTCTTCACATCTGTGCTTCAGCTCCTCTTACTGTGTTTGACATGACACAACAATTGAGTCTCTCTCAGACCTGCAGACTTTTAATGAGAATCTTTGTTTGGCTTTAATCTGCAGATGAAGGAGGAAGATGGTGTCACATTTAGGCTTCCATAATGTCCACTGTCTGTCACTGAGATCTGATCCAGAGTCAGAGTGAAGACACACATTTGGACTGTTTCCTGTTTTGACTCCAGAACATTTTGAATGAGTTCAGCTCAGTGAATGAGTTCCAGCTGGAAAGATGATCTCTGTTTGCTACATGCTGCTGTCAGGTACGACTGTTCACGTCCACACGCAGGAAAAATCTGCTGACTGTTACCAAACGGAGCAGAAATCTCATCACTGGACAATAATGATGAATGAACTCAGAGCTGCTGATATCAGATCTGATTTCAGGGGAACTAAACACAGAAATTATTTGCTCATTTTAGCTTTCTAAGCCATTATCTGCTGGTGTGTCGCTAGTTGGCAGAAAATGATTTGTATTCCTGTTGTGTTCTTCAGTGTTTATGAGTCCAGATCCAGGTGACAGCAAGTCAAAATGATGTTACCTGTCCGTGTCCAGCAGCAGCCTGTATTCACTTTGAATATTGTTCTAACCTGACATGGATCAGTTTGTCTTTGATTGGTTTGTAAATGTCACTGTTTCCATTGGACCTGAGTGACGGTACAAAGACAAAGAGGGAGTGAAAGGAGAGAGAGGATGGAGACAGTAAAGAGAGAGCAAACACAAACAGGTGAGAGTGGACAGGTGACCAAGGTCAGCAACCAATCAGAGAGCTTCTGTTTGACCCACAGTCACTGATGATGACTGCACATAACCAAGCAGTGTGTTACTCTGATATCAAATATGGATCCTGCTCTTATAATAATGATCATCAGATGATCATTATTTTATTATTGTGTTATTTTGTAGCTGAATATGTAGGGGTGGGCGATATAAACGATATACGATAGAGACGATATAAATTTGGCCAACGATAGAAATTTTGACTATACCGCTCTACCACGATAGTGCATGTTGATGATGTCATCGAGCTGCGCCTGTTTTGGTCGAAAGCATCGCAGCAGCTACAACCATTATCATCTGCAAATTATGCTGGGCGACAGTCATAGCAAAGAGATTAAGCACTTTTGAAATATGGGGAAAGCCAAAAACTGCGCTTCCTCCACTTCCGTAACATTGATTCATTAATGTTGAATTCTCTCGCAGCTGCTCAGTTTGGCCCGTGTATAGCATCCTGCTATGCGGTTGTATTTGTCCCTGACCACCAGAATCCCTCACGTTAACTTTTATTGAGTGGAAAAAAAAGTTGGCGTTCATCCTCCAGCTACACTGTGCTAATGTTATGCTAACATAGCTGTGTCGCTAGCAATCACGTAGCACAACATTATATACCAGGTAGTCCAACTTCAGTAACCCTGCAAACGTCACTGCTGTTTAGTTTTCTGTCTTCATTTATGTTGGAAGTGGTAGCAGAGCTGTACATTTGAATTAGTTTTAAAAATCTCTCAGTCACAACATGGTATGTCATGTTTAGGTGGAAACTAGCGAGCTAACTTCCTGCTAACTTCTAACTCCGTTAAATTGAATAAATTCTGTTTTCATGGATGCCAGGATGTTAAACTTAATTGTTACACCTGGTAAAGCAGCAACGCTGATGATTTTATTAAAGATGAAAGAATTTAGACCGTTTTTAACTCTCAGTGTTCGCTTGACTTTGGGACCTGAAGCAGACGGAGTTTTGGACCCAGATTACTCCATGAAGCTCCTCACTATGGCAGCCGTAATGCTCTGACAATCCATCAAGCAGTGTGGCTGACCAAAGTTGTACTAAAACATTTTTTAACAGATTTCTGCACGCCAAAATCGGTTCGAGGTCAGTAAGCACAACCAGAATTCATACATAAGGCACACTCTCAATTTTTGAGAAAATGAAAGGATTTTAAGTGTGCCTTATAGTGTGGAAAATACGTTATACAGAAGAAAAGAATATATTGCGATATATATCGTTACCGCACGTGCTTCAAATTATACCGCGATATGAATTTTAGGCCATGAATACGATGTTTGTGTGATTATCAGTGAAAGATGCAGTCAGGAGGATGGAGAGAGAGAGGGGGGACAGAGGGTGAAGTTAGAAACACTAAAAGGATTTTTCATGGATTTCATGGATGATTTGAGTGATTTCCAGCAGGACACTTAAACATGTCAGTGGACGTCCTAAAGAACATATTCACTGATATGAAATGTGTCATTGAACAGGATTAATATCAGTGGAAACATGGTGGAAACAGCTGTGACTACATGGATGTGACACACTTCAAATCTGTTCTCCACTCTTTGGGATCCTTGGAGCTCCTCTGTGCTGAGTCTGTACAATAAAGGATGGTGTGGAAGGCTGCAGCGTATGGACACAAACACTTTGTGGTTACAACCTAAACCTCCCACCGTCTATAAAGCACTGATGACATCATGACATTTGCCAAGAAGTTAGCTCGGGGATGCAAACAGCAGCCAAAAACACAGCAGTGAATTCCATCAGCGGAAAACAGGGACGACATTTCAGCAGCAACAACTAAACATTGAACAATGAGCTCTGTGATTAATGAGGAAATGAAGTCAGACATTGGTCATTAGGAGCAGCAGTAGGAATGAGAGTGAATCCATGTGCTGCTGTGACATCAGCATTAGCTCAACCTAATGAAACTCAAATTAATGAGAGTCGTTTAGTGCTGTGTATATCTGAAGAACTAAACTACTGATCTACACTGATCAATGATGTTAATGATCACATCTGGACTCACCGAGCCTTTCTGCAGTTCCTCACAGCTGGAATCAGTCTCTGTCGTCCCCGCTCTGATGTGTTGTACTTCTGCAGGTCAAACTCATCCAGAACCTCCTCTGACATCTGCAGCATGAAGGCCAGAGCTGAGCACTGGATCTCAGAGAGTTCCTCCTCTGATCTGTTCTCAGACTTCAGGAACTCTTGGATCTCCTGAAATAATGAGAGGTCGTTCATCTCCATCAGACAGTGGAAGATGTTGATGCTTCTGTCAGGAGAGATTTTATCACTGTTCACTTTCCTCAGGTTCTTGGTGACTTTCTGGATGGTTTCTGGACTGATCTCTGTCTGACCCAGCAGACCTACTAAGAGTCTCTGGTTGGACTCCAGACAGAGGCCATGAAGGAAGCGAACAAACAGGTCCAGGTGGCCATTTTTACTCTCGAGGGATTTCTGCATGATTCTCTCAAGGAAATCATCCAGAGTTGACTCATTATAATCGTTGCCCAGGAAGTCCTCCAGCACCTCTGTCTTCCTGTTGGTGAAACAGTGGAACATGTAGACTGCAGCCAGAAACTCCTGAATGCTCAGATGAACAAAGCAGTAGACTGGTTTCTGGAAGATCACACACTCTCTTTTGAAGATCTCTGTACAAACTCCTGAGTACAACGAGGCCTCTGTCACATCCAGACCACACAGCTCCAGGTCTTCTTGGTAGAACATGATGTTTCCTTTCTCCAGATGTTCAAACGCCAGCCTCCCCAGCTTCAGAAGAACTTCCCTGTCAGCCTCCGTCAGCTCCTGTGGACTCGTCTCATGTCCCTCATGGTACTTGTTCTTCTTCCTCTTTGTCTGAACCAGCAGGAAGTGTGAGTACATGTCAGTCAGGGTCTTGGGCAGCTCTCCTCTCTGCTCTGTAGTCAACATGTGCTCCAGAACTGTAGCAGTGATCCAGCAGAAGACTGGGATACTACACATGATGTGGAGGCTCATGGATGTCTTCATGTGGGAGATGATTCTGCTGGACAGCTCTTCATCACTAAATCTCCTCCTGAAGTACTCCTCCTTCTGGGCGTCAGTGAAGCCTCGTACTTCTGTTAGCCTGTCGACACATGTAGGGAGGGATCTGATTGGCTGCTGCGGGTCGGGAAGTTATCCAGACGAGAGCCGAGGGAAGCAGATTCCTTGGATGAGGTTTGTCAGCAGCTGGCTGACTGATGACTTCTGTGGTGACATCAGACAGCAGCTTCCTGTTGGTGAAATCCAATGAAAGTCTGCTTTCATCCAGGCCGTCAAAGATGAACAAAAGCTGAGAGACAGCCAGCTTCTCTGCTGTGACCTTCTGTAATGTTGGATGGAAAACATGGAGCAGCTCCAGAAGACTGTACTGCTCATCTCTGATCAGGTTCAGCTCCCTGAATGAAAGCAGAACCACCACACTGACATGTTGGTTCTCCAAGCCCTCTGCCCAGTCCAGAGTGAACTTCTGGACTGAGAAGGTTTTTCCAACACCAGCCACGCCGTTGGTCAGAACCACTCTGATGGGTCTCTGTTGGTCAGGTAAGGCTTTAAAGATGTCCTGGCACCTGATTGGAGCGTCATGGAGGGCGTCCATCTTGGAAGCTGTCTCCAGCTGCCTCACCTCATGTTGGGTATGAACCTCTTCACTCTGTCCCTCTGTGATGTAGAGCTCAGTGTAGATCCTGTTGAGGAGGGTTCTACTTCCTGTTTCATCACTTCCTTCAGTCACACGTTCACATCTCCTCCTCAGACTGATCTTATATTCATCTAAAACCTCCTGCAGACCAACATCTGCTGAAAGAAAGAGAAACAAAAAGAAAACTCTTCAATGTCTGAACAACAACAAGAAGTCCAGTTTTCAGAAATGAGTCCATCAGCAGACAGATGTTCAGTCTTACTTTGTACACAGCTGCTCTGACTGGCTGTCTGCAGTCCAGCTCTGCTTCTGGATCTTTCTCCACACTGGGGACAGGAGGAGTCTCCTGATGAAGCAGGCTGGTCCCAGTATGAGCAGATGCACTGTCTGCAGAACCAGTGTCCACAGCTGGTAGAGACTGGATCCTTCAGGACGTCCTGACACAAAGCACAGCAGGACAGCTGCTCCTCCTCACAAACACCACTCCTCTTCCTCTCTCTGTGAACACATTTCTTCATCACTAAAACGTTTGCTAAAAACTATTCAAATGTAAAAGATGGTGCAGAAGTTCTGATGGTCACAGAGTAAAGTGGAGATATTTTTCTGTTTGAAGGCAGCGTTCAGTCTGGAAACAAAGTGATGCTTCATTGATTTCATCAACACTAATGAGCTGCTTTTCCTGTCTGCCTGTCTTATTAAACACTCAGTGATCTGCCTGCAGTTTGCTATGAATACACACTTCCTGCAAATACTTCACAATAAAAGTCTTCCATCAGAGGGTGCTGCTTATATTCTTCATGTTTTCCAGTCAGTGTGCAGATTAGCTTGGTTTAGGTCATTTTCAAGAAGTAACTGATTAGTTACAGAAACATATCCAAGATGAGCAGGTTCCCCTCCAGCACCAACTCTAAGCAGCTAAAACATGAATGAATGTAAAATGTGTAAAAAGCTTTCAGTCAGACTGTACTCGGTGCCACATTACAGATGTGGTTTTCTGACAGCTGCTCGAGCTGCAGGATCAAACACACACAGGTCTTTGTCTTTGCTGATTCTTTATTATTTAACACAACATGTAAGCCTTGTCCCAGTATTAGTTATGCAGCCTTTAGCAATAGCATTGTTGGGATATCTACAACAGAAACATGGTCAGAAACTGTTGAGAGGGGCTGACACAGGAGAAGTTAGTACAATCAACCCACCACTGACTCGGTCAGAGTCAGGGGGTCATGCAGTGGGCCAACACTCTCCCACTCAGTCTGAGGGGAATCCACACTGCACACTGGTCCTAGTGTCAACTCAAACAACAATTACAAAGAAGGAGGAGAGATAGGAAAGAAAGGAAGCGATCAAAGGAAACACTAACAGATCAGCTTCTGTAGCGTCTCTCGGTTCTCCTGGTGACTCTATGTCCACACTGACTCCAGTAGCTCCAGTATTTATTCATTTATTATTTATGTGTGTGATTCTCCTGTTCTTTTCCTGCAACCTCATTTGGATCAGGACAAGTTTTCCCCTGAGTTAAACTAATCAGACTTTTTTCTGTGTGCAGCAGCTGTGAGATGAAGGCTCCAGGACGTCTGCACAGAGCTTAAATATTTCACAATATTTCCTAAGTTCAGTCTCAGGAGTGAAGCTTCACCACAGTCACGTTCACAGCTCTGGTCTCTGCTGATCAAACTACAACTCTTAGATTAGAACTACAGACTTTAAATGCTATGTTAGGAAACTTATTGTCACAGGACAACATGACAGATTGTTTCCATGTTTGTCCAAATGCTGTTTTCATGACTTCCAGCAGTTAATATAGTTTTTAAATGAGTCATATCCAGGAAGAAAACAAAAACCTGTTTCAGGTGATCATTCATTGCAGTACGATCCATCTATAAGATCAAAGAAATATGTGAAACATTGCTGACAGAATCTGCTGTGATGACTTTGTACAACATTTTTTCAACTGCTGATCGTTCCCGTCAGTTTGATGCTTCTAAAAAATTTTCTTACTTTTCTTTGACGTTCTTTGGAACAACGACTTGTTTGCTTTGTGTCTGTCTTGCTTTCTCCTGACACTTACTTCATATACACAATATCCTCATGAGAACCAGCCTATTTATGTCCTCTGTAAAGGACATTTGTTTTTGGTCTATATCTTTTGAGTTATTCAAGTTATTCAGCGAGGGAGGACCAGAAAGACAGATGCAACAACATTGTCATCCCCTATGTAGCCGGTGTATCAGAGAAACTCAGGAGAGTTTTCTCCAAACACAACATCCCAGTGTACTTCAGACCCAGCAACACACTCAGACAGAAACTGGTTCACCCAAAAGACAAAACTCCAAAACACAGACTGAACAACGTGGTGTATGCTGTACAGTGCAGCGAGGAATGCCAAGACCTCTACATTGGAGAGACCAAACAGCCACTTCACAAGCGCATGACACAACATAGAAGAGCCACCTCCACAGGACAAGACTCAGCAGTCCATCTGCATCTAAAGGTCAAAGGTCACTCTTTCGAGGATGCCAACGTTCACATTTTGGACAGAGAGGACAGATGGTTTGAAAGAGGAGTGAAAGAAGCCATTTACGTCCACTGTGAGCGACCATCTTTGAACAGAGGTGGTGGTTTACGACACCAACTGTCTGCCATCTATAATCCAGTTTTGAGTTCCCTCCCCAGACGACTTAACACCCACTCACATCCTGGGTCATCTGACCTCAGGAAATCACATGATAGGGTGGGGCCAGGTTTCACAATGAGCTCACCCGAAACCCTGGCTCATTAGATCCCACACCCGCTTTCACACCTTGGCTCATGTGATTAGGTAGAGGATCATCAGGGGGTCCTTTTGTCCCTCTTTGGGGGGAAACTCCCACTGGGTTTAAATCTGGGACTCTCCACCAATTGACCTTAGAACTGAAGAAGCTTCTCGGATGAGAGGTGAAACGTCTTCAAGCAACTTAAAGAAGTCCAGATGCTTTTCTTTCCAAGCTCCTTAGACTACGATGACCTGGATGACTGAGAACCTTCACAGACATATTGCACATATTAACAAAATTATTGACATTGTTAAATAAAACATGGATGAATATATCATTGCATTCTCACCTGCTCATTTGTCTGACTGTTGTGAACCAAACACAGATCAGTTCAGTGTTCTGACAGTGTGTTTGCACGCACAATTATTTGTGTTGTTTTTATGTTACTTGCTCATCCATGTGCAGCCTTTCTCTCTTTGCTCATCTGACACACTGTCACCTCCTCCTTTCTCTTGCCCAAGCTCTACACCTCCTCTGTCACCACCTTCACTCTCCTCTGCACCTCCTCTGTCACCACCTTCACTCTCCTCTGCACCTCCTCTTTTGCCTCCTCTCTCCTCACCTCTGCTTCCTTGTGTCCCTCGATCACCTGCTCTGCAAACCTCTTGTACCTGATATAAAAAGCTCAGTTAATGTTTAAATGGTGTGACAGAGGTGGGATATTCACATGGTTTTAGAGAATGCATGTTCCCTTACTAAGAAGCTGGAAAGCATTTGAAACACCTTTTGCCTTTCCTGGGTATAATCACCAATTTCCTTGTTATAACACCTTGAAATGTTTCTACCTCTGAGGAAAACATTTATTATTTCATGATTTTATTGTGTCAAGAAAGGAGTTTTCTCAGTGGCCACTATAATGCTGTGATTGTAGCTAATCAACAAGCTAAATGTAGGACATCCTAGTTAACATCAAAGTTTGCAGTGATTTATGGTGGCAGACGTCAACAAACAGGGCAAATATTTCCTTTTTCTTACATTACAATTATTTTACATTCAGTATTTCAGATTTTTTTGGAGATAAGCTAAAGAACAGCTAACCAGATGTTTCTGTTAATCCTCAACTCAGCGTTTCAGTCATAGACTCCATCTTTGTGTAACTAACAAGCCTACAAACATGCAGTGTCATTCACCGTAGGTCTGTGTGTGCAGGCGTGTGTGCTGGAAATGATTGGAGTCGTCTCTGAACCTTACTGTCTATGCTCTGAACTAACCATCAGCAGCTAGCTGTCAATGACAGAGTTAAACAGGAGGGATGGCAGATAGCTAAACGATGCTAACACATGTGACTGTATTGTAGCAAAAAGCTACTTAAGTTACAATTCAGTGAAACTGACATTGATCCTATACAGTCGGCTACATCACTGGCAGCCTCTGGCGTTTCCTCACAGGAGGCTCGGCTGCCAATCAGACAACTAACTAACCAACTCCAGTCAACAAATCATCAGCTAACTTAACAACACAGGTATTTACCTCCTTTGGGTCGGACTTTTTTCTTTGTAAAAGCGGTTGGTCTCAACCAACAATTAAATAGTGTCACCTGTTCGCCTCTTTTCATGTCTGATGTCTCCATAGTTCAGTTAGCAAGCATTTAGTTAGCACCAGCGACTGCGCTAACAAACATACAGCAAATAGTGAAGGTTTGGTAGAGAAAGCCAAGTATTTTGCTGGTAATAATTAACCTCCTATGACCTGGTGTCCACATATGTGGACATCACATTTTGGGTTATTTTGGGTTATTTAGACCAAAATACTCAATTTTGCTCTACAAGGGCCTGATATCCACTTACGAGAACATTATACTGCTAGTGTTCTATCAAAATTTTAAGCGAATATCCTCATATGTGGGTCTCATTTTTCTTAAAAACAAAAAATCTGGTAGTTCTTTGTTTTTACATTCATCGCGCCCCAATAAGCCCAAATATCAAAGAGAAATTAAAAATGAATGCCATGGAAGAGTTCAGGTCTTAGGAGGTTAAAGTGATTAAAGAAAATCAACAAGCTATTTCTACAAGATAATTCATAATTTTATAAACTGCAATGATGAAATTATATTGGCTGGATCTGATTATTGGGGGGTCATGACCCCCGTAACCCACCTGGAAATTACGCGCCTGGTCCTGAGGTCAATTCTACCATCTTTTTTTCAGTGCTGAGTTTCATGTTCTTCCTCCCGTGTTTGCTTCCTCCCACAGTCCAAACACATGCAGTTAGTGGGGTTAGGTCAGGGGTCTGCAACCTTTAACACCCAAAGAGCCACTTGGACCCAGTTTCCACGCAAAAGAAAGCACTGGGAGCCGCAAATACTTTTTAAAATCTAAAATGAAGATAACACTGTATATAGTCTTTTTAGCTTTATGCTTTTTGTGAACAACTTAAGTAAGTAAGTAAAGTTTATTTATTAAGTGCTTTTCACAGACAGGCAGTCACAAAGCGCTGTACACAAATATTAAAATAAACAATACAATCAATAGACATTATACACAATGTAAAAGATCAAATGTAAATAATGTAAAAAATATAAAATATGTAGATCAACAAAAGGCTTGTTTGAACAGAAAAGTTTTTAACTGCTTTTTAAAAGAATCCACAGAGCAACTAAGGTGTGTTGCTTATGAAATTCATGAAGTGCTACAGAGAAAATTACATTTTATTTATGTAATTAACACATTTTGAACTCTTAAAGAAATATAACAAAAGCAAAGACACCCAGCTGAACTAAAATGATCCATGTAGCAAACAAAAACTGTTGTGAGCCGCCACCCTTATATCGCCTTTGGGCTTTTGGAGCCTTGACCTGACTTTTAAAAAGTAATTGGAAAAAAAAGCACTATGCTGCTAAAAGATGAAAAATAGATATTTGCAAAATTCTGCCTAAATATGTATTTTACCTGGTTAATGTGTGTGGCGGGGCGTGGTCTGCAGTGCCGCTGCAGGGGAGGAGCACGCACCTGAGCGGCACCCGCAATCACGCCTCACCGCCTTAACGTCTTTGCTCTCTCTGCTGTTGTGTTGTGGGGCTGTGAGCTGAAAAGCTACAGCCGGATGTATGCGTACAGCAACCATGTGTGAAAAGTGGTCAATAAAGAGATGCTGAAAAGCATGTTTATGAAAACATTGTCGGGTCTGTCGTGATATGTTTACAATGGAACTTCTGCTCCTGAACCTCTGCGCACAGAGTCCGCAAATCGAGGCTGTACGAAGTCACTTTCATCTTTACGCAGGACTATAAGCTGTCATCTGTGAGGCATGAGCGGTGTTTGTTTTTAACATAGTTCACGGTGGAGAACAGCTGCTGACATAATGTGGATCCAGATCCATTATTGGCCTACCTGGGGTTGAAAGTCTCGATAAATGCACGGCGTTTCAGCAAGTATACCGGCTTCCGCGAGTGTGACGCTTATTTTGAGCGATGAAAAATAATAAAATATAATTTTATTTTTATATTTCAATATCACAATAATCTTCCAATTTAGAACTACAAGTTAAAAAAGAACTAAACACAAATAAAATACACTTCAGCTAAATACTTCGAATTTATTTTCCCAAACCACGCGGAGCCGCAGGTTGCCAACCTCTGCCCTAGGCAGTATCATTAGAAGACACAGTATACATTTTCACTGCTATACAGGTGACACCCAGCTCTATCTATCCATGAAGCCAGATAACACACACCAATTAATTAAACTGCAGGAATGTCTTAAAGACATAAAGAGTCATGACCCCCGTAACCTCCCCTGGGAATTACGCGCCTGGTCCTGAGGTCAAATCCACCATCTTTGTTTCAGTGCTTCATGTTCTCCCGTGTTTGTGTGCGTCCTCTCCGGTACTCTGGCTTCCTCCCACAGTCCAAACACATGCAGTTAGTGGGGTCAGGTTAACTGTGAGTGGTTGTGTGTCTCTGTGTTATTCCACCTTAATAAATGACTTCCTGTTAGCATTAAGTGCTTCTGTAGGACTGATGTCACTTTCATGGTTGGATCATTTAAATGAAGCTGGACTCAGATGCAGTAAATAAGTTGATTGATCATTAATGGATAAAGCTGGTCAAATCCATCACGTGGATACATGTGATTGTGTATTGTAGTATTGATCCCAATGCTGGTATTAGTCCTGGATCAATAACACTGGATGGATGCGTTCAGCATGGAGCCCCTGAGCTGTGTTACAGACAAACATGGAAACTGACAGGTCTGTGTCATTCACAGTCTGTAACACTTCTAAACAACAGAGGCTGACCCAAGTGCCTCAGAGCCAGGCACGCTCACATCACAGCTCTCTAAAGAAGTTTCAAAATAAGAGCTGAAAGCTGTGTTTGCTTGTGTTAGCTTATTATTGTGGAGACTAACATTCAGTGATCATGTGTTCAGATTCATAATGATTACTCTCATAAATCCTGATCTTTGTATTTACTGTGTGTTGGATCAATAACTGAGATTCATCGTATCACACAGCTGTGCTGCTGCTGCTGCTGGTGATGTCAGCACATCTGGAACAATACGAGGTATCTGCTACCAGACTGAGCAGGACGTGAGACCTGTGGACTGTTTAAAGCTGTCCCTCCACAGGTCACTCAGACCTGATCCACACCTCAGTGAGATTCTCTGACTTCCTCAGTAGAGACAGAAACCATTCAGATCTGGGACGATCAGCTGACTGATGATGTCACACAGACTGTGTTTTTCAGGAACAGTGATTCTGATGTGAGCCTGCTAGCTGACAGCAGACCTGATGAAACCACATGTTGACATCTGTGAGGACAGACTGGACTCTTTGACTGCACCTTGGTTCTCCTCAGAGGTCTGTACAGGAGCATGTCCACCCCACTGAAGATCTCAGTCACTGTGAAACATAGAAACCTGCTTGTGTGGCCTCTGCCTCACATGTAGATGCAGCTACAGGTTTCTCTGTCAGTCAGACTGAAACAGTGTCCTGATGCTGCATCATTCAGCTCTGTGCCCCAGTCAGCATCACTGTGTCTACCAGTGTCAGTGTTTCTTTTCCTGTAACACTCAGCACAGGCTCAGCTGGTATCCAGTGTTGGACTTTCAGCTGCTGTGATAGATCCTCTAACATAGATCAGCTCTGCTACATGTTGTTAGATCAGTGCAGCTGCCTGTCATGTCCTGATGTTTCTCTGGGTCAGCAGCTTCTCCATCAGAGGTTCACATGGAGCTGATCCAGTATCTCCAGTAACTGTGTTCTGTGCCTCACTGGTTCATCCTTCTGTCTGTGTGACGTCAGTCAGATGTTTGAGTCTGCTAAACTCTTCCAACAATGAGTGAAACAGTAAGAGCATGTGGAGAGTTTGGAAACATCCCAAAAAGAAAGAGAAATCAAACATTTGGATTCATTTTAATGAGCTCAGACTTGTTGGAAATGCAGAGGAGCTGGTTGTGAAGGGAGCTTCAGAGAAACACAACATACTGAGATTCACTGAAGCTTTGAGTGGAAAAAGACAGAAAAACAACATGTGGATCCTGGAATAATGGGAGCTTCCATCTTTAAAGGACTGAAGAGGAAGAAGTTTACAAGGAATCATTTAGAAGAGTTTCAAACATCAACTGATTGAATCCATGAATGTGAAAACGTGTTTGTGAGTGAAAGAGACAGACATGTACAGACTGAACTATCTGTTCAACAGTCAGAGTGTTTCTCTAACAGGAGACACTCTTTACACTCAGCACAGGGACACTGAGGAAGCAGAACAGATTGTAAACCCAGGATGAAGAGTTTGAGTGAATGTGGTGTTGAAGGTGTGGAGGTGGATCAGAGTGTCAGAGGAGACTCTGTAGAAGGACAGAGTGCCAGCAGGACAGTCCACATACACTGCTGCTCTGTTAGAGACAGAGGAGGAGGAGGAGGAGGAGGAGCAGGAGGAGGAGGAGGAGGAGATGGATGTTTGTCTGTTATTTTGCCAGGCATAACGAGGACCATCATCAGAGCACCACAGACTCCAGGACTGATCATTCTGTCCAAACAAACAGTCATTACTGTCTCCTTTCCTTCTGATTCTTCTGTAACTCACTGATATATAAACGTCTCCTCTCCACTCGACCTCCCAGTAACAGCGACCAGTCAGACTATTTCTACACAGCAGCTGAGGAACATCAAATCTGTCTGGATGATCAGGATATGACTGAACCTCCTCCACATGTGTCACCTTCCTGTTGTTGTCAGACAGTTGGAGCTTTGTGTTCACTGTGTTTGTGTTGATTGTGAGTTGACAGGAATCTGATGGAGAGAACAAACACAATCCAGCTGCAGTTATTGATCCATCATCTGTTCATTGATTGACACTTTGATTATGACTCCTGACATGATGAAGATGGTTGAATGTGTGCTGCTTTGTTGTCATGAATCCCATTAAAAACACACTTACACTTCCTCAGACCTGGTCTCAACCATCGGACTCCAGCAGGCTCCACCCTGAAAGGAGGAGGGGGGTCAGAGCAGCACAGTCAGCATGCACACATGGACATTACATGGCTCTCATACACACACTGTTACACACTGATAAAGGAACAGTCCAACATTTTCACAAATACACCTCAATCCATACGTGGATCAAACTGCTGATGATTTGGACTGATCCTGGATCTGTCACTACACCACGGTATTGAATGAAATATGACTGATTCAAACTTACACTTTCATTATCTTTATATTCCTGTTCTGTTTAGGTTGAAACGACACCTCCCTGCCTTTGCTGCCAGCTGTTTATCTCCTCTTGGTGTCAATGTGGTCACTGTACATTACCTCTGACCTCTGAGTGAGTGCAGCGTAGTTTTGATGTGTTTTAATGCCCCCTGAAACCTGATCATATTCTGATTTATGTCCCCGCATGTACACAGAGAAATTTCTGCAGAGAAATTTCTGCCTCTGTCACACAAACAATGGACCATATCAATACATTTATTGAGTAATAGTAGTAATGACCTAAATACACAACTCTGTCTCCTGTCTTCACATATTTAAATCAGCACTTCAGGAACTATTTGTGGTTTGCATGAACCATGTGACAGCCTGTATTCTGAATCTCCACTGACACAACTCTCCAACGGCTCTGCTTTCTGTGCTCATGTAACCATGTTAACTCAACCTCTGAGGAGCTGAGTCATTTGTTACAGATCACATTCCTGCCCCCTCATTGGTAGATAACCCTACTAAGAGCTTTTTGTCTTAACTGCTTTGTTCGCATTGTCAACATCTAATGCTAAATCATGATCATTTAGCATTAGACTGTGATTGAGCAGCTAATGCTAAGTAGGCCGCTCTGCTCTGGATTCTTTAGATGCTTTAATCACAGGAATCACACATGTGTCCACTGGACCATCTGGGAACTCTTCTTGTTTAGCACTCGTAATAACACAAACACTAAATCCTCCTTCTCTTGTGCTGTTTTGTAGCAGTGTGTACACCTGAGACTGTCACCTGTCTGTCTGTCCTGCACTCTCTCTCTGTTTCTTTCTCTCTGATTGTGGAATAAAAGTATGAACACGTATTTATAAGTTACACTTGTGTTTGAATCCTGCAGCTTATCACACATTTGATTTCCATGTGTGACAACTGCAAGTGTCCAGAGTGAGGACAGACTGAGGGACCCACTGCTGCACATCATCTGTGAGGCTTTGCACCCCTGATGATCCACCAGGACAAACTCAGCAGTGTGTGAGGAAGAGGAGGAGGAAGAGCCAGCAGCAGCTGACAGATGGAGAGAATAGACAGACTGTTCCCTGTTTGTGAAGGACTGCTAGGAAAGTTTAACATCACTAATTGTCTGTCCTGAATCAGTCTTATTAGGTAATGTTCAAATAATGTTATCATCCCAGTGTTTTCAGTGTGGGAGAAAGTACTCAGGGCCTTCAAGTTACACACTATGAAAGGCAGCAACAAGTTTAACATTCAGAAACCTAAAGTATGTATCAGCAGCAGAATGGAGCTAAAAATAAATGTTTGTTTCAGTTCTATGAAGCTTTGAGTATTTTGGATTAGTAGCACTGCTGTGTTTGTTGCATCATATTGTTGTAATTGTTTATATGCTTTATATATTCGTAGGTAAGTTGATCTATAGTGTTACATCATATTCTATAAGGATGTTATGTGTTTGTATACTTTCTGCCCAGTTTGACCCATTTAGCAGAAGTCAGCCTGTTTAAGGCTCTGATATCTATTCTGTATGACTTAAAGCAGTTATGACATGGTCTGATTTTCTCACCCAATAAAGGAATATTTCATATATAAGTCTACTCTTCATTCGATCAAAAACAGTTATCACAGAAAGTAAATTTTTGTTTTACCCATATTTGTAAGTATTCGGACAGATTTAGTAAGAGTGATAGGCAGTATTGGGCAAGTTATTTTGAAAAAGTAATTCAATTATAGTTACTAGTTACGTCTTCAAAAAAGTAACTGACTTAGTAACTGAGTTACAGTATTCTAAAAGTAATCAATTACTTGAAAAGTAACTATTGCGTTACTTTAAAAAAAACTTTTAACCCTAACCCTTTAACCCTCTGGGGTCCAGGGTATAATTGGCCATTTTTAACTACTTTTGATTTTCCCTCCACATTTTACCATTAAAAACTATTTACTTTGCCTTGTTTGGTATCATTCTTTTCAGCACAACCTCGCGTGTCTGAATTTACAGCCATGTTTTCATTTTGACTACTGTATTAACACAATTGATCTAAAATCTGACAAAAACCATAAAATCAGAGTAAAAAAAGTTATATTTTTTACTGTAGCAACCACAAACATCTTTAATGAATCATATTTCATAACTTAAAATGCAAATATTGATTGTCAATTTTAAAATCCTATGCACAATTTTTGCAAACAAGAAAGTTATTTGCATCCATTTACCTTTTACCCTTTTTTAAAATAACCATTTCAAACTATTTACAGAAAAATCAGGTGTTCTGCATTCAATAAGCTGCCACACAAATGCGTGCCACTCCATTTTTTTTGGAGGCACGCAAAAAAAAAAAACTATAATATTGGCCATATTATATTTACATATATTACCAAAGTATAATGACACTAGTCTCATGAGTGAAATTAGCTAATTGCTATTTACTAGCTTATCTTAAAATGACTGTTCAGAACAGAAATGAATCCCAACAATCATGTTTTACAGTCCTGTGGTCTCAGCGTCAGATACTCAACAAATCAAACTGATGTCATAAAAAAAAGTAAACGAACAAAAAAAACATTTTTTCTCCTTCATTTCTGTCAAAGAATCCTGAATGAAACACTTCTCTCATGGTTGCTAGGCAACCTGAGCAGCGCGACAGAGGCTAGACCGTCCCATTTCACAAGCCTCTCACTTCCGCCATTCCTGCACTTCGGAGTACCCACCCCACGTAGTCCGTGAAGCGCGCGTACTCCGAAGCATGCGGTCCCTGAATTGGGACATAGCTATTCTCCATACCTGAGAATGTCCAGTCTCCAGCCTGGATCCTTCAGTCTAGCCGACAGCAGCTTCATTCCTGAGTCTCCTGGATGATTGTAGCTCAGGTCCAGCTCTCTCAGATGGGAGGGGTTGGAGCTCAGAGCTGAGGCCAAAGAAGTACAGCCTTCCTCTGTGATCAGACAGCCTGACAGACTGCAGACACACAAAACAACAATCCATCTGTGAACAATGATTCTGTTGGATATAAAAGTTGCAAACAGACACACCTGAAGAAGCCTCAATACTACCTTTTGAAAAGGATTCAATAATCCACTCAAATGTAAGTAAATGTTCACTTGGCAATCAGTAATAATTACAATAAAGCTTGGGTGTTTATCCAGTAATATTTAGATTTTAAATGACCATCTGTGAAAAAGTTAGAATCCTGACCTCAGAGTTTGCAGAGTACAATATGCATCTTTCAGTCCAGCACACAGAAGCTTCACTCCTGAGTCCTGCAGGTCATTGTTACTCAGCTCTAGTTCTTGTAGAGGAGAGGACTGAGAGCTGAGAATTGATGACAGAGCTTTACAACCTCTCTCACAGAGGTTGCAGCTGCTTAGTCTGAAAAAAAAGTGCTTGTGATGAAATATCTTTACAGGGAGTGCAGAATTATTAGGCAAATGAGTATTTTGTCCACATCATCCTCTTCATGCATGTTGTCTTACTCCAAGCTGTATAGGCTCGAAAGCCTACTACCAATTAAGCATATTAGGTGATGTGCATCTCTGTAATGAGAAGGGGTGTGGTCTAATGACATCAACACCCTATATCAGGTGTGCATAATTATTAGGCAACTTCCTTTCCTTTGGCAAAATGGGTCAAAAGAAGGACTTGACAGGCTCAGAAAAGTCAAAAATAGTGAGATATCTTGCAGAGGGATGCAGCAGTCTTAAAATTGCAAAGCTTCTGAAGCGTGATCATCGAACAATCAAGCGTTTCATTCAAAATAGTCAACAGGGTGGCAAGAAGCGTGTGGAAAAACCAAGGCGCAAAATAACTGCCCATGAACTGAGAAAAGTCAAGCGTGCAGCTGCCAAGATGCCACTTGCCACCAGTTTGGCCATATTTCAGAGCTGCAACATCACTGGAGTGCCCAAAAGCACAAGGTGTGCAATACTCAGAGACATGGCCAAGGTAAGAAAGGCTGAAAGACGACCACCACTGAACAAGACACACAAGCTGAAACGTCAAGACTGGGCCAAGAAATATCTCAAGACTGATTTTTCTAAGGTTTTATGGACTGATGAAATGAGAGTGAGTCTTGATGGGCCAGATGGATGGGCCCGTGGCTGGATTGGTAAAGGGCAGAGAGCTCCAGTCCGACTCAGACGCCAGCAAGGTGGAGGTGGAGTACTGGTTTGGGCTGGTATCATCAAAGATGAGCTTGTGGGGCCTTTTCGGGTTGAGGATGGAGTCAAGCTCAACTCCCAGTCCTACTGCCAGTTTCTGGAAGACACCTTCTTCAAGCAGTGGTACAGGAAGAAGTCTGCATCCTTCAAGAAAAACATGATTTTCATGCAGGACAATGCTCCATCACACGCGTCCAAGTACTCCACAGCGTGGCTGGCAAGAAAGGGTATAAAAGAAGAAAACTAATGACATGGCCTCCTTGTTCACCTGATCTGAACCCCATTGAGAACCTGTGGTCCATCATCAAATGTGAGATTTACAAGGAGGAAAACAGTACACCTCTCTGAACAGTGTCTGGGAGGCTGTGGTTGCTGCTGCACGCAATGTTGATGGTGAACAGATCAAAACACTGACAGAATCCATGGATGGCAGGCTTTTGAGTGTCCTTGCAAAGAAAGGTGGCTATATTGGTCGCTGATTTGTTTTTGTTTTGTTTTTGAATGTCAGAAATGTATATTTGTGAATGTGGAGATGTTATATTGGTTTCACTGGTAAAATAAATAATTGAAATGGGTATATATTTGTTTTTGTTAAGTTGCCTAATAATTATGCACAGTAATAGTCACCTGCACACACAGATATCCCCTAAAATAGCTAAAACTAAAAACAAACTAAAACTACTTCCAAAAACATTCAGCTTTGATATTAATGAGTTTTTGGGTTCATTGAGAACATGGTTGTTGTTCAATAATAAAATTATTCCTCAAAAATACAACTTGCCTAATAATTCTGCACTCCCTGTATAATGAAATGACAATCATTTTATAGGTTGAACCAAGACAAGAAAATTGAACAAAGACTGCAACTATAAACACTGCAACTTAACTAAAAATAAAAGAAACTAAATAAAATTTAGTCCAGAAATGAATAAAACACTTGCATTTATAAAAATACAGTAATACAGACTGAATTGAAACCAGTGTGTTGCTGATATATTTAATGACATTAATACAGGACCTGTAGGCACTACAGTACACTACATTCGCACTACATTATTTTACAACAGTTAGGATTAGATAAAGCTGTTTTTTATGATTTTTATATACACATTTCATGTGCTCATTTATATATTGGCGCTCCATCTTTGTTTAGTGCTATGTCTTTTTGCTACATGCTTACACATCACACCAGATAATAGGCAGAACCATATTTCCTGGGCCAAGGGAGTCCGAACAGAATGTCCCAAACTTAGATAATAAGTAAGAATCAATATGCGGATATTATTAAATAATCAAGGCTTGGCTGTATCTGTCTCTGTGGGAGGAAACCAACAGAGTGAACAGCTGACCCTCCGGCAAGCAGAACGGCGACGCAGGGGCTGGAGAGTATGTGTCCGAAGAAAAGCAGCAATATCCCACTGGAAGTGACTGAGCCTTAGATGCTGGCGGTACAGCAGGTGGGCATACACGGCAACTCCGGGGACCCCCGAGAGCTAGACGAGTCCCGCGAATTATGCGCTCATGGTCAGGCATGAGCCATGGCTTCCACTTCTTCAAACTGGGCGAAGGATGCCTCCTGCCACACGTACAACTCATGGTCTGCTGAGTCCATTACTTGGTCAGATCATTCTGTCACAATCTGCATGCAGATTGTTGGGAGATGAAACGACTGGATCCAAGCTTAGACAAGGGAGATGAAGGCAGAGTTTGAACTGAAAGTGGGCCTTTATTGGGGATAAAAACACTATAAACAAAAGGTAAATGGGGAATTGAGAACACCAACAAAAACCTAAACTGGAAACAGCTAAACCGAGGAAATGAAGCAAAACCTGAAAACCAGAAACAAGGAACCTGAGGCATGGAAACACAGAGGAAGAAACACAGGGGATGACACGCAGGAAGATGAAGAGAATGATGAACTGGGATTACAAATGGACGATCCGATGAGGAAGAGAGTTGAACACACATTATACATAGACATGGGTAAATGGCACACAGAAGGAAACACAGCTGAACCTAATTAGACGACAGAAGAGGAAAGCAAAACAAAGTTAACAGAAAATACAAGACAGAAACAGAGATGTAGAGTTGACATTCAGACATGGACATATGAGGAGCAGAATCAGAAAAGAAACCTAGAAACCATGAAGAATAAACATTTAACAGAGAACCATAATTCAAAGAACAAAACTTAAACCAAAACACAAAGCACTGGGTCGCAGACTCAGGACCGTGGCAATAATAGGTTGGACGGGGGAAAGAGACTTGAAGGGAGACAATAGGACTGCCATGTTGGTTCATGAAGAAGATCGTCTGTGTTCACAGAGAGGTCCAGCACTGCACCTATAATTTCTACTACTGAAGCAAATTAAAACATGATTTCTCTCCCATAATTAAAACTATAACCTAGACATATGGATCTAACAGTGAACAGCACAAAGACTGGGTCACTGGATCAGGTTGAAGAATAATAATAATAATGATAAGAACATTAATTATGAAAGTGGATGCAGAAAGACATTTTTGAGAACGACTAAGTTAGATTTCTCTTTGACCCGAAAGTTGAAAATCAAAGACAACCAAAGGGATATGATTTAGTTTGTTAGCAACTGCAGAACTTGGTAGACAAAACAGTGATTGCAAAAACCAAAATCTGAACTCTGACCTAACTGAACAGTGCACAGATGCAGAGCCTTTAGCTTAGATCAGAGCAATGAGTGAGAATCAAAGAGAGAACAGTAAAGTAACAGGAAATTTTATTGGTACATGTGATATTGCTATGAACAAAACGTAATATATTATTTTGTTATTTGTTGTTTTAATTTGTTTTATTTTATTTTATTTTATTTTATTTTATTTTATTTTATTTTATTTTATTTCATTTTGTTTTGTTATTGTAATGCATTTCTAATTTTTCTTTTCTTTGTTAATAAGATAATTATCAAATATAGGTTCACTATATGCTGGGTCTGAGTGGTATTTTGATAAAAATAGAGTGACTGATGATAGTTTTATAAGAGGCCTCTTTTTTACTTACAGAGCTTTGTTGGAGGCTTTGACCACTGGCAGCAGCCTCAGAAGAGCCTCCTCTGAAGCAGAGTATTTCTTCAGGTCAAACACATCCAGATCTTTTTCTGATGACAGTAAGATGAAGACCAGAGCTGACCACTGAGCAGGAGACAGTTCATCTGTGGAGAGACTTCCTGAACTAAGGGAATGTTGGATCTCCTCCACTAGAGAACGATCATTCAGTTCATTCAGACAGTGGAACAGATTGATGCTTTTCTCTGCAGACAGATTCTCACTGAGCTTATCCTTGATGTACTGGACTGTTTCCTGATTGGTCTGTGAGCAACTTCCTGTCTGTGTCAGCAGGCCTCGTAGGAGAGTCTGATTGGTCTGCAGCGAAAGACCCAGGAGGAAGCGTAGGAATAAGTCCAGGTGTCCATTTGGACTCTGTAAGGCCTTGTTCACAGCACTCTGGTAGAAGTTTGTCCCTGCACATGATTGTCTGATTTCACACTTCTGGGAGGTTATTTGTTGTTCTACCAGCAGATTGACTCCAGAGTTGATGAAGGTCAGATGGACATGAAGAGCAGCCAGAAACTCCTGAACACTCAGATGGATGAAGCAGAACACCTTGTCCTGGTACAGTCCTCTCTCCTCTTTAAAGATCTGTGTGAACACTCCTGAGTACACTGAGGCTGCTCCAATATCAATGTCACATTCTGTCAGGTCTGATTCATAGAAGATCAGGTTTCCTTTCTGCAGCTGATCAAAAGCCAGTTTTCCCAGAGACTCAATCATCTTCCTGCTCTCTGGACTCCAGTGTGGATCTGTCTCAGCTCCTCCATCATACTTGACATTCTTCACTTTGGCCTGAACCACCAGGAAGTGGATGTACATCTCAGTCAGGGTCTTGGGCAGCTGTCCTCCCTCTCTGGTTTCCAGCACATCCTCCAGAACTGTAGCAGTGATCCAGCAGAAGACTGGGATGTGGCACATGATGTGGAGGCTTCGTGATGTCTTGATGTGGGAGATGGTCCTGTTGGCCTGCTCCGCATCTTTGAATCTCTTCCTGAAATACTCCTCCTTCTGTGAATCTGTGAACCCTCTGACCTCTGTCACCATGTCAGTGCACAAAGGAGGAATCTGATTGGCTGCTGCAGGTCGTGTGGTTATCCAGAGGCGAGCATCAGGAAGTAGGTTCCCCCAGATGAGGTTTGTCAGCAGCACATCCACGGAGGCAGATTGTGTAACGTCAGTCATTGTCAAAGCATTGTGGAAGTCCAGAGGAAGTCGACACTCATCCAGACCATCAAAGATGAACACAACCTCAAATTCTTCAAAGCTGCAGATTCCTGCTTCTTTGGTTTCAGTAAAGAAGTGATGAACAAGTTCCACCAAGCTCAGCCTTTTGTTGTTCAGCACATTCAGCTCTCTGAAAGTGAATGGAAATATGAACTGGATGTCTTGGTTGGCCTTGCCTTCAGCCCAGTCCAGGGTGTATTTCTGTGTTAAGACTGTTTTCCCAATGCCAGCCACTCCCTTTGTCAGCACTGTTCTGATTGGTTCATCTCTTCCAGGTGAGGCTTTAAAGATGTCTTCTTGTCTGATTGTTGTTTCTGGTCTGTCTGGTTTCCTGGATGCTGTTTCAATCTGTCTGACCTCATGTTCATCATTGACCTCTGCAGTCCCTCCCTCTGTGATGTAGAGCTCTGTGTAGATCTGATTCAGAAGGGTTGGGTTTCCTGCTTTAGCGATGCCCTCAAACACACACTGGAACTTCTTCTTCAGCTTCAATTTAAGTTTGCGTTGACAAATTACAGTGAGATGTTCTGAATAAAAATGATAATAATAATCATAATAAAAAATAAAAAATAGCAGTTCATACATAGTTATGCATTACACACAATTTGATTCCCTTAATAAATTAATATTTTAATACATGCCAGCCTATCACCTGAGTCATTAGTAAATAATCATTTTTTTCAGCAGCCTAAATATTTACAAATATTCTCTTACGGTTATGGAGACGGTCAGCCAGCTCCTCCTGCTTCATTCTCCTCAGGAAGTCTAGTGTGATCTTCACAAATGCCTCTCTGGTGCTCCTCCTCTGCTCTTTATCCTCACATTCCAATACCTCCCCATCTTCTAACTGACTATATAACAATCCTGCGTTTTCTGGGTTCAGAACCTTCTGGAACTTCTTCAGCTCGTTCTTCACAAAAGTGATGATGTTGTTCTCCAGTAGCTGGAACATAATACTTTATGAATGACACAATTAGACTGAAATCATGACGGCAAACATCAGATCCACATTGGACACACAGACAATCCACTGGTCTACAAAGAGCAGCATGAAGATGACTGTGAACAGAAAAGAGTTAAAGGTTGTTTATGTACATGTACAGACCATAAATATGGAGTCCAGGTGTGTTTGATGCTGCTGGGCAGACTGACCACTGGGAACCTCTGTGCTCTCCTTTTCCATACTGTGGAGAAATTGTGAAGAATTACTTCAGGCATACATTACTGGTCAAAAGTTTTAGAACACCCCAATTTTTTTACCGATTGAAGCGGTATACCAGAAAAAATAGAAGGCAGGAGAAAAACCAGCTGTTCTCCACAGACCCATCCAAGGTGTACTCTCAGTGGCAAAGGAACAACATGAGAACTGCTCTACTAAGACTGGAGAAGGAGCAATACTAGATGAGCATATGGGAGAAGGACACAACCCACAATGGCAATGCTCAATCTAAGAGCAGGCCCCAGCAACCTTCCCGAACAGGATCCAGTAACCATCCCAGTGTTCGCTCTCTCTGCGGTAGAGTATCACTTCCTGTTCCTGCTCAAACAGTGGTGTTTTTGAGTAGCTTTTCTGCTTAGCAATTTAATTAAAAACTTTTAAATACATTCTTTTTTCATAGTATAATCTTCACATGCGTCATCCAAAGCACACTGTCTGTGTACTCACTACCTAATTTATAGCCAAAGTACTCACTCACTGTGTCTTTTTCGCTAGCTTAGCTCGTAGCCAACTCGCTAGCACCATGGCCTCTTCACCTGTCCCTCCTGCACTTTCCTGCTCATTGTGTCAGATGTTTAGTTAATCCTCGGCCTCCTTTCGCAGTAATGATACCTGTAACAAATGTAGCATATTTGCAGCTCTGGAGGACAGGATCACTGAATTGGAGACTCGGCTTCGCACCCTTCATTCACCCGTAGCTAGCCAGGCCCCTGTAGCTGGTGCAGCGGACCCCACTCGGCGACACACCCGCCAGGGGTCAAACTCTAGTAATTGGTGATTCTGTTCTCAGACATGTGAAGCTAGAGACACCGGCAACCATAGTCAATTGTCTTCCAGGGGCCAGAGCAGGCAACATTGAGGGAAATTTAAAACTGCTGGCTAAGGTTAAATGTAAATTCAGTAAAATTATAATTCACGTCGGCAGTAATGACACCCGGTTACGTCAATCAGAGGTCACTAAAATCAATATTGAATTGGTGTGTAACTTTGCCAAAACAATGTCGGATTCTGTAATTTTCTCTGGTCCCCTCCCCAATCAGACCAGGAGTGACATGTTTAGCCGCATGTTCTCCTTAAATTGCTGGCTGTCTGAGTGGTGTCCAAAAATGATGTGGGCGTCATAGATAATTGGCAAACCTTCTTCAAACCTTCTGCAAACCTTCTGCAGGAAACCTGGTCTTGTTAGGAGAGATGGCATCTATCCCACTTTGGATATGTAATAAAGGCCTAAGCGTGTCATAAACTTAGGAGTAGACTTGTAGGAGACGCTCCCCCACCTTGAGCTGTGAAGGTAAAACAGAGAGAAGACCCAGCTCAGTGGAAATTCCCCAGGGGATATTGGGGGTCTCAATGTTTGTAACTGGATAACTTTGGTCTGGAAGGGAGATAGACTTTTATGACCCACAGGAAGTCACGTACGCAGAGGTACATACACATATATACACATGCACTTACACACAGGAACGCACACACGCAGGCACTCACGTGCTCGCACACACACAAACATGTAAATACAGTGCTTCGTTTTATGGCACATTGTAGAGGGGTTAGAAGGGGGGTCACTTCTACAAAACTGTGTTTCACAGACAAAGGAGTTGAGATCTGCAGAGGAATTCTGGGGTGGATAAGTGTGGATGAATAAAAGTGTTGTGAATTGACTACTGAGTCCCGGTGTTGTCTCTGGAGGCCTTAGGAATCCACGAACTGGGGTGAAACTGTTTAGAGGTAACAACGCCTCTCTGCAGCTTCTCTCCTCCTGTTACCCCCCGCCCCCCAAAAAAAATCTACATAGAGACTATGTCAGCTCCCAAAAAGACAAAAAACAAACTAAAAACCAGCAAAAAAAACCTTAAAACATAAAAAATCACAAAGAAAGAAGAATACAGTACCCACATCTGAACCAAAGAGTAAAACAGTGAAATGTGGGTTAATAAATATTAGGTCTCTCTCCTCCAAGTCTCTGTTAGTGCCTGACTTAATAATTGATCAACATGTCTACGTGACTTTTCATATAACAACTTTTGTGTGATAAACTTATTTAGCAACTAAGAGCTTCCTCTGTTTTGAGAACATACAGATGTAGAAAAGGGGAACCTCAGCTCTGAGTTTTTGTTATCTTTGTACATACGTGTAACCAGCTTGTATAAATAAAGAACGCAGACAGTGACAGAGTGTGAGTCCGTGAGTGCCTCCTGCGAGTACGAGCGCTCTGTGACTGCCCTCGCGAGTAAAGACAACTGCAGTGTTTGTGTTTTCTAACTCAGGTGTCTCAGCTGAAGAACTGTGGGGCGATTCCTAGAAATCCCCTGTCACCCTGCCTTACAGAAACCTGGTTGCAGCAGGATGATTAAGTTAGTTTAAATGAATCAACACCCCCGAGTCATTCTAACTACCAGAAACCTTGAAGCACAGGCCGAGGGGGCGGTGTGGCAGCAATTTTTCACACCAGCCTATTAATCAACCAAAGACCAAGACAGACTTTTAATTCATTTGAAAGCCTGATATCTATCCAATACACTCCAATTTGGTCATCTAAATGGAGAGTCTTCTTCTAACAGTAACGTTAATTTTGGAGTTCCACAGGGTTCAGTGCTAGGACCAATTCTGTTTAGATTATACATGCTTCCCTCAGAGTCTCAGAGTGATGCTGAAAAACTAGTTCATGCATTCAATTCAATTCAATTCAATTTTATTTATATAACGCCAAATCACAACAAAGGTCAGAGAAAAGCCCAACAATCATATGACCCCCTATGAGCAAGCACTTTGGCGACAGTGGGAAGGGAAAACTCCCTTTTAACAGGAAGAAACCTCCGGCAGAACCAGGCTCAGGGAGGGGCGGGGCCATCTGCTGCGACCGGTTGGGGTGAAAGAAGGAAAACAGGATAAAGACATGCTGTGGAAGAGAGACAGAGATTAATAACAGATATGATTCAATACAGAGAGGTCTATTAACACATAGTGAGTGAGAAAGGTGACTGGAAAGGAAAAACTCAATGCATCATGGGAATCCCCGGCAGCCTACGTCTATTGCAGCATAACTAAAGGAGGATTCAGGGTCACCTGGTCCAGCCCTAACTATATGCTTTAGCAAGAAGGAAAGTTTTAAGTCTAATCTTAAAAGTAGAGATAGAGTCTGTCTCCGGAATCCAAACTTCATTAAATCAAACATTCAAAGCACATTTCTAGCATTAACTGAACTTCCAAGAGCTACCTAGATCACTTAAATTACACAACTGAAAGCATATGTGTATTGTTTCTGTATTTATACACAAGCAGTCATATATATTCAAATAATTAAAAAAGAATATTCATTTTGCTACTACCACACACCAAATCCTGTTGTTGGTACTTCCTGGCTTGTGTAGCCACTAGGTAACAAAAGCTCAACACTGCGCCGAGCATCCTGGAGCACTTCTCTTGTCTTCTGTACGTGTTTTGGAGTTTGTATGTGCTTCGGAGTTTTTACGTGTTTTGGAGTTTTTAAATGTTTTGGAGTTTGTAGGTGCTTTGTCTCTAGTGGCCACCTTAAATATACTTTTATTCATTCACTCCACATAAAATGTAATAAATTAATCATATAATACAAAAAACCAACTATTCACATTTCAACTTTTAATTATTTAAATATTCAGCTTTTTCCTTTTACAAATTTAAAGTGAAACAACACAAAACACTGCAAACCACAACACAATTAAATATAAATTAAAATATGAAAACAAAAAGAAGATGCACATTGTCTTTCATATGGGCCTGCATGAATAAACTTTCTGAATCCTTTATCATCTGCAACTGAAAATAGTTGTGTTCCAGCCCGTTTTATTGTAATATGTATTTATTTAGATTGTAAGCCCAACAAGGGACAATTGTTGAAAATTAGCAGTAGCTATAAACCTATGTGCGGTACATCAGTCTCATGTCTTGCCCTTGAACTATGTTAAACTGCACTGTCCCTTTTAAATAAATAAATGAAAAATAAATTCAAATTCAAATGATTACTATACCTTTCCAATGTGACGTTGTTGTCCCTGGCTCTCTTTCTGTGTCTCTCCCTCCCGCTCTGTTCCTGTGCTACTGAGAGTGTAACTACCGCCCCTCCCCCCTTCTTCCCAGCGCAAAGCACAAGGGTCGCGTGTGGAGTGAAGCGGGAATAAAGTGTGAGAGAGATGCAAGAGAGAGAAAGAAAAAAAAAACCACACCTCCCAAAAAGGAGCCGACTCACGTCAAAGATCTGGCTCTAAGACCCTTTCATTCGCGACTGACACATCACTAGGGGCCTGAAAACTGAAGGCTCTCCCTCCTTCTAGACTGGACTACTGTAATTCATTATTATCAGGTTGTCCTAAAAAAAACCTGAAAGGCCTTCAGTTAATCCAAAATGCTGCAGGAAGAGTACTGACAGGGACTAGAAAGAGAGAGCACATTTATCCTCTATTGGCTTCCCTTCATTGGCTTCCTGTTGAATCCAGAATTGAATTCAAAATCCTGCTCCTCACATACAAGGTCTTAAATAAACAGACCCATCTTATCTTAATGACCTTGTTAGTACATGACTTAATACTTGATTTAGAAATCGATGTACTCTGCCTTACGGAAACCTGGTTGCAGCAAGATGGTTTTGTTAGTTTAAATGAATCAACACTCCCGAGTCATCCTAACTACCAGGTTTGAGCCTGTGACTCTGTCCTTTTTAAAGAAGAGTGTTGGTCATCTTAAGCCTGCAGGGTGTCCAAATGATGCTGTCCCTCCTCGACTTTTAAAAGAGGTGTTACCTACAGTTGGACCTTTGGTTCTTGAGCTGGTAAACCATAGTCTGATGTCAGGTGTTGTCCCTAAAGATTTTAAACATGCAGTAGTCAAAACCCTGATTAAAAAACATGCTCTTGATCCTACGGCTCTTGCTAATTACAGGCCTATCTCCAAACTACTTTTTCTTTCCAAAATTCTTGAAAAGATAGTTTACAGCCAAATAATGGCCTTCCTGGAAAAGCAAAATGTGTTAGAGGTTTTCCAATATAGTTTTAAACCCTTTCATAGCACTGAATCAGCCCTTTTAAAAGTTTTTAATGACTTATTTTAGCTATTTTAGAGCCTTCCGTTTCCAGGCCTCTCTTCTGTTGAACGAGCTTCCAGTTTGGATTCCGGAGACAGACTCTATCTCTACTTTTAAGATTACGCTTAAAACTTTCCTTTTTGCTAAAGCGTATCGTTAGGGTTGGACCAGGTGACCATGCATCGTCCCTTAGTTATGCTGCAATAGATGTAGGCAGCCGGGGGATTCCCATGATGCATTGAGTTTTTCATTTCCAGTCACCTTTCTCACTCACTATGTGTTAATAGACCTCTGCATTGAATCATATCTGTTATTAATCTCTGTCTCTCTTGCACAGCATGTCTTTTATCCTGTTTTCTTTCTCTCACTCCAACCGGTCGCAGCAGATGGCCCCGCCCCTTCCTGAGCCTGGTTCTGCCGGAGGTTTCTTCCTGTTAAAAGGGAGTTTTTCCTTCCCACTGTCGCCAAAGTGCTTGCTCATAGGGGGCCATATGATTGTTGGGTTTTTCTCTGTATCTATGAAGCATCTTGAGGCAACTTTTGTTGTGATTTGGTGCTATATAAATAAAATTGAATTGAATTGAATTAAATTGAATTATTTAAGATGGCGGACCTGTGTTATTCTTTGCTGGATCGTTGTGCCATCAGCATGAGTCCCTCTGTAATCTGCAAGTCGGAATCTGTGAGTTTTAAGATCGTTGCTATCTGGATTTTTCTGTGTGTGTGTGTGTAGATCTGGCCTGGACTTGTTCCCTGTGAAGCTGAGTGAGTGTGTGCGTGTGAAGAACCTTGTGAAAATATCTTTAACTCTGTTATTAACCCTTGTGCCACTAATCATAGGGAGGCACCCCTACACTCTCTGAAAACTTCTGAAAATGCTTCCTTGAAAAATCTCAGCGCTAAGGGCTCCTCATTCAATGGTAGTGATAGACTAAGTTCCAGCTTCTAAATGTTCGACTGTTTTTCAGCAGTTTAAGCCTGTGTCTTTTTCTGCCTTAAAGGAAATAATTGATCACCTAAGAATTTCTAATTCCCCACATGGCACATTTCCCTCTCACATTTTCAAGGAAGCATTGAGCACTATTGGGCCCCATTTTACTTTTATTGAATGTATCACTGTCATTAGGTTGCATACCGACTGCCTTCAATAATGTTGTTGTGCAACCCATTATTAAGAAGGAAAACCTTGACCCTAATGCTCTCTCTAATTACAGGCTGATCTCCAAAGTCTCCTTTATGTCAAAAATCCTGGAAAAAGTGGTTTTTAAGCAACTTTTTATATGCTAATGGTATCAGCAAAAAGTTCCAGTCTCATTTCAAACCTCGCCACAGTACTGAGACAGCTTTATTAAGAGTTTTTTCAATGATCTTTTTTTAACCGTTGATTCAGGTTGCTCTGTGGTTTTAGTTTTACTAGATTTGACTTCTGCTTTTAATAAGGTCGATCATAACATTGTAGTTGGTGTTAAAGGCACAGTTTTATCATGGTTCAAATCATATCTCTCAGAGAGGTCGTTCTCCATTGCTGTGGGGCAATATTCTTCCTCTTGTGCCTCCTATTTACTGTGGTGTCCCACAGGGGTTTGTTTTGGGTTCAACACTTTTCTCCTTATATATGTTGCCCATGGGATCCATTTTCAAAACATACAATATCTCCTTCCACTGCTATGACATCCAAATTTACTTTTCCCTGAATTTGGATGTCTCTGTCCCACTGCAACCACTGTTTAACCGTCTTCATGCCAAAGTCTGGTTATCACATAATTTTCTATCCCTGCATAAAAATAAAACCGAAGTTGTTGTTTTTGATAGTCATACCCCTTTAGGCCAGCTAACTGATACTCTTGGTCTTCTTGCTAGCCATCTCTCCCACACAGTATTTTTGGATAGCTCTTTCAAATTAGAGAAGCAAGTGTCCGCAGTGGTTAAAACCAGTTTTTATCTGTTACGTCAGATATCCAAAGCGAAGCCCTATCTTCCTCTGAAAGACCTTTAAAAACTTATTCTTATTTATCACCACTAGACTGGACTACTGCAACTCTCTCTATTTGGGCCTCCAACACTCTTCATCTCCATCATTTGCAGTTAGTTCAAAATGCTGCTGCAAGCCTTTTAACTGGTACTAGAATGTATGACCACGTCACTCCAATTTTAGCTAACTTGCACTGGCTCCCTGTCAAATATTGCATTGATTTTAAAATTCTCTTGCGTACTTTTAAAATTTTAAACAACCTGGCGCCTAGCTATCTAACTGAACTCTAACTTGTACAACCCCAAAAGAGCACTAAGATCTTCTAGTCAGATGCTCTTAGAACAACCTAGGTCTTGGCTGAAGTCCAGAGGTGATTGTGCCTTTGCAACTGCAGCACCTAGACTCTGGAATAACCTTCTTCCTGATATTCGTACTTCCGAGTCTGATTCAAAAGCCAAAGTAAAAAAGTGGATTTTAAGACATGATTCAAAAGAATGAATAAACTGGTTGACTATCATCCGGCTTGCTTTTTGTTTGTCACCTGTATTGTTTGTTGATCTGTTTTGTTTGTTAATGTTTCGTATTTAACTTTTTATTCTCTTTTTGGCTGATTGTAAAGCACTTTGGTCAACACTGTTGTTTTTAAATTGTACTATAGAAATAAATTTTGATTTGACTTGATTTTGATAAAGATTCCCCTGAGACATTCCAGCACATAACAGCAGGGTGCAAGATGCTAGCTGGCAGGGCATACATGGAACGCCATAACAAAGTGGCTGACATAGTAGACAGAAACATCTGTGCCGAGTACAGCCTGGAAGTCCTGAGGTTAAATTGGGAGACACTGGGGGACATTTGCACCTGATCGAAATGACCACAACTAAGTTCGATATAGAAGGACAAACTGGTAATGGCTACACAACCAGACATAGTAATGGTGGACAAGCAGAGGAAGATGGCCATAGTGATAGATGTAGATATACTGACTAAGAGCAACATCAGGAAGAAGGAACACAAGAAGCTGGAGAAATACCAACCGCTGAGAGAAGAGCTCGAGAAAATGTGGAGGGTAAAGGCAACAGTGGTCCCAGCGAGTGGTAATAGGAGCACTCTATGCAGTGATCTCAAAGCCAGCTCTGGTAAGAACAAAGCAGGAAGGGTATGCATCTTCATCAATGACATTTGGTGTAAAATATTTGACAGTGAAACGCAGACCCGTCTACATACCTCAAGAGTCTACTGTCATCATGGTAACAGCCATATATGTACCACCAATACTAATGCTAACTCAGCCATGTAAAACCAGAGTTATGATAAAAAAATACACGCAATGTTTTTTTCTGAATAAAACAGTGGTGTTTACAGCAGGAAGAAACGGTAAAAACTGTGTTTTCTAAGGACAGCACCAGCAAACACTCCGCTTATGAGTGAAAAAAAGAAAAAACACCCCTTCCCTATTATTGGGAACATGCACCATGTCGACCAATCAAAAAATGATTTGCCAACATGTGGCATTTGGTTGTTTGGGGAGAGGGGGAAGTTTTAGGAGTGACACCGGCAAGAGAGAGCGAGCGAGCGAAAGAAAGAGAGAGCGAGTTTTGATACGTGAGAGATTTGTGACGTTTAGCGTGTTTGGAGGCTATAGTTATTGTCTAGTGTAGTCGTTATTTTATTTTGTGTGTCAGTACTCCTAATGAATGTCAGAGTCACTCCAGGTTGTGCTGAAAGGAATTATACCAAAAAAGGGAAGATAAACAGTTTTTAAAGGTGAAATATAGAGGTCAAATCAAAAGTAGTCAAAAACGGCCAATTATACCTTGGACCCCAGGTTAAACTCGCAACAAGGGCTACAGACCAACCCCTCTACTACATCTAAGTTCATCAGTTCACATGTCTATGCTGCTGATCCCTGCACACACTCCTGTCAGGAGGAGAGTGCCCCAACCCGACCACTTTCCCGCACCTCCTGGACTGGATGCTGCATCCACATACTGCATATGCGGTTGCCTACTTGGATGGCATTATCTTCCATCGTGAGCATGTGCAGCAGGTGGCCACGGTACTGGGGCCGGGGCTCACGGCCAATCTGAAGAAGTGTCCCGTTGGACAGAGGGATGTACAGTATCTAGAGTACCACTTGAGAGATCTACAGGTATGCCTGCAGGCAGAGAAAACAATGGCCATCGCATCCTGCCCGAGTCCCAAAGCCAAAAAAGAGGCGAGTTGGTTCTTGAGGCTTGTTAGTTACTACTGCACAGTTGTACCCAACTTCACAGAAATGAGTAGGTTAGGCTGGATGACTTAAGTCGGGTGATGGGGTATGTGAAGGGTTGTGGTTTGTGGCTTTGCTGCAGACATGGGGTGGAGTAGAGGGTTCAGGGTATGGTGCTGGGGGTAGGTTGGTTGGCACTTCTGGCAGTAGTCATCTACTCACACTCCCCCCTACTTCAATAGGACCTTGGGACTTTTCTTTGAGATGCAGTTTAGAGACCAGGAAACAACATTAAGCAGTTCATTTAAATCAGACATCAAACTGACATTAAAGAGTTCGTGTTACTAACAGCTTACCTCTCTGCAGCAGACGTCTGCTGAACTTTAAAATCAATCAAGTCTTCTTTAGACACATCACTCCTTAAGGTCACACAGCTGGGTTCAGGTCCAGGTTTGAGTCTCTGACATATACTAAAATATAATTAAATGAATAAATAAAGTACAAGCAGCTCATATGATATTTGAAATGTTATTACTTACGAGCACTTACTGATTACCAGATGATTGTCTTTGTTCAAATTTCTTAATGACATCTTTCACTCGGTTGCTATCATAGTTCACACAGCTGGGTGGAGGTCCAGGTGGGTTCCTGTGAATAATGATGGAGCAGTGATGTGAGTGCTGAGCTGTGACATGGAGAAGAGTCATGGACAGTTAGAGATGGTCATCTCACCTCTGAGCTTTGGTCTGGCTCTCATGTTCCCCACACAGAGTGCTTTTAGAGGAGGGACTCCTCCTCTCTGTCCTCACACTGATCCATGCTGCTCAATTCAGCTCACACACACTTTCTACCTTCACCTGCAGAGGAAACACAAATCATTCATGTGCACATCAGCTGAAATCCTCCTTTCAGTCATGTGTGCTGTCCAAATATCAGCTGCTTCTTTCCTGCTTCATCTCAGTGTCAGCTGAATGCAGTCAGACAGCAGTGTGAGGCAGAGGAAGCTGCCATCAGCTGCTCTACTTCTACTATCAGTCCACCAGATGGAGCCATGAAGCACACATGATGCATTCACTGACACAAACTGAACTAATATTTAAAAAGTTCAATTACTATCACTACTATGCAATATTTAATACCCAATAACCCATACTGTAAATATAAAATCCTTATTTATTTTTGATATTTGTATGAAGCACCACAGAAATGTGCACCTTAACTCCTTTTTTTTTACATGTCTGGACTGGGTAGTAGTTAATCTTATTGTACATGTGTTTAGTGACAATAAAAGGCATTCTATTTTAGCAGCTGTACTGATCTGTCTGAGAAATAAGGACTAATTAAATCCCATAAGTAAACTCTTTTGCTGTCATACTGTGAGTGTCACGGCTGGGGCAGCAGTCGTGTGGAGATGGGAAGGAGGATCCAAGTAGCAGACAGCGGCGGTGATGTAAATGAGTTTATTTACAGTCTGCAAAACGTAACAACAGCAAAAACATAAAACTAGACCCAAACAAAGTCCCAAAGCAAAATATCCATAACCCACACTGGCGCTCGAGAAACAGTTCGAAACAGAAGTCAGGCGGTCGACCCGGGAGCCAACACTGTCATGGTCCCCGTGTCTGCTCCACAAGGCCACATGTGCTTTGTGTACATTCTCCTCTCTCCTCCCCGCCAGGGCGGAGCTCACTGCAGGCTCCCGCCCTTGGCACACACCTGCATCTCGTCAGGCTCTGATTACGGGTTGGACTCTTAAGGCCAGGACGCAGACAGCCTCACCACTGGATGATTATGTTAGACACGTTAGTGAACGTCTGCCTCGAATCCTTAAGCTTTGTAAACTTGCTGCGATCTCTGTGTAACCTTATTTTCCCCTGTGCACAGTTTTCCCCGGACCCGTGACTAACCTGTTATTTCAACTGCTGTAAAGAAGAAGAGCTAGAGTGTGTGTGACTCCAATCCCGGACCTCCCTTTCGGACCTAGGACCCCCGTTCCCCTCACTGTATATAGTATCTGCACGTGGTGATTGTGTAAATAAACGTTGTTTTCCCCTGAACTCTGCTCTGCGCCTCAGTCCTACTACACCACCTGACAGACACCACAGAAAACCAGGATGAGACAGTTCAGGAGGCCGGCCGCGCAGAAGGCAACGATGGCGTTAAGGTGGTCATCCACGATGGCGATGATGCCCCACAAGCGGCCTGGAAGATGGTCGACGATGTAGAGACGCCAGACGTGGCAGCTGCAGTGCCAGGCAAGGATGTTGCTGGACCAGGCCAGCCACACATCCCAAAACTTTACACAAATCATGAAAATAATAATAATAATAATAACAACAAATACACCAAACCCCAAATCCCTGAGTCATGGACTCAGAGCATAAGTAAAAACATACTCACTGTCATGGTTCTAACTGTTAGGGTGCCTGGGTCATCGACCCAGTGTTTTGTGTTTTTGCTTCTTTGATTTTATTTCATTATGTTCTAGTATGCTTTGTCTAATAGGTTAAAGGAATATTCTAAGTTTAGGTTCTATAAGCAGTTTTTTGTTAGGTTGTTTTCTTTGCTGTTAGTAATTATGTTTACCTCCCTCACTGTCTAGCCGTGTCTTGTGTTTTGTGAATCTTGTCCCTGTTTCATCCCTCCCTAGTCCCTAGTGTCAAGCTTATGCGTCTTGTATTCAGTCTGTGTGTTTCCTGTCTTATTTTGATAGTCCCTTTCCTGTGTGCAGTGTGTCTGGCTTTGCTTTCCTTGTCTCATCAGGTCTGATTTGTCCCAGCTATGTTTCCCTCCTGTCTCCCATTCCCTGATTGCTCCTCTGTGTATTTAAGCCCTGTGTTTTCCTTGCTCTGTGTCCTGATCTCCCTCATTCGTCACTGTGTCTTCTGGCTGCCTGTTGAGGTTTTTTGGTATCCTCACTTTAGCAAGTTTTTTGTTGTTTAAATCCAGCATTAAAGTTGTGTTTGAGTTCACCTTTTTGCCTCTGTGAGTCCGCACTTTTGGATTCACCATTCTTGCCGGCACACAGCACATGACAGTAACCAGTATTTTCTCGTCTAAAACTCAGCATGTAATGGCTTTCTGACTAACACATCGCATCAATGATAACTTTCCACTGGTGTTATTCCCACTATTACTGCACACTGTCAGGGCTCAGTGAGAGGCTTAGTTCAGTTGCTTAGTCCACATCCTCATTTTAAGTTTGACAGTGTTTTAGTAGATAAAGGTGAATGGCTTAAGCATGAATTTAGCTGCGGTTTGAGGAAGACCTCATAGGGGACTGGCGGTGGCTCCTGGGCCTGGCAAGTCCCCATTTACCAGAGGTGGAAAGAGTACTCAAAATTTGTACTCAAGTACAAGTACTGTTACACTGGTTAAATTGTACTCAATTACAAGTAAAAGTACTGGTGTTAAAAAAATACTTGAGTAAAAGTACAAAGTACTCTTTACTACTCAGAGTACTAATTACTTTTTAACAGACTGATGTTTTATTCTGTCGTTAATAGCAGGCATTCAACTCGATTCACCAGTATAAATATTTATGCTCAAAGCACATTTCTCAGATGAACAAGGTATAGAAAGGTAACTTGTTTTGTAAATAAATGTAGATATAAAAGGAGGAATTTTGTTTCTTAAAACAATGACAAAAATGTTTCTGAACATGCGTAGAACCGTTTAAACTTTTCCCCAAACACTGAACAACAGGCAGGTAAGTGTCTTAAACTCTTATCATTTCTGTCACAGTTTACTTTCTGAACCTTTTGTTCAGTTTCAGCAAGAGCTGGTTTTCTAAATTAACAGATGCTATTCGACTTCGTTTGGCCGTGAAGAGTAGACCAGCACAACTAAAAAGTCGCTCACACGCAGCAGAAGCAGGCAGAGCTGTGTTCAGTTTAAGAGAGAGGTTTTTGATGGCTGAGAAGGAGTGCAGCAGCTCCATGGTGTCTGTGGCACAAGCAAGAAATCAAGCTCAACTGCACTTTGCAGCCTTCTGGAGATTGGTTTGGAGAAGAATTCATCTTCATCAAATGACTCTCTTTGCTGATCCTCACTCTCATGCTCTGTCATTTCAAGATGTTGTTTGATGTATGTCAAGGCTGTAATTGCAAGTAGATAACACAATTTTGTTATTTAAATTTCAGTGATTATTCCTGAACACAAATTTAAAATCGACAAATTCTCAAGAAGGATTGTTTAGTATTCAGGACAGACCATCAATAACTTACAACATATTAGGTAAAATACTCACTTAAGCATGTGTTCAAATGTAAAAAGATAAAATAAAAATGGGATCACATGAATTCTTACCAGCCGCTATTACATCTGCTCTGTCAGTCCAGGAAGTCTTGAACTTGGGTAAGAGGACTGCAGCTGCAGCCAACTCTGGATCCTCCATCATCGGTCCAAAACGCTTTTGAAGGCCATTTTGCAGGGCTCTGATGAGTGGCACGCATGTCTTGCTTGATGTCTCCAGCCTGCTAAGTTTGGACAGTAGTTGTTGGATTACTGGCAGGAGCCATCCCATAAAGGAAGTGGACTCAGACTGAAGGATGTTTGAAGCTTTCACCAGTGGCTTCATGGTGGTACAGTACTCCCTAAGGAATGCAACTTCTGCAGGACTCAACCTGTAAGACACAACAACAAAACTCACCATGACTATAATAGGGATCTTCTGATTTAATATTAAGAGTCTGCTCACGTTTTTAACCATCCATTAAGGAAAATTCACAAAATTTGCAACCATATTGGTAGGTGTCCAATTTTACTCACATTTTCACCTTGAACTCCTCACAAATGCTCCTGATGGCATCTTCCCCCTTCTCATCAATGATGCGTATTATCCTTTCAATGGCAAGGTAGGTTGAATTCCACCGTGTTGCATTGGGACGAATGAGCTGTAGCTCACACTTGTCCTCTACCACTTCATTAGCCAAATGAGACCGGCCAGTTTTGTTCCAAATGGCCTGGCATTTTGCAAAGGTTGCACGGGAGAGCCTCTTGTAGGTGTCATTCATGCTCTCTGCTAGGGCAGCATCAGTTGTTGCCACAAGGTTTAGCAGGTGACATGCACATCGCTGATGAGGCGGGAGTTGATACTCCAAACCAGAGTCTTCATCAAGAATTGCACTTGCCTCATGGTAGTCAATATGGTCAGTCAGGTCAAGAGTTTCTGGGTCTGCTTCATCTTCACCTTCATCTTCATCTGCATCATTTTGTGCCCCAAACATGTGGAAGGCCTTGACAAAGTTGGATCCACTATCAGTTGTGGTTCTTACAACTTTGCCTCTAATCTTGTATTGGCAATGGATATCATCAAGCGCACCAGCGAGCATGTCAAATGTGTGAGACCCTCTCAATCTTTTGCACGCTAGTGCTGCAGATCTTCTTTCCAGGGACTCTTCCTCTATCCAATGGCATGTGACTCCAAGGTAACTTTTCTGATGAGCTGACCAACAATCAGCAGTGGTAGCAACAAATTTGACTTTATCCAATGCTGCAACCAAAGTCATCTTCATGTGATCAGCAGCTTCACAGATTCTGGCACGGACAGTGGGTCTGGAGAGGACTTTGGCTTGAGGTTGTAATGTGGTAACTAATTCTTTGAAAGATGGCTGTTCTACCACTGCAAATGGCTGTAGACCCTCACATATGAAATTGATGACAAGCTTGTCAACAGTTGCTTGTGGAACATGTTTGTTTGCAGCTCTCAACATCAGGTCTGGTAACTTGGCTTGTGTATTTGCTGAGAGCTTGTGTGGTCTTTCGCTGACGAGATGTTGATGCCACAGTGATATTGTACTGCTCAATCTTCAATGGATGTTTCCTCTGTAGAGATTAATATTATCATATGTCAGGTTCACACATTACTTCATAACATCACTGTGATTAACACTAAAGGAAAACACATTTTAAAACATCATTCAACTAGACTTGAGCTAATCTTTGATTGTTTAGCATAGTATAAAAGAGTGGTGAATTTGGTCAAATTTTGCAGACATATTGCTGTATTTATTCACAAGTGTAAACCAATTTTGAACGATTATTGCAAAAAACATGTATTAAGATAAGATAAGATAAGATAAGATAAGATAACCTTTATTAGTCCCACACGTGGGAAATTTCTGTATACATTCTAAGTTCTGTAATCTTTATACTATCTGTAAAAAGAGTATCGACCAATGTATCAGTATCTAAATATTTAACTCCTTTTTATCAGTATCACCCTAAAGTTTTCAGTATCAGTCAGGTCCTAAAAATACTAAGAGAGCAAAATATGTGTATATAGCAAATCTAATTTAAGAAAAGGGATCACATACACAAAAATGCTGCCCATACAGCTAACAAATAAAAACAATCCACATTATGTTCTTTAAAAAATATATATCATATTGGGAAACATATAACCCTACTGATTAAGAGCCATGTCACTATGATAGACCTATATCAGACCAATGATACTGATCAACTTATCCATCAATCGGGCTCTGGTACATGTCAGCTGAGAGGTGGAAGATTAATTTGAGATGCAGCTCAGCACTGTGTGCCAGTTTGTTTGTTTTTTTAAATATAGGCCAGCTGATTGTAGGCCTGTGAGTTTTAAATAACTACAAATTTAATTTATTGTAATGACGGTGGTTGTCCAAATAATAAGCTAAAACATTCCTACCAATTGTAGCTCAATTATGCATGCACACACGCACGTTAGCTAGCTCCGTCTTATTTTAATATCCGGCTAACCAATTGCGGTGACAATATCTTAGCGAAACTAATAACCTTAACACACATGAAAAATAAGAAAGCAATATTGTACACGTATAGTTGTAAAACCTCTTACCTCAATGTGTTTTTTTAGATTAGACGCTGAAGTCTTGTAAGCTGAAATGACTGTAGAGGTCAAACAAAGTTTGCACTGCATCTGGACGCTGTCTCCTTTTCTCCCTCTGTACATGAAAAATTCCTCCAGGTACGGCCACGGGCACTCATCCTCCGTCTTTTCTACATCATTTTCATGGTTGACAGTGTTGTCCTCTGTCTCCATTTTGGCTTCTTTGTCTCCAAATCTTCCGTCTATAAACTAGTTTATACTCCACCATTTAGCACCTCTAGACACCTGTGCCTGCTGCTGCAGCGGAGTTTATTCTTTGCTTACGTCTTAAATTGGCGCGGTCGCGACCCAATGAGGCCGCTGCAAAAAAGGTTTGAATATTAATTCAAATTGTGGGCGTACTCAGTAGCGACTTTTGATTTTATAAGTAGCGAAGTAGATTACATGGTGTAAATTGTACTCAAGTATGAGTAAAATTACACACTAGAAAAATTACTCATAAAAGTACAAGTACCCAAAAAATCTACTTAATTACAGTAACGTGAGTATTTGTAATTCGTTACTTCCACCCCTGCCATTTACCAATGAGAAGTGAAGAAGTGAAAGAATCGAAAAAGGGGAGGGAGGGGCACAAAAACGAGAATGAACAGCTTGTAGAACTGGGGGGGGGGGGGTCATATATATATATACATATAGATATATATATAGATATAAACCAGAAGGGGCGTGTTCAGAGGCATGGTCCCACTCTTCTTTTTTTTTTTTCGCCTGTCCCATTTGGTTCTTTTGCCATCAGAATTATTGTCTAAAGACAAAGAAATGGTCCCACTCCTGAAATTCAGATAAATTATCTCCAATTAAGGGAACCGGAAATTATTTTAGTACTCAACACCCGTCTGTGCTCACCCACACATCATATGTCACATATGACACATTAATTATTATCAGCATCAATGAAACAATCTATTGTGCTGATAATCCGGGTCAGTTTTTCTGTGGAAATTTGAATACAAATCTTAGGCTGTGACTTCATGTGTGAGCTGTCAGTATCAGCAGTCTCTGTGTGTTTAAAGAGTTTGAATGCTGTGATTTCAATGTTTACTACTGACGGATTACATTTGAATCTAGAAAATCAAACAGATCTGATGGAGGAAAAGTGCCAGATGAAGAAATGTTTCTGAAAAAACAATAATAATAATAACTAGAAAGCGAAAATTTCTGAAGAAATTTTAAGTGTACCTACCGGATCGGTTGTCCAAATACATCAGGATGTATGTATTTAGAGCAAAAAACTGTTGAGTTTTAAGCAGAGAGTCATCAGCTGTTCCTGTACTCAGCTGTTAGGGCCTGTTGCTATAGTAACTCCTGTGAGTGGCAGGAGGGGATGGGACACACACACACTCTGCAGTAATGGTCAGACAGAGAGATGGGCAAACAGGAATTAAGCTCTGAAACAAATGCTTCCCAAGAGAAAACTATAGGTCCGATCGCAAAACTTCTTTCACCGTCAGTGGCAGGAATTTCCCAACTACAACATATTAAATTTTTCATGCCTTTAGAGTGTATTATACTGACTTGGTGACAGTGTAAAGACACCCTTCGATGTTAGGTTTGAGCTGAAAATAGTAATAAGTAGTATAGTAATAAGTAATAAGAATAGTAATAAGTGTGCCATTACATAGGCACACTTAATAATAATACATTTTATTTGAGGGCGCCTTTCAGAAACCCAAGGTCACCTTACAAAAAACACAATTAATAAAAGGGACCTTTTAGGGAGACCAAATAGGAGGGAATTACAGTAATCAATACGGGATGTAATAAGACTATGGACAAGGATGGCAGCAGCATGGGGGGTAAGGAAGGGACGGAGTCAGTTAATATTACGTAAATGGAAGTAAGCAGACCGGGTTATGTAATTAATGTGAGACTGGAATGAAAGAGTATTATCAAGTATGACACCCAAACTCTTAACCTGTGGGGAAGGAAGGGTGGGAGAATTTTCAATGTAAATGGAAAAGCTGTGGGATTTGTTTAAGATAGATGGTGTACCAACAAGTAAAACTTCAGTTTTATTACTGTTAAGTTTGAGGAAATTGGAGGAGAACCAGGATCTGATCTCAATAAGACAGTCTGAGAGGGAGGTAGGTGGGAGGGATGAATTGGGTTTAGAAGAAAGGTAGAGCTGGGTGTCATCGGCATAACAGTGGAAATTTAGATTATATTTTCGGAATATATAACCAAGAGGAAGCATATAAATAATGAATAAAAGAGGCCCCAATACTGAACCCTGGGGCACACCAGCAGAAACAGGAAAGAGAGTTGAAGAATGGGATTTAAGTTGGATAAACTGAGTGCGGTCGGAGAGATAGGAGGTAAACCAGGCAAGGGGGGTATGACTAATACTAAGGGAAGCTAACCGGTTCAGGAGAATATTGTGAGAAATGGTATCAAACGCCGCACTAAGATCAAGAAGGATGAGAATGGATAGGAGACCAGAATCTGGTGCCATCAGAAGGTCATTGGTAATTCTCAACAGAGCAGTTTCTGTGCTATGATTGGGGCAGAAACCAGATTGAAATTGTTCATAGAGATTATGGTCAATGAGATGTAAATGAAGCTGGGAGGCAACAACTTTTTCAAGAATTTTTGAAATAAAGGGGAGATTTGATATAGGGCGAAGATTATCAAAGTTATTGGGGTCTGCACCAGGCTTTTTGAGAACTGGGATAACAGAAGCCTTTTTCAGTGCTTCAGGAACAATTCCAGTGTTCAGGGAGGAATGGATAATGCTGGTTATGAGAGGTGCTAACGAGGGAAGACAGGCTTTAACTAACACAGTGGGGAGAGGGTCAAGTTGACAGGTAGATGACTTAGATTTTTTAATGAGATTAGATACGTCAGTTATGGAGGGAAGAGTAAAGCTTGAAAATAACTGACAGGAAGACAGTGGGGGAACCAGGAAGTCTACTTCAGAGTCAGGAGCTCCTAAAGAGTTAAGTTGACGGTGAATGTCTGAGATTTTACAAGTGAAAAAAGAGATAAGAGAGTGGCAAAAATCAACAGAATACATCTGGGAGGGGAATGCGTCTGGAGGTTTTGTAATTTTATTGAACAATGAATAGAGGAACCTGGAGTTACCTTCATTAGAACTAATTAAACCAGAGTAGTAAGCAGATTTGGCTGAGGCAATGCAGTCCTTATAGAACAAAACATGATCATTGTGCATTTCTTTATGTACAGTAAGTCCGGTTTTCTTGAATAGACGTTCGAGTTGGCGTCCTTTAGCTTTAAGGTGACGCAGGTCGGAGGTAAACCATGGAGCTGAACGGGAAAATGAGACAGTTCGATGTTTAAGGGGAGCAAATATGTTAAGAAGGTTATGAAGGTTGACATTATAATGGCAAACAAGTTCATGAGGGGTTGAGGAGCTGTGGATAGATGGAAGGTCATGGACGGCAGATGAAAAAACAGCTGGGTTGATGTTACTAATTTTCCTAAAAGTGATATTACGAGAGATACAAGTTTTGGAAGCGGTTATGTTTGCATCAAAAGAAATGAACATATGATCAGACTGGGGAAACAATGTGGCTTTACAATGGGTGGGGGTAATGCCAGAACAACAGACCAAATCCAGGATATGACCTTTGGAATGGGAAATTTTATGTACTGTAGAAGCCCAAAACTTTCCAGGCAGGAGGTAAAATCTCTGGAAAGAGGGATTTTATCATTGTCCATATGAATATTGAAGTCACCAGCAATGATCAGATTTGGAGAAAGTATAGAGAAATGAGTGAGAAGAGCAGAAAATTCATTTAAAAACTCCTTGTTTGGCTTAGGTGGCCGATAAACAGTACATATGATGGTGGGGGTAGATCCGGGGAGCTGTAGTGCAGTATATTCAAATGAATGAGAGGGAGGGGCAGAGACAGGGAGCACTTTCCAGTGCCTCCGGTGAATTATCGCGAGACCTCCGCCCCTCCCCGAGATGCGAGGTTGACAGGTGTAAACAAACTCAGATGGAGTGGAGTCGTTGAGAGAAACAAAGTCATTAGGCTGTTGCCATGTTTCAGTCAAACAAAGAAAGTCCAACTTACGATCACAGAGGAGATCATGTACGAGATGTCCCTTACCAGTGAGAGAGCGGATGTTTAATAGACCAAACTTGATGCTGGAGTTACCGTACCTCACAGTAGGCTAAGTTGATCTAGCCAGGTGGGCCAGCACACTGTGGTCAACAGCCCGGTCAGTCTTGCAGGGAGGATGACGAGTTTTTGACCAGATGGAAAATATTGAGTTAGTGTCACTGATGTTGAACTTCCGCCGAAGCCCTCGGTGGATATACCTGCGGCGGGGCTGGAAGGCGATGGCCGGGTAGAAGTATAGAGCCACAGGTGGAGAGACAGCCAGGCAAAAACGAAGCCGCAAAAGATCCGTAGCAGAGTACTGGAGAAGAGCTGTCGCCGGGTGATGAATGATGGATAAAAAAACCCAGGTGAGCACGAGCCACACCAACACCCTGTGGATCCGCATCTTAATCAGGGCCGAGCACTGAACACAAACAGAGGGACCGAACAACCAGCTGACAGCTGCAGCGCAAGCAATAGAAGCCCGCAAATATTGCGAAAACAAGTCAAATCAGGGTCGCGCCTTAGATACTTGATTTAAATTGTCATCAGCAACTGAAAAAATATCATAAAAATATCATAAAAATAGTAATAGTAGATAATAATAATAACCGGTGAGCAGCGGCAGCCAAGCGCGCCAGCGTTCACTCGACCGGAAGCCTCGACACTAAACTGCAGTTTCCATAAATCCATCTACAGGATCACCGGAGATTGACAGCAGCATTGAGAGGGAACCAACAGGGGGCATCCCTGAGTCCTGTTAATTATTATCCATGAATTCTGGAGAATATTTAACAAACAAACATGAACTCTAATCCTTCAATAAAACAACTTCAGAGTCAAACTGGAGTCCAGCGTCCAAAGCAGGTTCTCATATCAGGACTCCAGTTTGATGGTTTGACTATGAGGCGGTTCAGAGTCCACATGAACACTGAGTGTGACTAAACATCACAGTAGAGTCACACTGATGAAGATGCCCACACAGACTGTTAGTCTGATGTGATGATGTGAGGAGAACAAATATCTACCTGCACACTCTGTTTGAAAGGCTCTGAGTTGGATGTTGGAGACTTTGTTGTTGCTTTGGAGTCTTTATCCAACACCAGACGTCAGAGATTAAATGAATCTTCATGTGTTCTCTGCAGAAACACGCTAACAAACAAAGAGCAGCTGCTCTGTGATGAAGAAGAAACCTCAGAGACTGGAATTAATCAAAGTTGCACTTACTCAGCTTCTTTGCATGAACTTCTTCACTCTGCAGCTCTCTGCTGTCTGGACCAGATCTGTATAGAAACAGAGAAAATCCTCTGCTTCCTCTCCATCATCAGTCCTCTGTGTCTGCAGGCTGTGACACATTAAAGACTTCACACCATAAAACACTCTTAAGTTGGTGTTCACAGGACAAAGATCAGTTACCACACTCTAATAAAACATCCACACTTTCATAGCAATTAGCAAATAATTTTCAAAGTATATAACCTGACTGTGGGCATCTCTGCATGCTTAAACACTCTGAACATTAAACATTAAACACTTCACACTATAAAAGAGTCTGAAGTTGCAGCTCAAAGGTCAAAGCTCAGCTGCTGCTTTCTCATGTGACTTTAGATCAATGATTAACCTTCAACAAATGTTCATCATCACCTTTTTCCTCTATGCACATTTCATTGGGCTTTGTGGTGTTCCTGATTAAATATTATGCTGAATAAAATCATTGTATATCATCCAGCAGTTGCATAAACTTTACTCTATCCATCATTCTCCTTCTTGCCTGCTGTACATCGATGTTCAACAGCTTTTACACTACGTTCCATATCTTTATTGTCCAGTCAGCATATGTTACCTATGTATTTTAGATGTTGTAAATAACAGCGGTCACAAATTCAAAGTGTTTGGTTATATCCTATAGTGTATCGGATATCTCAAAGCTCCAGCTAACACACTCTCTACTGTTATGTTCAGATCTTTATCCTTTCTACTATCAGCCTGAATCGGGGTATTCAGAAGTGGTTCTTCTGGGTCTCTCGTACTCTGGGGGCCCTCTGGATGTCCTAGTATGTCACTGCCAAGTTTGCTTGTGTTTATATTAATTCTGTCTTGTGTCATCCATGAAACAAAGTCTCTGCTGAGGTATGATCGCCTGACACTACTGGACCTCCAACCATTGGTCCAAAATATTGTGTTGTTTGCAGCTGGTGGGCAGCAACCCCTGCCCCCAGTTGTATCAGAAATCCCGGGTTACCTGCTCTGGGTTCCCACGCTACCTTCCTGGTGAACAGTCATCATCGCCGGAGTAAACGAAGCGGTGGGCTGGTGAAGCTGAAGGTTTCCCTAAGGAATTTTTCAGCTGTTTTCCGACAAGCGCATGGATTGTTCCGAAGATGATTTGTGTCTCGGCGTTTCGTGGATCCTGTTGATGCCTGCTTGGTGCCCGTGGTCGGCTTTGATGATGCTCCTCGGCCTCGCTGCCAATGCCCTCCCAGGCCAAACTGCCCTCCCAGGCCAAACTGCCACCGTGAATATTGTCGAAACCTGAGATCGCTGCGTTGGGTTTCTCAACATTCTGAAGCCCGTGCTCCAGCTCCTGCCAGGATTGCCCTGGTGAATGCCAGATCACTTTTAAACTAAATGTCATGGTCCTCGGTCATTTTGACCCAGCGTTCTTTGTTTTCTTGTGTTTCTGTATCATGTTAAGTTCATTTGTTATTGTTGAAGGTCCATGTCTTATGTTAGTGTGTTCAGTTTACATTTCCCCCTGTGTCGTCAGCTCTGATTTCTCCCAGCTGTTTTGCCCTCCTGTCTCCCATTCCCTGATTGCTCCTGTAAGTATATAAGCCCTGTGTTTTCTCCTGCTTGTTGCTGGTCCATCTGCGTTGTCTCCTTGAGTCTCCCTGTGTTTCCACTGTATGCAGGTTTCAGGTCAGTTTTGTTAGTCTTCTCAGTTTATATTTCTCTTAGTTTCTCTGTATGCCCTTCTCCGTTCCCCCTGTATACTGTTCACTAGTGATGGCCAAATGAAGCTTTCTGAAGCACTGAAGCTTGTATTGAAAAACGGTTCATTACTCGAAGTTTTTCAACACAGTCCTCTCTGGTGACATCTTGTGACCAAAAACATGAAGAGCAGCTTGAATCCACAAAAGAAAACCAACTGTTTCATAATGATTGCTCACTCTACAGAGTGGAATTCTGTCTGATATTGGGCTGCTGTTGTGTTGCTTTGAACGTGTATTTTTTGGGGTTAAAAAATGTGGTATATTTGTTTAATGAATAATTTTGACCAGTAAACTTTCCTTGTTTAAACATGCACCATGGTTTGGTCTTTCTTTGCTTGTGATTTCTTGATGTTGGTATATACAATAATTGAAAAATACCACGTTGCATATAATATACATATAACAATGTACAACACATTATGGAGTATGCTTCTGCTGTGAGGTCCTGCCGCCATGCACTTATGCAATTAATCGCTAGACGGGTATATTTATAAATAATATCATATTAGGGAAATTCTCTTATACATATTTTTGACCTGGGGGTAGAATTGATTGTGAACTGGAAAGGGAAAATGCTTATGAACTTGCAAATTAAAAACCTGATGCATTTAAGGTAACCCTTTTTCATTTTTATTTAAGAAGAGAATTTCTTCCACTGTGCGATGGCCGAACCTGTTCCTTTTCGTGGAGATAATTTCTCCTGCCTTAAGGAAAATCCCTTCACATGGCACAGAAGAAGCTGGAGTGCAGAGAAACTGGTAAAGATGCAGTTATACAGTCTACCTGGGTCTCACAAACTATCAGCTAAAGAGAATAAATAAATTAAATTGCTGCACATTTTGCAAACTAACAGTTTAAGATTATTTAAAAAATAAAATATATCTTTTTATAACATTAAATGTAAAGAGTCAAATGGAAGTCTTTGTAAAGTTATTTAATGATATTTATATTATGAAAAGCAGATTTTTGACATTTTAAGTTTTTCCCGTTTTCAGGTAAAATAAACACAAAACAAAAGCAAACAGCCAGAACACAAAGATGGAAAACCCACCCGATACTCCCACATAACAGAACCTCCTCTATTCCTCGCTGGCTCCATATCTCTCAGTAGAAATATCAGTGGTTTGCTATCTGTCACCATCAAAACACTCCACAAATCCCATGAATGATTCACTTCCTTATAAACCAGTGAATCAGACACCGAAGCAGTTAGGTTCTAAATGAAGCTTCGGACGTCACTGATCACGTGACTCTGGCCAAACGAATCAAGCTTTGACACAGTGCTTCTGAAGCAGTGTGTTGATTTTTTTGACACACGCACCGAGGCGTCAGCTTCAAGCGAGCCATCACTAGTTTCAGGCCTGTTTCTGCTGACTGCTGCAGGTGAGCTGATGTTCCTACACCTGTCTGACCTTTAGTGACCTCTGTCCTGTTCCAGGTTTGTGTGTGCTGCTGCTGTCTGCACTGACTGTTCCTGCAGGTGAATAGATGGAAGGTGGAGTTGTGTTCTTCCTGTTTCTCTTTAAGAAACCAGCCTGGTTCAGTTCTTCTGGGTGGAGACACAGTGGTGTAGTGGTTGCACTGTTTCCTGGGTTGAACCCCGGCTGGTTCCCCTCGTATCCGTGTGGGTTCTCTCTGGGTTTTCCAGCTTCTTCCCACAATCCACAGACCTGCATGTGTGTAGAATAAAGGAGTGGTGAGCGATGGTTAAATGTGGCTCGTAGTTTAAAAGATGGTCAGTAAGACTAGAACAGCTCCGTGTGAACATCAGCTGAGACATACTGAAGTGAAGCAGTTGCTCAGTGGTTGGAGTTCAACATCACCTCTTACACACAATGTTGCTGCAGATGTTTCACAATAGAAGCACTGAACACACACAGGGCTTTTACTTTGAAAGAGATGCAGGAAGTGTGGAGTCTGTGTCAACAGTGTAACTCAGCATCTTTATCGGAAGCATCATGTAACCGTTACAAGTGGACATTCTTCCTGTGTGGAGGAAACACAGGGCAGGCTTTCTCTCTGGCACTAACTGTCTTTGTTAAGCTGATCTTTGTGCTTCATTGTGAGTGAGTGCTCATGTTAATGGGCTGTTTCATGTTTCTTTTTCTTCTCTTCAAAATATGACCGACTGAGCACTGCCTTCTCCTCCAATCAGAGATCTGAAAATGATATAAACATTTATAGCAGCCATTTAAAAAGCTGTAGCTGCAAACACAACCAGAGAGCAGTGTGACAGCTGCACGTCTGAGCTCACAAACTGAATTTAAACACTGAAGTGTGTTTTAGCTGTGACACAGTGTCATAGTCCAGTGAAGGAGAAGTCTCTGCTACATCACTCGAGTTCCTCTGTTAGTCTGGAGAATAGAAGCTCTGATGCTCTCCCCGTCCTGCAGAGGGGACGGGAAGAAAAAGGAGCTTCTACTTTGACTAGAATGCTGAAACCTGCAGGCTGTGAGCACTGATGCTCTAGATGAACATGATTCATGATTACTGACACAGTTCTCACTGATTGACATCACTGTGTCTTAATGTTCCTGGTTTCTCTCCTCAGTTTCCCAGCATGCCTCGGTGGTGGAGGTGTATGAAGGGGAGGAGTCTGTCCTGCTGCCCTTTCAGGTACGAGCCTTGGTTTCCTCTGCCTCAGCAGCAGCAGTGTGGAACCACAGTGACTCGAATCCCCTGACCGTCCACGTGCGTCTGCAGAGTGATGATAACCTTAGAAACCAGAACCGGCGTTACATCGACCGAACATCAGTGAGAGCCCATGCTCTGCAGACTGGAGACCTCAGCCTCATTCTGAGGAGCCCGACAGCCAGTGACAGCAGCACCTACACCTGCTCCGTCTGCAGCCACGGACAAGATCTGAGCCAGACAGATGTCCAGCTGAAGGTCAAAGGTCAGAGAAATGTTCAGTCTGTCGAACACAGGAAGTCAGAAATACCAGGATGTTCAGCTGCATGCATTCAGCAAGCTTTCCTGCTCATCCTTACCCAGAATCCTCTGCACCAGCACAGCGGTCAGAGGTCAGCAGTGAGTCCCAGTTATGTGAAAAGTCACAAAGTGTTTGATCCTCTTGCAGGTGTTCTTCATCCTCCTTCTCCTCCTCCCTCTGAGTCTGCGCTCAGACTCTTGTGCTATCTAGTGGTCTTCTGTCCGTCTGCTTCAGCAAGAAGAACAAACCAGCCGTCTCCGTGGAGATGACCCAGCGTGATGGAGGAGGTCAGGGACTGGATGAAGAATACGATGACATCACTACTAATGTCACCACTGAGCATGACTTCTGATTGGTCAGGTTTAGGCAGAGCCCTGAGTGAAGCTTGATTAAACTTCTACAGGAAATCTAAACCCCACACTGCAACCTTCCACGCCATTCAAGTCACCGTGTGTCCACCCAACACATAGTTACGTTTGTCAGGAGGTGCACGTCAGGTCACATGGAAGGTTACGGCGTAAGTTACTCAGATTACTCACAGACGTCTAAATCAAGCTTCGGTCTAAGTCGATTCAGCCGAGGTTCAGAACAGTGGATCCTCACATCGCTCATTCAGAGACTTCCTCAAGTGTTTGTGTGAATACAGAGAGACGCACCTCTGCTTTATTCATAATTACTAGTCAATAAATTGATCTACAATCATTTTATAGCACAATCACATGTACGAGTGTCATGTGACCTGGGGTCGAAAGACATAGAAGTCCCCCCTGGCTGCCTCTACATCACAGCTCAGAGATTCTAAGGTCTTAATATCAGCTTTATGTGATTAAATATGATCAGAGTGCTGAAACAGAACTTTTCTCTATTTCCTAATAATAAAGCATTTTTATTGTTAATCAAAGATAAATGAGTCTTCAGTGAGAGGTTGAAGACTCCAGCAGAGACACTGGAGGGGGAACCTCAGTCCAACCTGTGAACCTGTCTACGGATTCTGTGATTTTTGGCTTCATCTGCTCATTGTTGTTGTTAGAGTGAATTGTTAAATGTTTGTCATTTTTATTCTTACCATTTGTACTTTAACTGTGTGTTGAAAGGAATTCTTTTGTTCTCCCCTCCCCAGATTCTCGAGGTTCTGAGTGGGGGGCTGTAGTGTTTTATCACAGGCAACATCCTTGTGAAGGTCTGATGTGGTAAAACTTCCTGCCCTTTGTATGGCTTCACTGTGTTATCTAGGGTGAACCATAGATTGGGTGTGGGGAGGTTACCCTCTTTATGACCTAGGATGTTGTTCCTGCTTTATGACCCTTTTGGTCAGCAGCACACACACACACACACACACACACACACACACGCACTTACAAAACCACAGGCAGGGTATTCTTTGTTCACATGTGTACCTATGTAAGCCGTTATATGTTAATGACCCTATGCATATTCAAGTAACCACAATAAAAGGAGTGCTATGGGGAACCTGGCTGAGAGTCTGATGGAGGTCAAGTAGGTGGAACGACACTTGTCTCCAGGCAGGCCTCCCTCATGCATGAGTAACACAAAGAACTTTGCCTACTTCGTGTCTTGCTTGCTGTGTAATTACATTGCCTTTAACGTTCCAGCGAATAGGTTTAAGCTACAAACCTATCAGTTGTCATGTTAGATGGTTCATTGAGAAGGATTTGGATGACATCACGCTTCCACTGGATGCCCACCTGCTCTCCTGTTGGGGGATTATCATCAACACAGAACTCGGGGATAAGAGCATCTTTAGGCCTGGCTGTGCTCATCCTTCCTCCAACCTCTCCTCACCAAAGAGAAGAACAGCTTAGTTACATCAGTAGAGTTTAAGTCATCTCATTATTATTATTTGATTTTCCTAAACTGCTTTAATGAAGTTTCCTGTAATTAAAGTGTAAATTGTGGACGTTGACTCTTGAAGCTTTAGTGAAACACTGAAGGTAAAAGTCTGAGTATTATTTCGTCTTGATGCATTCTCAATCATCCAGGAAAGTAAATCTCCAAAAGTTGAATCTGTTCATCTGGACGTAGCGTTTTGTGGGAGAAACGTTTCGTCACTCATCCAAGTGACTTCTTCAGTCTCAGCTGACTGCAGGTTTCCCCAATCTTATAAACAGTACATTTGCATAATGACTGAAACCAGCCCACTGAAGGAACAATGGACTGTGAGGTCAGTTCCTTAATTATAATTATGCAAATTCCCATGACCATTGATCAACAATCACTGACCAAAACCCACTGATCAAAGAACACTGATCAATGGCCATGAGTACCATTCGCAGAGAGTTGGGGAATGGCTGCAATCACGCCCTCTTTTCCACTTCTTCCATGTACAAATTGGCCACGATGGGTGAAACTGGGGAGCCCATGGCACACCCATGTTTCTGCCTGTAGAACTGACCCTTGTATTTGAAGTAGGTGGAATGAAGACACAGTTCCAAAAGCAAACACACTTGGTCGATGCTGAGAGTGGTCCTGTTGCTGAGGTTGGTGTTATCCTGTAATCTTTTGTCAAAGCTGGGAAGGCACCTAAAGAAAGCTCCAGCCGATCCAGGAGAGAAGGACAACCGCTGCCCAGGCGAAAACCTGTAGTGATCCCATATGTGTCAGGAGTATCGGAACAGTTGAGACGCATTTTTTCTAAACACCGGGTCTCTGTGGCTTTTAAACCCCAAAATACGCTGCGCCAAAAACTGGTCCACCCGAGGATCGGGTCCCCGACACAAACAGAGTAACATAGTGTACGCTGTTAAGTGCCAGGAGGATTGCCAGGATTTATACATCGGGGAAACCAAACAACCTCTAGCGAAGCGGATGGCACAACACAGGAGAGCAACCTCATCAGGCCAGGACTCTGCAGTCTATTTACACCTACAGGCCAGTGGACACTCTTTCAACGATGAGGATGTACACATCCTGGACAGGGAAGAACGCTGGTTTGAGCGCCGGAGTCAAGGAGGCCATTTACGTGAAAAGGGAAAGACCATCTCTGAATCGAGGAGGGGGCCTAAGGGTACATCTTTCGCCATCTTACAATGCTGTGATTGCAGCCATTCCCCAACTCTCTGTGAATGGGACTCATGGCCATTGATCAGTGTTCTTTGATCAGTGGGTTTTGGTCAGTGATTGTTGAACAATGGTCATGGGAATTTGCATAATTATGATTAAGGAACTGACCTCACAGCCCATTGTTCCTTCTGTGGGCTGGTTTCAGTCATTATGCAAATGTACTGTTTATAAGATTGGGGAAACCTGCAGTCAGCTGAGACTGAAGAAGTCACTTGGATGAGTGATGAAACGTTTCTCCCACAAAACGCTACGTCCAGATGAACAGATTCAACTTTTGGACACTCATTAAATTGTTTTGTGGGAATTTCAATTGGCAGGGATTGAAAAAGAAACAACAAACGGGGTAAAACATTCATTTTCACAATTTCTATTCTACCATACAGACCAGTTGTCAAATGTGCCCATCTTCCCAAGTCCACTTTTATATTTTCTGTGATGGCATTATAATTTAAGTTATAAATTTCTGTCAAATCCTTTGGTATGATGACTCCAAGATATGTCAGTTTGTTAGTATTCCATTTGAAATCATACATTTTACGTATGTTTTCTTTTGGTACATAGTTGTAAGTCAGAGTTTGGGTTTTGTGTATATTTAATTTGTAGCCCGAGTATTGGCTAAACTGTTCAAGGCGCGTCATCAGTTTGGGAAGACTGGAGTCCGGATTTGACAAGGTCAAGGGGAAGTCATCTGCATATAAGCATATTTTATACTCCACTCCTTTAACTTGAATGCCCTCGATTTTCTGGTCTTCTCTAGTACATTGCGCCAGGGGCTCTATAAAAAGTGCAAACAAGGTAGGGCTTAGGGGGCACCCCTCGCGACATCCTCTCTCCAGTGTAATAGTCCTGGACAGATTTCCATTCATTTTAATCCGTGCAGTTGGACAACTGTATAGCGATTTTAAAAAGCCTATGATCTGCTCTTTGAATCCAAACTGTTTTAGTACTAAATAAAGAAATTCCCATTGCACCATATCAAAGGCTTTCTCCGCATCCAATCTCAAAGCGACTGATTTAAATTGATTATGACTCATAATATTCATTAGGTATATTGCTCTTCTTACATTATCCTGTGTTTGTCTATATCTTATGAAACCCGTTTGGTCGTGGTCAATCAAGTCAGGAATAACATTTTCCAGTCTTTTTGCGATGACTGAAGTAAATATTCTGTAATCTATACTTAAGACTGAGACAGGTCTATATGAGGTGCACTCTGATCTGTCCCTTCCCTCCTTTGGAATCACTGATATGATAGCTTGTTTCCAGGATACTGGAGTCTCTCCTCCCTTCAAGATATAATTAAAGCATTTTAACAGCATTGGTGACAAAATGTCCCTATACCGCTTAAACCATTCTGCAGGGAATCCATCTCCTCCTGGCACTTTGTTTGTCTTCAGCCTAGATATAGCTTTATCAAGTTCTGCTTTAGTAACATCTTGAGTTAGTATTTTGTTTTGTTCTTCTCCTATGGAAGGCAAATCTAGAGACTCCAGAAATCCTTGCACTAGTGATGAATCCATTATTTGGGGTTGAGTGTAAAGCTCTTTGTAATATAACGCAAAAGATTCTTCTATATCTTCAGGTTTATGGCAATAGGTCTTAGTAAGTGGATTTTTAATTTTTGTAACTGTTCTATCTGTTAATTGTTTGCGCAATTTCCATGCTAATATTTTTTTTGCTTTGGGGCCGTTTTCATAGTAGTTTTGTCTGAGATATTTTAGCTTGAATTCTATTTGTTTATCCAGAATATTGTTTAGCTCCTCCTTAATATTTTTTATTTGTTCTAAAATTCTGTCATCTTTTGATTCTATATGTGCTTGTTCCAATTCTTTTAACTTATTCGACATGATAGTCTGTTGCCTCTCTCCTTCCCTTTTCTTTCTCGCTGACCACATTATTAGTTTTCCTCTGAGCACTGCTTTCGCGGTATCCCACAAGGTACTCTGTGACACTTCACCATTGTCATTAACCTCCAAAAAGTCATTAACTTCTTATTTAATAAATTCTTCACATTTTCGGTCATTCAAAAGGCTAGTGTTCAGTCTCCATACAACGTTTCTAGGCTTAATATCCAAATGTATCTTTAGGTGTACTGCCGAATGATCAGAAACGTCTCTGGGTCCAATGTTACATTCTATTATCCTCGGTCTTTCTGATTTGCACATAAAAAAATTGTCAATTCTTGAGTAGACACCATGCGGGTGGGAGAAAAATGTATATGCCTTTAAAGAAGGATGAAATTCTCTTCTCTCTTCTAGCTTGCTTACTTGCCACTAGTGCACTGTGCCACCTACCAATAGAAAGGAAAAAATAATGTGCACATTTCCACGAGAGAAAATCCACGCCTGCACCATCATTGACCGCTGCCATGATTCTAGCCTACATCACAGCGTCATGTGCGCTTTTTACATCCAACACAAAAACTGCAGTCGTGGTGCTTTGATTGTACTCAGAACTCAGAAATTCTGCCTTCTGAATAGAAAGATGTAGGTAACACCAGACTGCAGATGAGCTGCACACAGGGCTGGACTGGGACAAAAAATCGGCCCGAGCATTTTGACTAGAGACCGGCCCACCATTATAGGAAAAATCATAAAGCCTTTAAATGAAAACAAAAGCTGTTGTGACAGTGATGTACACTGTTTTGATGGTATATATGTATCAATCTATCAGTCGTTTGTTGTAAGATTCAGATAATTATTTTTTAAAAACGAGACATTTTAAATGAGAATAAGAAAGAAAAGTATTTCTTTGTACCCCCCTTTCCCTGTTAATGCCCTACCTGGCCCCCTGGAAAAAAACTTTGCTAGACCCGCCCCTGCACAGTTACCAGCTGTCAGCTACATAGAAAAGGATCCTGGTGTTATTTATCTCTCAGAAACAGTTCATAAGTTCCCTTCAACTCATTCATGTCACCTAAAAGGTAAACCTGTTTCTACATCACCTGTTCAGCTCTGATGATTCAGTAAGGACATCTCCTGGTTTCATCTTCATGTTTCCCTCTCACCACATATACAAACCGATATCATGACCAGCAGCTTTACAGCTGTGGCTCCAGCAAACATCAGCTGATACTAGAAATTAATATTAAATAAATTCTAACAACAGCTGATCAAGCTTAAACGTGCTGCTGTTATTTAGTGCGACCTCCGCTGGTTTCCTCTTTCTGGCACAAAGTGATCAGTTTCATGATTTAAGTAGAAACGGGAGAGGAGAGAATGAGAGAAGAAGAGGCAGCTGTACAGCTCCAGCTTTGTGTCTTTTTCATTGTAGCTGAAGTACAACAACGGGACAAACTGTTCCCATTCACCTCAATACGAAACGCGTAATATTTTCTCTGAATACGAGACGATACTGTCACGGCTGCCGAGGCGAGCCGTGTGGTGTTGGAGGGAGAAAGGACCCAAAATGCAAGCAGTGGATGATAATGCTAGTGACGTTTATTTACAAAGTGGAGTGGTGGCAAAACAGGCAATGCGGGAGGACAATAACTACAGAAACCTAAACTGGGAAAACTAAATAACAAACCTGAGAAGATACCAAAAGGGATGGGAGGCAGAGAGACGCAGACGAGGAACATGACACCGTGGAACACAGACGAACCGGCAACAGGCAGGAGAACACACAGGGCTTAAATACACACACCAGTAATCAGGGAATGAGAAACAGGAGGGCAACACAGCTGGGAGAAATCAGAGCTGACGGGACAGGGGAAACGTAAACTGAACACACTCACAACAGACGGAGACCTTCACAATAATCAGAATCAGAATCAGAATCAGAATCGTGTTTATTGGCCAAGTATATGTGCAGACAAATACAAGGAATTTGGTTCCGGTAGATGGTGGCTATCAAGCACAGCAATGTAAAACACACACACACACACACACACACACACACGTCTATATATACATTACACATGCATACACATACATACACAAAGCTGTGTAAACCAACTATAAATAACTAAACTTATGTACATAAAATACAGAAAAGAAATGAGGTGGAATGAATACTACAGAATGTACATAAGGTGCAGTTGCAGTCTGGCAGTGGGGAGCAGTGTGACAGGTCAACTGTTTAGGAGGGAGATGGCGAGGGGAAAGAAACTGTTCCTGTGTCGGGTGGTCTTGGTTTGCAGGCTTCTGTACCGTCTGCCAGAGGGCAGCAGGTCAAAAAGTCTGTGTCCAGGGTGTGAGGGGTCTGTGATGATTTTCCCTGCCCGTTTCCTGGTTCTTGAGAGGTACAGATCCTGGATGGAGGGCAGGGGGGCGCCGATGATCCTTTCTGCTGCCCGTACAGTCCGCCGCAGTCTGCTCCTGTCCTGTTTAGTGGCTGCACCATACCAGACTGTGATGGAAGAGCACAGGACAGACTCAATGACTGTAGTGTAGAACTGGGTCAGCAGCTCCTGTGGAAGACTGTACTTCCCCAGTTGTCTCAGGAAGTACATCCTCTGCTGGGTCTTTTTGAGGATGGAGTTGATGTTGGAAACCTAGACACAGAACCAGACAAGACACTGAACTAAACAGACAGATTCACAAACAGACAGTGTGACACCATGGACAGACGGAGGGAACACAGAGAAGTGGGGGCAGGCAGGCAAAGAACAGAAACCTAACAAATGGCAAATCACAACAGAATACATACTCGGAATGAACAAAAGCATAAGGAAACACAAAACACTGAGTCGGCAGGCTCAGGACCGTGACAGATTCTGTCGTTGGCAACCCTAATGATTAACGTTATAAACAAAATAAAGTTCAACATCACTAACATCATAGCACCCAGCTGTATAGAAACTCCGTCATGCTAGCTAGTTTGCTAGTACGCAGTAGGAAAAAGTCAGCATAACGAAAATAAACTCCACCTAAACTTGGTTTATATCTGACCCAGATAGACTGCAGGTCATAACTTCTTACCTGAAGTTCAGTTCACCTGACACTCGGACCGGTGGCCGCCTCGGGTCTCTCCTCCTGCCTCCCTTCTCCCTCATCCACCTGCTGGCTTCCACCACTTGCTAATGTTACTGAATCTGTGGAAGCTCCGCGATATCCACCACACGAAGTAACGAGTAACGAGCCTATCTAAATCTCAGTAACAACTAACGCGTTCCTGATTTTGGCATAATAACTAGTTACCGTGCTCGTTACCACAATAATAACATAGTTACTGTAACGCGTTACTTAATAACGCGTTAGTCCCAACACTGGTTATCAGGCGTGTAGCTCGCTCATACCTCAGTTCATTTATTCTTCTTGTTCTACCGTCAGACCCAGGCGGACAGCTTTGGTTGAAGTTCTTATGTTTGATTTCATAATAGCTCTTCAGATTTCCACTCTTTACAACTTTATAAGTATTTTTGACAAAGCCACCTTCTTTTACTCACTCATCCACTCAGCAAGCGCAAGCTCCCAAGATAGTAACCTATCAACCCGCATACCCACATAGCTTGTTCTTCTTTGTCATTTTATTGGCAGTTGAATGGTGCATTACCGCCAACAGCTGGCTGGGAGAGTGGACCAGCATGATGCTAACCTGCATAGCTGCATGTGGCACCAGTTCAAAAGTCAGCCACGGCAGCCGGCAGGAATAAAATATCCAACTACAATGAGATGTAGATGAGTAAATGAGAAACTGCTTTGTGGTCCAGACAAAATCCTCTTGGGGTCTGGATTTGGACCGGAGTCCAGGAGTTGGGGACCCCTGTTATAGTACCATATCACCCTATTAGAGCACTTCGCTCTCGCTCTGCAGGCCTACTTGTTGTTCCTAGAGTATTTAAAAGTAGAATGGGAGGCAGAGCCTTCAGTTTTCAGGCCCCTCTTCTGTGGAACCAGCTTCCAGTTTGGATTCAGGAGACAGACACTATCTCTACTTTCAAGATTAGGCTTAAAACTTTCCGTTTTGCTAAAGCATATAGTTAGGGCTGGACCAGGTGACCCTGAATCCTCCCTTAGTTACACTCAAAAAAATCTGTTGTTGGATGAACACAATTTAATCATGGCACCTGTGATTTTACCAAGTACAATAACCCATTTTTGACCATGTCAAACCAACACATTTGGCATTTGGTGGTTTGATGTAATCAGATTACCTTGGATCAACGTAGTATACTTACATTGACTTGAAGTGATTTATCTAAGTATGCAGAGTGAAAGTTTTAATTCATTCAAAACAAGTTAAAAACTTCAGGAGAACACAATGAAATCTTGTTGTTTGAACAACTACTCTGTCAATCAAGGCAGTTACTGCTAGTCTTGCTTCATGAACCAATATGGGGGTTGATGATTTAATAGAGACAAACAACCATTTGCACTTACATTCATGGGTAACTTAGAATCACCAATAACTCTAATTACACTCTGCAAACCAGCCAGATTGTGGATTTGAACCCAGGCCCTTCTTGCTGTGAGGCAACAGCACCAACCATCACAGCACCAACCATCACACCACCAAGCTGTCACTCCAGGCTTAACAAAACTAGGAAAGCTGTGATTGATGCAGAATTTTCTGTACGTTTTTGTCCTTGGCAGGTTAAACCACAATAAATAGCGATAGCATGCACGTGGTGTGGGTGTAGTTGTCTGCCTCTTAAAACTCCAGCAATTTTCATGCAGTTTGACATCTAATGTGATCTTGTGATTTTTGTGAGTCCAGCAACTAACCACTCTTACTAGATTGTATCCTGTCATCTCAACAAGAACAAGAATTAAGTTGCTGAATTTCATGCAGATGCTAGATGATTTAATTATGTTCACCATAGAAACATGAAATTATTTAGTTCAAATTACAAGTTTGAATCTTGTACATGTAACAACTACCCAATAGGTGTAGGCTGCTGGGGGACTCCTATGATGCACTGGGTGTTTCTTCTTCACTCACTATGTGTTAATACACCTCTACGTGTTTAATCATTAGTTATTATTCATATCTGGCTCTTCCACAGCACGTCTTTTATGTCTTCTTTCTCTCAGCCGAACTGGTCAGATGGCTGCCCCTCCCTGAGCCTTGGACGGCCCATCCTGTGGCTGCAGAAGAAGCAGCAGCTCAGGAAACAACACCTACAAAGTGTTTTCAGTTTGACCCACAGAGCTGCAGAGCATGATGGGACCTGGTGATAAACTGAAGCAAAGGTCATGCTAATATCACACACAGCAAAGAGCACATGTTTAACAGGGAGGACGGTAACAGAGGGAATGATCAGGACAGTGAGCTGCGGTCATCACGGAAACACTGTTTACACGGACTCCCCAACATTTTGTCAGTGTTGTGTAATCTGCTGTAATGCTCACAGTGAGTAAAATGTAAACTGAGTGCATTTATTGGACAGTGATTCACTTTTAAAGTGTATGTATAATATAATACAGATACATAAAAAATACACTCCAAAAATAGAAGAGTCATTCAAATGTACAAATGTACAAAATATTAATTACTAAAATTATAGAAATGGAGGCAACTGTGCCTACGGTACAATGTATGAAAACATCTTTACTGCAGATACTACTAATATGGCTCTGCAGATTTTTTCTGATATTTTAAGCTATGTCGCCTCAGCTTGAGGTTGGCAAATCTATCACTGTTTGGTGGTCAAGTCTCTCAAGCAGTGTAACAGTTTGTGTTGTGCCTGTCACTGTTTCCTGTCTGTTTCCTTACCTGATTCTTCCTGACCTTGTACTTTCCCCTCTTTACTCTCTCCCTCTTTGGACTGACAATTATACACAAATAGATTGTATTAGATGAAAAAATGAAATTAATATGAAAAAATACTATTGAAATCACTAATAAAAAGTCCTCTCTCAGTGTACTTTCAACCAAAAGGCAAATAACCAAACGACATGTACATTTAATAAAAGATATAAATACTGAAACACTGATCCAACATTATCCTTTATTGACGGATCATTATGTGTGCCTATGCCAAGAGGCACACATATTACTATTCCTCGGATTTATTATTATTATTATGTGTGCCTATGCCAGGAGGCACACATATTACTATTCCTCGGATTTATTATGTGTGCCTATGCCAAGAGGCACACATATTACTATTCGTCGGATTTATTATTATTATTATTATTCTCCAGTTTCCGCCTGAAATTTTGCAGCGAATCTCGCCCCGCAGTTTTGAGACAAGCTTCATATATGTTACCTCATTTTGTGCGGCCGGATCTGGAATGGTGTGCTATGACTTTTGGTGTTTATGAATTTTATAGTTTTTTAAATATTAATATTTTAGTGAAAATTTTCCCGCGCTCCTCTGCCGAACAGTTTTGACATTAGGGTTACATATGTTAGATCATTTTGTGTGGCTGGAGCTGGACTATTATGTCATGACTTTTGGTGTTTATGACTTTTATAGTTTTTAAATATTAATATTTTAGTGCAAATTTAGGCCAATTCATCTTTTGGCGCCAAATAAACAGACTTCATTTGTGGTGTGTTGGCGCCATCTTTTGGTCCCATTGAAACAAATTTCAAACTTCATTTGTGGTGTGTTGGCTCTCTCTAGTGGTATGCCGGGTGTGGTACAGCCTGTCTACCCTTATTTGGATACCGTAATGATGACAATATCAATGGCGCGCACAGCCTCGCTGCTTTCAGGAACCATTGGAGGTTTTAAGGTTGCGCGAACCATTGAATAGTTACGGTAAACACAATGGCTTCTATGCTTGGTGGAAAACTCCATATCCCACAATTCATAGCACACCTCTGCCGAGTTAAACAATGGCGGCCACCACTTCGTTTTATATGTCTTTTATTAGTGTTTCTAGGTCACAAAATCAACTTTTAAGATATTTTCAGGCGAGAATGTAGGTGTGTAAACTTCAAATATCTGCTTGTTTTATCATATTAGCGACAGTGCTCTGATGACCTCGGTCCTGCCTGACAGCTAGCCGGCTACCTAGCTAGCTGCCGCGCCAGCTGCAAATGCACAGCGAGGGACTCTCTCTCCTTTCACCTCCCGGTCTCTCGCAAATGCTCGCACAGAATCGGAGTTACAGCTGGATGTGGAAAAAATAACTGAGTTGTTTGGTGGTGCTATAATGCGGAGCTACAACAGTGGGCAGCTATCCACGGTGTATGACAGAAAGGACATGCAGCGACCGCCGATCGACCGGTGTTTGCTAACGCGAGGTCAATCGTGGATCAGGGAAAGCGAAGGCAGGAGCGTGAGGTGAACTGAATTTCAGGTAAGAAGTTATGACCTGCACTCTATTTGGGTCAGATATAAACCGAGTTTAGGTGTAGTTTATTTAGCAGCAGTTCTCTTATGTGTTGCTGATAGCGGCTAGCTAGCTAGCGCCGCTAGCATAGTTAGCTAGTGCCGCTAGCGACCCTTCGTGAAAAAAAGCACCCAGGCTTGGCTTATATTGAGGCGGGTGAAACTCGTGTCAGCACCGGTCCCTCGCCTACAGTATGTGTTTTAGCTGGACTTATTTTTCGTTTATATGGGCCGATGATGCTGGAAACCGAAGGCAGGAGCGTGAGGTGAACTGAATTTCAGGTAAGAAGTTATGAACTGCACTCTATTTGGGTCAGATATAAACCGAGTTTAGGTGTAATTTATTTTCGTTGACCTTTTACAATCGTACTGCCACGGGAGTTTATATACAGCTGTGTGTGCACTAAGTTACTGACGTTGGACTTTATTTTATTCATTAGGGTTAGTTCATAGAGTTGCCGTGCAGTACAAACGGAATCGTCCCACATTCAGAGAAAACATTATGATTTATTCTGTCGTTACGAAGCCTCCCCTGTCATTCTCTCGCGTGTTGAAACGTCAATCATGAAACTGATCAATGATCGGCTGTTCGCTCTTATTTATCGCGCTAAACAACAGCAGCACGTTTAAGCTTGATCAGCTGTTGTTAGAATTCTTTTGATTTTAATTTCTAGTATCAGCTGATGTTTGCTGGAGCATGAAGATGAAATCAGGAGATGTCCTTACTGAATCATCAGAGCTGAACTGGTGATGGAGAAACAGGTTTACACTTTAGGTGACATGAATGAGTTGAAGGGAAGTTATGAGTTGTTTTTGTGTAGCTGACAGCTGGTAACTGTGCAGGGGCGGATCTAGCAAAGCTTTTGCCGGGGGGGGGCAGCTAGGGCATTAACAGAGAAAGGTGGACACAAAGATATACTTTTCTTTCTTACTCTCATATAAAATATTTAGCTTTTATTAAATAGTTATCTGAATCTCACAACCAAAGTTTGTATAATAATACACAAGATTGGCTGTAGACCATTGTTCATAATTCAGAACACTGTGTAAAAATAACAAAAAACAAAAAGTGAATGCATGTGTGAAAAGTGGTCCATAATGTAATGCTTCAAAGCGTGTTCATGCAAACATTGTCGGGTCTGCCGTGGTACAATGGGACTTCTGCTCATGAACCTGTGTGCACAGCGTCTGCAAATCGGCGCTGTACAAAGTAACTTCATCTTTACACAAAACTGTAAGCTGTCATCTGTGAAGCGTGAGCGGTGTTTGTTTTACCATAGTTCATGGTGGAGAATGGCTGCTCTTCTGAGTTTTGCTCTCTGTAGCCGTATGAATGGCAACTACAGTGATTAGCAGCGGCATAGGCACACATAAAATTTCTTCTGAAATTTTCGCTTTCTAGTTATTGTTATGTGTGCCTATGCCAAGAGGCACACATATTACTATTCCTCGGATTTATTATTATGTGTGCCTATGCCAAGAGGCACACATATTACTATTCGTCGGATTTATTATTATTATTATTATTCTCCAGTTTCCGCCTGAAATTTTGCAGCGAATCTCGCCCCGCAGTTTTGAGACAAGCTTCATATATGTTACCTCCTTTTGTGCGGCCGGATCTGGAATGGTGTGCTATGACTTTTGGTGTTTATGAATTTTATAGTTTTTTAAATATTAATATTTTAGTGAAAATTTTCCCGCGCTCCTCTGCCGAACAGTTTTGACATTAGGGTTACATATGTTAGATCATTTTGTGCGGCTGGAGCTGGACTATTATGTCATGACTTTTGGTGTTTATGACTTTTATAGTTTTTAAATATTAATATTTTAGTGCAAATTTAGGCCAATTCATCTTTTGGCGCCAAATAAACAGACTTCATTTGTGGTGTGTTGGCGCCATCTTTTGGTCCCATTGAAACAAATTTCAAACTTCATTTGTGGTGTGTTGGCTCTCTCTAGTGGTATGCCGAGTGGTACAGCCTGTCTACCCTTATTTGGATACCGTAATGATGACAATATCATTGGCGCGCACAGCCTCGCTGCTTTCAGGAACCATTGGAGGTTTTAAGGTTGCGTGAACCATTGAATAGTTACGGTAAACACAATGGCTTCTATGCTTGGTGGAAAACTCCATATCCCACAATTCATAGCACACCTCTGCCGAGTTAAACAATGGCGGCCACCACTTCGTTTTAAATGTCTTTTATTAGTGTTTCTAGGTCACAAAATAAACTTTTAAGATATTTTCAGGCGAGAATGTAGGTGTGTAAACTTCAAATATCTGCTTGTTTTATCATATTAGCGACAGTGCTCTGACGACCTCGGTCCTGCCTGACAGCTAGCCGGCTACCTAGCTAGCTGCCGCGCCTTGGCTGCAAATGCACAGCTAGGGGACTCTCTCTCTCCTTTCACCTCCCGGTCTCTCGCAAATGCTCGCACAGAATCGGAGTTACAGCTGGATGTGGAAAAAATAACTGAGTTGTTTGGTGGTGCTATAATGCGGAGCTACAACAGTGGGCAGCTATCCACGGTGTATGACAGAAAGGACATGCCGCGACCGCCGATCGACCGGTGTTTGCTAACGCGAGAGGCCAATTGTGGATCAGGAAAGCAAAGGCAGGAGCGTGAGGTGAACTGAATTTCAGGTAAGAAGTTATGACCTGCACTCTATTTGGGTCAGATATAAACCGAGTTTAGGTGTAGTTTATTTAGCAGCAGTTCTCTTATGTGTTGCTGATAGTCGGCTAGCTAGCTAGCGCCGCTAGCATAGTTAGCTAGTGCCGCTAGCGACCCTTCTTCGTGAAAAGCACCCAGGCTTGGCTTATATTGAGGCGGGTGAAACTCGTGTCAGCACCCGGTCGCTCGCCTACAGTATGTGTTTTAGCTGGACTTATTTTTCGTTTATATGGGCTGATGATGCTGGAAACCGAAGGCAGGAGCGTGAGGTGAACTGAATTTCAGGTAAGAAGTTATGAACTGCACTCTATTTGGGTCAGATATAAACCGAGTTTAGGTGTAATTTATTTTCGTTGACCTTTACAATCGTACTGCCACTGGAGTTTATATACAGCTGTGTGCGCACTAAGTTACTGACGTTGGACTTTATTTTATTCATTAGGGTTAGTTCATAGAGTTGCCGTGCCGCACAAACGGAATCGTCCCACATTCAGAGAAAACATTATGATTTATTCTGTCGTTACGAAGCCTCCCTGTCATTCTCTCGTGTGTTGAAACGTCAATCATGAAACTGATCAATGATCGGCTGTTCGCTCTTATTTATCGCACTAAACAACAGCAGCACGTTTAAGCTTGATCAGCTGTTGTTAGAATTCTTTTGATTTTAATTCCTAGTATCAGCTGATGTTTGCTGGAGCATGAAGATGAAATCAGGAGATGTCCTTACTGAATCATCAGAGCTGAACTGGTGATGGAGAAACAGGTTTACACTTTAGGTGACATGAATGAGTTGAAGGAAGTTATGAGTTGTTTTTGTGTAGCTGACAGCTGGTAACTGTGCAGGGGCGGATCTAGCAAAGCTTTTGCCGGGGCAGCTAGGGCATTAACAGAGAAAGGTGGACACAAAGATATACTTTTCTTTCTTACTCTCATATAAAATATTTAGCTTTTATTAAATAGTTATCTGAATCTCACAACCAAAGTTTGTATAATAATACACAAGATTGGCTGTAGACCATTGTTCATAATTCAGAACACTGTGTAAAAATAACAAAAACAAAAAGTGAATGCATGTGTGAAAAGTGGTCCATAATGTAATGCTTCAAAGCGTGTTCATGCAAACATTGTCGGGTCTGCCGTGGTACAATGGGACTTCTGCTCATGAACCTGTGTGCACAGCGTCTGCAAATCGGCGCTGTACAAAGTAACTTCATCTTTACACAAAACTGTAAGCTGTCATCTGTGAAGCGTGAGCGGTGTTTGTTTTTACCATAGTTCATGGTGGAGAATGGCTGCTCTTCTGAGTTTTGCTCTCTGTAGCCGTATGAATGGCAACTACAGTGATTAGCAGCGGCATAGGCACACATAAAATTTCTTCTGAAATTTTCGCTTTCTAGTTATTATTATGTGTGCCTATGCCAAGAGGCACACATATTACTATTCCTCGGATTTATTATTATGTGTGCCTATGCCAAGAGGCACACATATTACTATTCGTCGGATTTATTATTATTATTATTATGTGTGCCTATGCCAAGAGGCACACATATTACTATTCGTCGGATTTATTATTCTTATTATTATTATTATTATTTTCCTTTTTCCGCCTGAAATTTTGCAGCGTATCTCGACCCGCAGTTTTGAGACAAGCTTCATATATGTTACCTCATTTTGTGCGGCTGGATCTGGAATGGTGTGCTATGACTTTTGGTGTTTATGAATTTTATAGTTTTTTAAATATTAATATTTTAGTGAAAATTTTCCCGCGCTCCTCTGCCAAACAGTTTTGACATTAGGGTTACATATGTTAGATCATTTTGTGCGGCTGGAGCTGGACTAGTATGGTGTGACTTTTGGTGTTTATGACTTTTATAGTTTTTGAAATATTTAGATTTTAGTGCAAATTTGGGCCAATTTCTAGCCTCCTGAGAAAGATTCTACTTTTGGCCCCATAGAAACAGACTTCATTTGTGGTGTGTTGGCTCTCTCTAGTGGTATACCGGGAGTAGTACGGGTTAAAACTTTTATTCTTGGCGGAAAACTCCATATCCCACAATTCATAGCACGCCTCTGCCAGTGAAACAATGGCGGACACCACTTGGATTCTATAATGCTTTTTTTGGTGTTTCTAGGTCACAAAATAAACTTTTACGATATTTTCAGGCGAGAATGTAGGTGTGTAAACTTCAAATATCTGCTCGTTTTATCAAGACATCCCATATTCTCTTACGTGTTGTTGATAGCCGGCTAGCTAGCTAGCGCCGCTAGCCTCTGCCAGTGAAACAATGGCGGACACCACTTGGATTCTATAATGCTTTTTTTGGTGTTTCTAGGTCACAAAATAAACTTTTAAGATATTTTCAGGCGAGAATGTAGGTGTGTAAACTTCAAATATCTGCTCGTTTTATCAAGACATCCCATATTCTCTTACGTGTTGTTGATAGCCGGCTAGCTAGCTAGCTAGCGCCGCTAGCATAGCTAGCTAGCGACCCTTCGTGAAAAAGCACCCAGGTTTGGCTTATAGTGAAGCGGCAGAAAGTCGTGTCAACACCCGATCGCTCGCCAAGGGTCTGCGTTTAGCTGGACTTATTTTTCTTTTAAATGGGCCAATGATGCTGGAAACCGAAGGCAGGAGCGTGAGGTGAACTGAATTTCAGGTAAGAAGTTATGAACTGCACTCTATTTGGGTCAGATATAAACAGAGTTTAGGTGTAGTTTATTTTCGTTGTGCTGACTTTTTACAATCGTACTGCGTGCTAGCTAGCACGACGGGAGTTTATATACAGCTGTGTGCGCGCTGAGTTACTGACGTTGGACTTTATTTTATTCATAATGGTTAGTTCGTAGAGTTGCCGTACAAACGGAATCGTGCCACATTCAGAGAAAATATTACGATTTATTCTGTCGTTACGAAGCCTCCCCTGTCATTCTCTGCCTGTTGCAACTTCAATCATGAAACTGATCAACGATCGGCTTTTCGCTCTTGTTTATCGCGCTAAACACAGCAGCACGTTTAAGCTTGATCAGCTGTTGTTAGAATTCATTTGCTTTTAATTTCTAGTATCAGCTGATGTTTGCTGGAGCCACAGCTGTAGAAGCGGCTGGTCGAAACCAGGAGATGACCTTACTGAATCATCAGAGCTGAACTGGTGATGGAGAAACAGGTTTACCTTTTTTTAGGTGACATGAATGAGTTGAAGGAAGTTATGAACTGTTTCTGAGAGAAATAAACACCAAGCTCCTTTTTTATTTAGCTGACAGCTGGTAACTGTGCAGGGGCGGATCTAGCAAAGCTTTTGCCAGGGGCCAGGTAGGGCGTTAACAGAGAAAGGTGGACACAAAGATATACCTTTCTTTCTTACTCTCATACAGGGAGTGCAGAATTATTAGGCAAGTTGTATTTTTGAGGAATAATTTTATTATTGAACAACAACCATGTTCTCAATGAACCCAAAAACACATTAATATCAAAGCTGAATGTTTTTGGAAGTAGTTTTTAGTTTGTGTTTAGTTTTAGCTATTTTAGGGGATATCTGTGTGTGCAGGTGACTATTACTGTGCATAATTATTAGGCAACTTAACAAAAACAAATATATACCCATTTCAATTATTTATTTTACCAGTGAAACCAATATAACATCTCCACATTCACAAATATACATTTCTGACATTCAAAAACAAAACAAAAACAAATCAGCGACCAATATAGCCACCTTTCTTTGCAAGGACACTCAAAAGCCTGCCATCCATGGATTCTGTCAGTGTTTTGATCTGTTCACCATCAACATTGCGTGCAGCAGCAACCACAGCCTCCCAGACACTGTTCAGAGAGGTGTACTGTTTTCCTCCTTGTAAATCTCACATTTGATGATGGACCACAGGTTCTCAATGGGGTTCAGATCAGGTGAACAAGGAGGCCATGTCATTAGTTTTTCTTCTTTTATACCCTTTCTTGCCAGCCACGCTGTGGAGTACTTGGACGCGTGTGATGGAGCATTGTCCTGCATGAAAATCATGTTTTTCTTGAAGGATGCAGACTTCTTCCTGTACCACTGCTTGAAGAAGGTGTCTTCCAGAAACTGGCAGTAGGACTGGGAGTTGAGCTTGACTCCATCCTCAACCCGAAAAGGCCCCACAAGCTCATCTTTGATGATACCAGCCCAAACCAGTACTCCACCTCCACCTTGCTGGCGTCTGAGTCGGACTGGAGCTCTCTGCCCTTTACCAATCCAGCCACGGGCCCATCCATCTGGCCCATCAAGACTCACTCTCATTTCATCAGTCCATAAAACCTTAGAAAAATCAGTCTTGAGATATTTCTTGGCCCAGTCTTGACGTTTCAGCTTGTGTGTCTTGTTCAGTGGTGGTCGTCTTTCAGCCTTTCTTACCTTGGCCATGTCTCTGAGTATTGCACACCTTGTGCTTTTGGGCACTCCAGTGATGTTGCAGCTCTGAAATATGGCCAAACTGGTGGCAAGTGGCATCTTGGCAGCTGCACGCTTGACTTTTCTCAGTTCATGGGCAGTTATTTTGCGCCTTGGTTTTTCCACACGCTTCTTGCGACCCTGTTGACTATTTTGAATGAAACGCTTGATTGTTCGATGATCACGCTTCAGAAGCTTTGCAATTTTAAGACTGCTGCATCCCTCTGCAAGATATCTCACTATTTTTGACTTTTCTGAGCCTGTCAAGTCCTTCTTTTGACCCATTTTGCCAAAGGAAAGCAAGTTGCCTAATAATTATGCACACCTGATATAGGGTGTTGATGTCATTAGACCACACCCCTTCTCATTACAGAGATGCACATCACCTAATATGCTTAATTGGTAGTAGGCTTTCGAGCCTATACAGCTTGGAGTAAGACAACATGCATGAAGAGGATGATGTGGACAAAATACTCATTTGCCTAATAATTCTGCACTCCTGTAAACAGCAAGCTCCTTTTTTGTGTAGCTGACAGCTGGTAACTGTGCAGGGGCGGATCTAGCAAAGCTTTTGCCAGGGGCCAGGTAGGCCATTAACAGAGAAAGGTGGACACAAAGATATACTTTTCTTTCTTACTCTCATATAAAATATTTAGCTTTTATTAAATAGTTATCTGAATCTTACAACCAAAGTTTGTATAATAATACACAAGATTGGCTGTAGACCATTGCTCATCATTCAGAACACTGTGTAAAAATAACAAAAGACAAAAAGTGAATGCGAAAGTGCATAAATATTTATTTTACGTGTTTGATGTGTGTGGCGGGCGTGGTCTGCAGTGCCGCTGCAGGGGAGGTGGACCCACCTGAGCGGCATCTGCAGTCACGCCTCTCGGCGTTGTCTGTGCTCTCTCGGCTGTTTTTGGGTGTGTGTGTTGAAAAGCTACAGCCGGTTGTGTGGGTACACCAACCATGTGTGAAAAGTGGTCCATAACGTAATGCTTCAAAGCGTGTTCATGCAAACATTGTCGGGTCTGCCGTGCTACAATGGGGACTTCTGCTCATGAACCTCTGTGCAGCGTCTGCAAATCGGGGCTGTACAAAGCAACTTCATCTTTACACAAAACTGTAAGCTGTCATCTGTGAAGTGTGAGCGGTGTTTGTTTTTACCATAGTTCATGGTGGAGAATGGCTGCTCTTCTGAGTTTTGCCCTAAGCAGCCGTAAGAATGGCAAACTACACAGATTAGCAGCGGCATAGGCACACATAAAATTTCTTCAGAAATTTTCGCTTTCTAGTTATTATTATTATTATTCTCCAGTTTCCGCCTGAAATTTTGCAGCGAAACTCGCCCCGCAGTTTTGAGACAAGCTTCATATATGTTACCTCATTTTGTGCGGCCAGATCTGGAATGGTGTGCTATGACTTTTGGTGTTTATGAATTTTATAGTTTTTTAAATATTAATATTTTAGTGAAAATTTTCCCGCGCTCCTCTGCCGAACAGTTTTGACATTAGGGTTACATATGTTAGATCATTTTGTGCGGCTGGAGCTGGACTATTATGTCATGACTTTTGGTGTTCATGACTTTTATAGTTTTTAAATATTAATATTTTAGTGCAAATTTAGGCCAATTCATCTTTTGGCGCCAAATAAACAGACTTCATTTGTGGTGTGTTGGCGCCATCTTTTGGTCCCATTGAAACAAATTTCAAACTTCATTTGTGGTGTGTTGGCTCTCTCTAGTGGTATGCCGGGAGTGGTACAGCCTGTCTACCCTTATTTGGATACCGTAATGATGACAATATCATTGGCGCGCACAGCCTCGCTGCTTTCAGGAACCATTGGAGGTTTTAAGGTTGCGTGAACCATTGAATAGTTACGGTAAACACAATGGCTTCTATGCTTGGTGGAAAACTCCATATCCCACAATTCATAGCACACCTCTGCCGAGTTAAACAATGGCGGCCACCACTTCGTTTTATATGTCTTTTATTAGTGTTTCTAGGTCACAAAATCAACTTTTAAGATATTTTCAGGCGAGAATGTAGGTGTGTAAACTTCAAATATCTGCTTGTTTCATCAAGACATCCCATATTAGCGACAGTGCTCACACGACGTCGGTCCTGCCTGACAGCTAGCCGGCTACCTAGCTAGCTGCTGCACTTGGCTGCAAATGGACAGCGAGGGGACTCTCTCGTTTCACCTCCCCGGTCTCTCGCAAATGCTCGCACAGAATCGGAGTTACAGCTGGATGTGGAAAAAATAACTGAGTTGTTTGGTGGTGCTATAATGCGGAGCTACAACAGTGGGCAGCTATCCACCGGTGTATGACAGAAAGGACATGCCGCGAACGAGACATCCAGGCGGGGCAGGCGACTGCCGATCGACCGGTGTTTGCTAACGCGGAGGTCAATCGTGGATCAGGGAAAGCGAAGGCAGGAGCGTGAGGTGAACTGAATTTCAGGTAAGAAGTTATGACCTGCACTCTATTTGGGTCAGATATAAACCGAGTTTAGGTGTAGTTTATTTAGCAACAGTTCTCTTACGTGTTGCTGATAGCCGGCTAGCTAGCTAGCGCCGCTAGCTTAGCTAGCTAGCCCCGCTAGCGACCCTAGCTAGCTTAGCTAGCTAGCCCCGCTAGCGACCCTTCGTGAAAAACCACCCAGGCTTGGCTGATAGTGAGGTGGCTAAAATTTGTTTCATCGCCGGATCGCTCGGCAAGGGTCTGTGTCTTAGCTGGACTTATTTTTCGTTTATATGGGCCGATGATGCTGGTCGATGTGGAAAAATAACTGAGTTGTTTGGTGGTGGAGCTACAACAGAGGGCAGCTATCCACGGTGTGTGACAGAAAGGACATGCCGCGAACGAGACATAAAAGGCGGTGAGGCTACCGCCGATCGACCGGTGTTTGCTAACGCGGAGGTCAATCGTGGATCAGGAAAGCGAAGGCAGGAGCGTGAGGTGAACTGAATTTCAGGTAAGAAGTTATGACCTGCACTCTATTTGGGTCAGATATAAACCGAGTTTAGGTGTAGTTTATTTTCGTTGTGCTGACTTTTTCAGTCACTTACAATAACTCGTACTGCGTGCAAGCTAGCACGACGGAGTTTGTATACAGCTGTGTGCGCGCTAAGTTACCGATGTTGAACTTTATGACAGCCTCCCTGTCATTCTCTCGCCTGTTGCAACTTCAATCATGAAACTGATCAACGATCGGCTTGTCGCTCTTGTTTATCGCGCTAAACACAGCAGCACGTTTAAGCTTGATCAGCTGTTGTTAGAATTCATTTGATTTTAATTTCTAGCAGCTCCTTCAGTGGGAGACTCGCGGCACCCACGGTGTGGGATGGAGAGATTTCGCAGGTCTTTCCTCCCCACTGCTGTCAGACTCCACAACAAAGACTTTAACTGATCAAACACACACATGTGCAATAACACTAAGTGCAATAATCTTCCTGGCATCGTTGTATTTTTTACTCAGTTGTATATAGCATTTGTATTCTATTTTTATCTTATTGTATATTTTATTCTATTTTATTCTACTGTATATAGTATTTTATTTTATTCTATTCTGTACAGTTGTGTACTGTATTTATTCTTATTTTATTTTATTCTAATTTTTGCTTCATAACTTTTGCACTGTCCACTTCCTGCTGTGACAAAACAAATTTCCCACATGTGGGACTAATAAAGGTTATCTTATCTTATCTTAGTATCAGCTGATGTTTGCTGGGGCACAGCTGTAGAAGCGGCTGGTCCAAACCAGGAGGTGTCCTTACTGAATCATCAGAGCTGAACTGGTGATGGAGAAACAGGTTTACCCTTTAGGTGACATGAATGAGTTGAAGGAAGTTATGAACTGTTTCTGACAGACAAATAAAGACCAAGCTCCTGTTTTTGTGTAGCTGACAGCTGGTAACTGTGCAGGGGCGGATCTAGCAAAGCTTTTGCCAGGGGGCCAGGTAGGGCATTAACAGGAAAGGGGACACAAAGATATACTTTTCTTTCTTACTCTCATATAAAATATTTAGCTTTTTATTAAATAGTTATCTGCATCTTACAACCACAGTTTGTATAATATACACAAGATTGGCTGTAGACCATTGTTAATCATTCAGAACACTGTGTAAAAATAACAAAAACAAAAAGTGAATGCACAGCCGGCTGTGTGGGTAAACCAACCATGTGTGAAAAGTGGTCCATAATGTAATGCTTCAAAGCGTGTTCATGCAAAAATTGTCGGGTCTGCCGTGGTACAATGGGACTTCTGCTCATGAACCTGTGTGCACAGCATCTGCAAATCGGCGCTGTACGAAGTAACTTCATCTTTACACAAAACTGTAAGCTGTCATCTGTGAAGCGTGAGCGGTGTTTGTTTTTACCATAGTTCATGGTGGAGAATGGCTGCTCTTTTGAGTTTTGCTCTCTGTAGCCGTATGAATGGCAACTACAGTGATTAGCAGCGGCATAGGCACACATAAAATTTCTTCTGAAATTTTCGCTTTCTAGTTCTTCTTATTATTATTATTATTATTTTCCTTTTTCCGCCTGAAATTTTGCAGCGAATCTCGCCCCGCAGTTTTGAGACAAGCTTCATATATGTTACCTCCTTTTGTGCGGCCGGATCTGGAATGGTGTGCTATGACTTTTGGTGTTTATGAATTTTATAGTTTTTTAAATATTAATATTTTAGTGAAAATTTTCCCGCTCCTCTGCCGAACAGTTTTGACATTAGGGTTACATATGTTAGATCATTTTGTGCGGCTGGAGCTGGACTATTATGTCATGACTTTTGGTGTTTATGACTTTTATAGTTTTTTAAATATTAATATTTTAGTGCAAATTTAGGCCAATTCATCTTTTGGCGCCAAATAAACAGACTTCATTTGTGGTGTGTTGGCGCCATCTTTTGGTCCCATTGAAACAAATTTCAAACTTCATTTGTGGTGTGTTGGCTCTCTCTAGTGGTATGCCGGGAGTGGTACAGCCTGTCTACCCTTATTTGGATACCGTAATGATGACAATATCATTGGCGCGCACAGCCTCGCTGCTTTCAGGAACCATTGGAGGTTTTAAGGTTGCGTGAACCATTGAATAGTTACGGTAAACACAATGGCTTCTATGCTTGGTGGAAAACTCCATATCCCACAATTCATAGCACACCTCTGCCGAGTTAAACAATGGCGGCCACCACTTCGTTTTAAATGTCTTTTATTAGTGTTTCTAGGTCACAAAATAAACTTTTAAGATATTTTCAGGCGAGAATGTAGGTGTGTAAACTTCAAATATCTGCTTGTTTTATCATATTAGCGACAGTGCTCTGACGACCTCGGTCCTGCCTGACAGCTAGCCGGCTACCTAGCTAGCTGCCGCACTTGGCTGCAAATGCACAGCTAGGGGACTCTCTCTCTCCTTTCACCTCCCCGGTCTCTCGCAAATGCTCGCACAGAATCGGAGTTACAGCTGGATGTGGAAAAAATAACTGAGTTGTTTGGTGGTGCTATAATGCGGAGCTACAACAGTGGGCAGCTATCCACCGGTGTATGACAGAAAGGACATGCCGCGACCGCCGATCGACCGGTGTTTGCTAACGCGGAGGCCAATTGTGGATCAGGGAAAGCAAAGGCAGGAGCGTGAGGTGAACTGAATTTCAGGTAAGAAGTTATGACCTGCACTCTATTTGGGTCAGATATAAACCGAGTTTAGGTGTAGTTTATTTAGCAGCAGTTCTCTTATGTGTTGCTGATAGCCGGCTAGCTAGCTAGCGCCGCTAGCATAGTTAGCTAGTGCCGCTAGCGACCCTTCGTGAAAAAGCACCCAGGCTTGGCTTATATTGAGGCGGGTGAAACTCGTGTCAGCACCCGGTCGCTCGCCTACAGTATGTGTTTTAGCTGGACTTATTTTTCGTTTATATGGGCTGATGATGCTGGAAACCGAAGGCAGGAGCGTGAGGTGAACTGAATTTCAGGTAAGAAGTTATGAACTGCACTCTATTTGGGTCAGATATAAACCGAGTTTAGGTGTAATTTATTTTCGTTGACCTTTTACAATCGTACTGCCACTGGAGTTTATATACAGCTGTGTGCGCACTAAGTTACTGACGTTGGACTTTATTTTATTCATTAGGGTTAGTTCATAGAGTTGCCGTGCCGCATAAAGCGAATCGTCCCACATTCAGAGAAAACATTATGATGATTTATTCTGTCGTTACTGAAGCCTCCCTGTCATTCTCTCGTGTGTTGAAACGTCAATCATGAAACTGATCAATGATCGGCTGTTCGCTCTTATTTATCGCACTAAACAACAGCAGCACGTTTAAGCTTGATCAGCTGTTGTTAGAATTCTTTTGATTTTAATTCCTAGTATCAGCTGATGTTTGCTGGAGCATGAAGATGAAATCAGGAGATGTCCTTACTGAATCATCAGAGCTGAACTGGTGATGGAGAAACAGGTTTACACTTTAGGTGACATGAATGAGTTGAAGGAAGTTATGAGTTGTTTTTGTGTAGCTGACAGCTGGTAACTGTGCAGGGGCGGATCTAGCAAAGCTTTTGCCGGGGGCAGCTAGGGCATTAACAGAGAAAGGTGGACACAAAGATATACTTTTCTTTCTTACTCTCATATAAAATATTTAGCTTTTATTAAATAGTTATCTGAATCTCACAACCAAAGTTTGTATAATAATACACAAGATTGGCTGTAGACCATTGTTCATAATTCAGAACACTGTGTAAAAATAACAAAAACAAAAAGTGAATGCATGTGTGAAAAGTGGTCCATAATGTAATGCTTCAAAGCGTGTTCATGCAAACATTGTCGGGTCTGCCGTGGTACAATGGGACTTCTGCTCATGAACCTGTGTGCACAGCGTCTGCAAATCGGCGCTGTACAAAGTAACTTCATCTTTACACAAAACTGTAAGCTGTCATCTGTGAAGCGTGAGCGGTGTTTGTTTTTACCATAGTTCATGGTGGAGAATGGCTGCTCTTCTGAGTTTTGCTCTCTGTAGCCATATGAATGGCAACTACAGTGATTAGCAGCGGCATAGGCACACATAAAATTTCTTCTGAAATTTTCGCTTTCTAGTTTGTTCTTACACTTTTACCTGAATGTGGCTCCTGTGGAATTAAAGAAATTGTTTTACTGCTACAATATATATTTTTTAGCATTAGCATCGCATTAATAATATCACATATAGCTTTAAGATGGCATGGAGACATTTAATACACTGACACCATATTAACCTTTATTACAGGTGCAGTTATAATCATTTTATATTGTTATATCTCTATATACACATTGCAGTTCTGTGCTCATAAAAGAGTTGAAGCTCCCCCAGGTAATTAAAGGTTAAAAGCTTCGTTCGGCGTTAGGTTCGGACGATCCATTGGAAAAGAGGCTGGGAGCTGAAGAAAGATCGCACACATGCTTACAAAACACATATATATCACATATAACCTAGAAACAGGTCTGAGCAGAGGCCTGAATGCATTCAGCAAACCTGTAGCACTAGAGTCTACTTAACAACAGGTGACAAGAAGGAGAGGACCAGCCCATGGCGACCCAGAGGCCTTAGACCATTGCCTTATTTGGAAGAAGATGCCAGAAAGAGGAACTCTTGTGTCTGCATTTATCTCTTAAAATTGATCATTGTCTGTAAAAGAGGCAAATAATGTTCTTAAGATGCAAATTATGTGCTTGTAAACGCATGAGGGGGCGTCATAATACCCTGATATTATAAAAGCAATCTGAAGTGTATTTTGGGTGAAGATCCTTGCTGATGTTGTGCAGTAACTATCTTCCCTCGCGTGTTTAAATAAAATCATTGTTTTGACCCAACCCTTCTGGACTATTCTGGTTTTGTATCTTCCCTCAATTTCGAACCCTTAACATTTGGTGCATTGGCCGGGGTTGAGGTGAGGAGAATTTGTTGGAGGTTTGGACGTCCGAGGGGGGTCACACGGACAGACCCGGTGATCAAACTGAGTGGACAAAGGGCAGCCCATCTAAAAGGTAGGCACTACCTGTTGAGTTATTCCAAAGTGTGCCGAATTGGATGTTGAAATTAAAGTCTACTCATTAGATTACTGGTAAATGTTTGTGTTGTGATGGTTTGAAAATTTGCAAAGTCGGATATGATATGTTGACAATAATAGTGTTGTGATAAAGGTAATGAATTCATGAGAAAAAGGTTTAACATAATAGAAGATAATAGGTAATTGGTCATCTATTGTGATACTCCGGTGTCAATTGAATATAAAGTTGGGCGTGGACAACAATATAATTGTTTGTGTGATATTATGAGTTGTCCTGAAAGTAATTAAACTTCTGTAGAACGGAACTTTGGAAGTTCTAAGAAGCGCATTTCTCGGAGGTGACGCTCCAAATTTCCTGGGGACGCTCAGGATTTTCCGTTGGTAGGGATAGTCCGATTTGGCATTCGTGGAGAACTTGGGGACCTCCAAAATAGCTACTGATTCGATCAGTTTACCGTTTAGAACGGTATTTGCGCTTTTTTGGGCAGTAAAGCTTGGAGCTTGGGCGTTAGACACTTTTAAATTGTGTTAGGGACCTTAGGGATTCGACCAGTTACAGTTTGGAACTGATACTGTGTAATTGATAATACAAAACTTGGAGTTTGTCCCTTGGAGGGTTAATTTAAATTTGTTAAAATTCTTTAGGTTGTGCAATGTCTGGCCTGATAATTGTTGTTATTGTAATTATAAGACGTCTCTGTAATATAATATAACAGTTGTAGATCCAGGAAGTCTGTCATACACAGAGACCTGAAAATATCATGTTATTTTAAGACTGTGTGTCTGTCTGTATGCAAATGAGCCAGCTGTGACTTTCTTAGATTACCATTGACCTTTAAACGCCTACTGTCGGATACTAAAGGCCTTTATTCATAATTCTGGCTCTGTGTGTTATAATGCTATAAATGATGTTTATGTTTGCAATTGCTGTATGACTTTTGGCTGGGTTTGCTATGAAATATACGAATGCCGTAGGATTATGAATACTGTAATATATTGAGAAATATTGATAATAAGTAATACCTTGTTTTCTCACTTACATGTGTTTTTGGCTGTCGGTTTTGGAGTGAAACTGTGATATTTGTCGCAATTTCAGTTAAATATTTGAAATAACTTTGCTAAGATTTATGTGATTACTCAGATTTCAGAAATAAGTTTTTATATTTATGTGAATATAGTGGATGCCATATCTACCCTGAGTTTGCTGCGGGCGATATTGTGTGATTCAGTAAGGAGTGCAGGTTGGTCGGTCAGTGGACCTCTATTTCTTTGATTTTGTTATTGTGACCGTCCAGTTACATAGAATTATGCTCATTTTTGGTTCCTGTAGGATAGAAATTGTGCCATTAGGAGAGGATTGGCTTACAGTGACTTGTGTCATGCGTGGTGAAACGGTGGAAGAACCTTATGAGTTCTCCATTGCAGAAGATATTAGAGAATCGGAGTTTGACGGGTGGTTGGCCAGGACCTTGGCATTGTTTGTCATGATAGCTGACCTGTGCGAGAGAGCAGGTACCACTGATTGGGCACCACCAGAGGAGGAGAGCCCTGCGGAAGACACGAGATGAGGGTTTTATATGTTATTTTGTCGTGTACTGGATGTGATCATTGTTGTGTTTACACACCTCGGGGTTTTCTATGTGATTTTGCCTTGTTCTGTATGTGATCTTTGTTGTGCTTAGACATCTCTGACCAAGAACTGAGCTGCTCGTTGAAACGGTTGAGTGCATTTACACATACTTTGGGGTGCGATTCTGTCCTTTTCTTATCACTATAGCTACGACTTTCACAGGGGGAGGCCTGGTTTCTCTCTCGAAGTTAAAGACAATGTGGATTTGTGTTTATTTGGTTCCTGTGACAATAAGTACGTTTGAGATACTTGATTTTGAGTTCGAAATTGTGGATATTGACTGTTATGTTGTGGTATTTTATTAAATTAGCTTAGTAGAAGAGCTGCTTGGTCCCTGGAGAGCTCGGGCCTGGTTCCTCTTTCTCACTGGTGCGTGGCGGGCAGCTGGCGTGCTTTCGGAGAAAACACAGTGAAGCCTTTCAGGAGTTAAATGGGTTGGAGATAACATAAAACACATATATATACGCACTACAACTTAAGTAAGGGTTTTTTGGGTGTAATTTCAGTGACAAACTACAATTCCTTGCACATTAAGTTCGGGGTGTTGTCGAGGGGTTGGTTGTGACGAATGATGAAATAAAACTGAATTGTGAGTCCTGAGTTCACCGTTGTGTGTGTGTCACCAAGCAGGAGAAAAGAGGAAGTGACTGTTAGAGTGGTGAGACGGGCTCTGAGACTGAACAGGGAAGCGTCTGGGGGTCACTCGGTGGGAGGAGCCGACAGCAGCCATTTTGAAGAGGTAAGTGCTGTCTTGCAGGGAGAGACACAAAATGGCGGACAGCTCGGCCAGCGGACAGAGGCGTTACAAAACACTGAAGGATCAGGTGGAACAGCTGAAAAAGGCCATACGGATGGCCTGTCCTGGTACATCTAAAGCAGCAGAAAAGGAGTGTCAAGCCATGGAAGCTGAGGTAAGCAAACTCTTTCAATCCCAACAGAAAGGGCCGGATGATAGGGTGTCCCTGGACCTTGTGTTCAAAACTGAAGGGGAAAGATGTGAAAAGAAATTGAAAGATTTACAGGAGGAATCTGGAGGCCGCTCAGTCAACCGGAAAACAAAAAAGGAAATGAAGGCCCTGAAGTCAATGCATGGCAATTGCTGTAAGTGGATGATGATGTGCAATGCAGTGCCGTCGTGGATGAAGGAACAAGTGGAAAAGACGGAACCTGTAAAGGAGGAGGATCAGAAGACAAAGGGAACGGAGGACATGGTGAGTATAATGAAAACTTTGCGCCAATTACAGGACGACAACAAAAAGCTGGAGGATCAGATGACAAAACTCACCTCAAAGGAGGAGGAAGCAAACAGACAACACACACCAAAAATATACCCGTGGATTCCGCAGCTGCCCAGTGCCCCACCTCAGGCTCTTCGAGCTGAAGCCCCGCCACCTTACGTGATGCCTATGATGACTTTTGAAGGACGACAAGTGCGTGGCCCAGATGGACAAACTGGCATTGTGCTTGGAGGAATTGCAGACGTCAGATACACAGGCACAACCACAGCAACCCACGCCGAGGAGATGACAGCAGTGGGACTACAGACCATGGAGGATGGAGGGACACAGGCGGCTTCAGCCACAAGTGAAGGCCTGACCTCGCCTGGCCATGCCTCAAACCTGGAGGACTCATCAGGACAAGCTGTGAGGCCTGGGGAGTCAGTCAGTCACAGCGAGGCTCCACTCACACCCCTGACTGAAGACATGACCTCACCAGATGGGATAATCAGAAGGACAGAGTTTGTTGAGTTGCCGACCCCGAGGGGAAAGGCACAGCTGCAGACAGGTAAGCCAACTACAGTGAAGGAAGACCATTGGGAAGGACAAGTGCATGGGCACATGCACGAGGACCGAGACGCTCTACTGGCGGTCGTTGAGACACTGACCCTTGTGAAACAGAAAGCCCTGAAGGAACTTGCGGAGGAAGAAATCAAAAACCGCGGGACTTCATCAGAAGAAGAGACTGAAGAAGAGGAAGCCATTACAGCAGAAGCGGCCTCTGACCCAGGCACAAGCATCAAACTGCGCAACAGAAGAGTGAGCAGAGAACCAAGCACAAAACGGAAATCCAGTGGCAGAGGACAACGCCAATCCGTGTTTGATGTCCCAAGGGGCTCGGAAAAGACCAGGAAGAGCAAGGAAGTGAATTTCAGGGATGAAGCCACAACAACAAGTTTGAATTTGCCACTGATAATGGGCCCCAAACACGAACCAATCTATCGCGCATACAAGGTAAGAGATCTGGAAGCACTGGTCAAACAACTGCCACCCATCACAGAGGGAGGAGCAAGATGGTTGAGGAAACTGAACATGCTGACGGAAGGAGAAGAAATTGCGATTGGAGATTTTCGCGCGATCTCTGGAAGGGCCATGATTGGGGCTGGATTGTCGGATGTGGAGGAAATCGCCGGAACGACTCGCTACGCCAATGACGTGCCATATCGCGAAGTGCAAAGTGACCTGGTGAACGCAGTGCATGAGAAGTACCCGACCCCAAACACCGGAGCCATTCCTAAAATAATTTGGGATCCACAACACACACCCAGGGAGTTTTTAGCGAGAGCAAAGGAGCAATGGCTGTCAGAAACTGGAATACACCCTGGTCAGGAAGGAGAAAGCAGGGCGTGGTTTCGTGCTGCGGTGCTGGCAGTGCTGCCCAAACAAGTGAGAACTGATTTAGAGAAGAATCCAGATTTTTCTGTCACAGATTCCACACAATGGGAGCGGCATTTGACGCACCGACTGACGCTGGAGCAGGACGAGGTGAACAAACAGAAAAAAGAATTGGAGGAGGCACAAGCTCAATTGTTGAAGCTGCAGCTAAGTGAGGCTCGCGACAAATACGTCGGTAAGAAAAAAGAAATGAAAGACGCAAGCAAGGCAATAATGGTGGTAAAGCCCGAGCCTGGTCCAGTGCCTGAATGGCCAGATCTGGATCCCAACGTCTACCCTGATGACCGCTGGCCCGTCAATGCACCAAGGCAGCGACAACCCGCGGGGAATTGGGGAGCTGTTAGACCGTTCAGAGGGCGTGGTGGATCCGCCGGGAGAGGACAAAGGGCTCGTGGTACGGGGAATCCCAGCAACACGTCATGGAATGCCTGTCTGAGATGTGGAGCAGAAGGACATTGGGCGCGAGACTGCCCGGAACCGCCCCTAAACTATCGAGGGCGAGGCTACCAAACCCAGGCACGCGGAGCTCCCAGAGGAAGAGGTGCGTACAGAGGAGGGCACCAAGCCCCAAACCCAGGTGCAGCGCCAGTCGCTCAGTATCCAGTGGCTGACTGGAACTGGGAGGAGGAGCAATACTGACGGGGCCCTGAGAAACCCGACAGCGTGGGGATGGCAGATCCCATGCTGTCAATGACCGTGGAAGGAACACAACTGACCTTCCTGGTGGACACTGGAGCAACTTACTCAACACTGAGAGCCACACCAAACAGTGCAACACTCTCCAACCACACTGTGAGTGTGGTGGGTTTTTCCGGGGTCCCGATGACTCTGCCACTAACTGATCCAGCACTCACAAAGCTGGGAAAACAAACTTTGAAGCACCGATATGTGGTGTCCCCACAAGTGCCTGTAAATCTCATGGGCAGGGATCTGCTCGTGAAACTGGGAGCCACTATCATGTGTTCTGCAGATGGGCTTACTCTCAGTCTTCCAGGAGGAAAAGAGTTCCCGTGCCTGGGGACACTTTCAAAGAACCAATATCTGGTCCAAGACTCTGAACAAGCTACAGCCGACATATACTGGGGAAGGCTAGTAGAAGACGGCATTCTCAGACAATATCAGCTGTGGAAACCCTGGATAATGAGCCTGGCCGTCTACACCCCGCCGCGTGATCCTTACCACGTCACTCTTTTTTTATGACAGGGACGACGACGACACGTACCGAGAAAGCTTTCAATCTGACCTTGAAGGTCAAATTTGGAACGTGCGTAGCCACAATATCTATGTTGGCCCGGAAGGAGTAGCAGCGTCTGTGAAATTGATGGACGAACAACTGCCTTGGTATGAGATGGGATCAGATTCAGCTCCTCATGTCACTTTGGCGGTCCACATAGGTCATCAGGCTAGAGAAATGGGACCGATGGTCAAGCGGGCGCTGGATAATGCTTGGTGGCAAAGCACTCAGATTCCAAATGTATGGTATGCGCCAAAGTGCAAAACGTACCGAATCACCTGTCTGTCTAATGATGCAGTGGTTCTGGAACACCAGGAAATCTCAAGAACACATGGCAGGGAAAGAACTGACCACCCTGATGCAGTCGCCGCTTTCTTTCAACTGCCTGATACTCTGTGGTCGATGGGGCCCACTGACGTCGGCCTCGCTACCTGTTCACCTGTCTTGTTTCAGCTGAAGTCGGAGGCGCCAATTAATAGACCACAGTACAGACACAAACCGGAAGCTGAGGAAGGAATTGCAGAAACCATTGAAGGGCTACTGAAAGTAGGTGTGCTTGAGCCTTCACAGTCATTTTGGAACACACCTATTTTGCCAGTGGAGAAGCACGGGACAGGAAAATACAGAAGGCACATGACCTGAGGGCCATTAATGCCATACTGCGCACCGACACTGTGCCTGTGCCAAACCCATACACGGCTTTAACCGCCATCTCATGGGACCAAAAGTGGTTTACATGTATTGATCTTGCTAATGCTTTCTTTTGTCTCCCCTTACATGAGTCACTAAGGGACATTTTTTCATTCACATACAGAGGCCAGAAATACAGATACACACGCCTGCCACAAGGCTTTGCATTGTCCCCAGGCATTTTCAATCAGGTGCTGAAAGATGCACTGTCACCGTGCCATCTGCCTGAAGGTTGTACACTAATACAATATGTTGATGATCTTCTAATTGCAGCCAAGTCAGCATCAGCCTGCACAGCAGCCTCGCTCGTGGTACTGAACCGATTGGCAGAATGTGGATTCAAAGTAAGTAAAGAAAAACTGCAGTTGGTCCGACCAGAAGTAACGTTTCTGGGCCGTGTAATCGCACACAGGTCAGTGGGCCTGATGAACACACACAGAGACCAGATTCTGACACATCCTAAACCAAGAACTGTCAAGGAGCTCCTTTCCTTTCTTGGTTTGACAGGTTACAGCAGACAGTTCATTCCTAACTATGCAGGCAAAACGGCCCCTTTAAGGGACCTGATAAAAAAGGTGGGCATTCGAAACCTTAAGGCTGAATTGCCTTGGACGCCAGCCACAGAAACAGCGTTCATTTCACTGAAACAAGACCTGTCAAGAGCCACAGACCTTGCCACACCCAACTATGACGAACCATTTTACCTTGATGTTTCTGAAACAAGTGGGATTGTAAATGGGGTGTTGTTTCAGAAAAAAGGAGGAGGTAGAGATGTGCTTACGTATGTTAGCATAAGACTAAATCCAACAGAGGCCAGGCATCCCACATGCACACAACATGAGGCTGGGGTAGCAAAAATCATCCAGAAAACAGCACATGTAGTGAGAGAACATCCACTTAAAGTGCTCACCACACACAGTGTAGTAGCATACGTGAACTCACAAGCCTTCACCATGACACCACTGACACAACAGAGGTTGAGCAAAGTTCTAGACGCTCCAAACTTGACATTCACACATGAAGGAATCAACATAGCAGACCTAATGGGGTCAGGGGAACCACACGACTGTGCCAAAAAAGCTGAAGCTGAAGAGAAAGTCAGAGAAGACCTGAAAGCGGAGCCCATCCCCGGAGCTGAGGACTGGTTCACAGACGGCTGCTGTCACCGTGATGAAGAAGGACTGAAAGCAGGCTACGCTGTGGTTTGCAGAAGAGGACAACACTATGAGGTAAGAGAAGCTGGAAGAATCGAGGGTCAACAGTCAGCACAGAGAGCTGAAGTAATAGCTCTGACTCGAGCCCTCAGACTGGCCAAGGACATGAAGGTGAACATTTACACTGATTCGGCTTATGCGTTTGGGGCAGCTCACGTGGAACTTGCTCAATGGAAGAGAGCAGGTTTCAGAACAGCAACCAATGCCCCAATATGCCATAAGAAGGAAATGGAGGAACTGGAAGAAGCTCTGAATGACCCAGACGAGGTAAGTATCATAAAATGCAAAGGACACTCTCAGGAAAACACAATGGTGGCCAAAGGGAACCAGAAAGCAGATGAAGCCGCAAAAGAAGCTGCAGGCTACAAAGGACGAAGGCAAATGGTGGAGGTCACTGCTGAGGAGGAACCAAGCACCGATGTGTTGGAGGAAGCCAGACAGGCTCAGGAAGGAGCCGCCCAAGAGGAAAAGGAGGTGTGGCAGAACCGAGGAGCCCGGAAAGAAGGAGGTCTGTGGCGAGGACCTCACGGGCGACCGGTTGTAACAGCTAAGCTGGCTGAAAAGAAGGTAAGTGAGGTGCACGGGCTTGGCCATGTAGGAGTGACACAGATGGAGAGAAACTTGTGTCACTGGTGGCACCCTGAGCTGAGAAACATGATAAAGGAGAAAGCCAGAACCTGTCTAATCTGCGGGGCACACAATCCGAAGCCAGCGGTGAAGCCAGAAACAGGTAAGTTCCTCATGCCAGAGAGGCCCGGAGAAGAAATCGTGATTGACTTCACCGACATGATCGATCCAGGACCGGGAGGAGTCAGGTATTTGCTGGTGTGTGTGGATGCTCTGACCGGATGGCCAGAGGCGTGGGCGACTAAAGAGAGAGGCGAGAAGCGTCATTAAATGTCTGATCAACCACTACATACCAAGGCATGGGTTTCCCAAGAGAATTAGGTCAGATAATGGAACCCATTTCAGGAATCAAGATCTGGCAGAGGTGGAGAAAATGTTGGGAGTCCAGCATAAGTTTGGGACAGTGTATCATCCGCAGTCCCAGGGGAAAGTAGAAAGAATGAATCTAAATTTGAAGAACAAATTGGCTAAGATCTGCGCGCAGACAGGGTTAAATTGGCTTGCAGCCCTGCCAATTGCTTTGATGACCATAAGATGCTCTGTTAACCAATCAACAGGTTTCACGCCCTACGAGCTGCTGACAGGACGGCAGTTTCCGGCGCCCTGGACAGCGGTCCCGGTGGAGCAGCCCAGAAAAAGTAACAGGTCTCATGCTGAATATTTTAATGAGTTGAAAGCTCTTGTGTCCAGTTTTACAACACAGGTTACCTCTAGAAGACCCACAGCAGAAAAAGAGGTCCCAGATGCAAAAGCAGTGTGGCTGAAAGTCATCAAGCGGAAGTGGAAAGAGCCCCGGTGAACCGGTCCGTACGAGGTGACTGCCCGGATGGCCACAGCGGTCCGACTGAAAGGGAAAGGCGACACCTGGTTCCACTGGACACAGTGCGCTGGAGCAGACAAGAGCTTGGTGCAGGATAACCCAGCTACATCAGACACGGGTGATAACGAGAATCAGAGGCAGAATAAATCCTCTCACCTGTGCAACGGGCCGACCAGTAGTCCACCTGGGAGGCCGAAGCAAGAAGAACAGCAAAGGAGGAGATCGCCACGTCAACACAAAGGAGTGGTAACAAATTAAGGGGAAGAAAAGGAACAAAAGTTTATGCTAAAAATACAAATCGCACACAACACAATGCACCCACACGAATCAGATACACGTAATGGGACACGTGAAGAGAAGAAATTGGTAAAAATGCTTCTCACAACCACATGCTTGCTATATCAGATAGTATTAGTTATGGCCGTGTGTTTTCTTGTGTACTTTTTGCAGACCGCCCCAGGTGACCTGTCTGAGCACAGAGGCCAGTCCAGCCCAACACCCACTGAGAAACTGAGCACTGAGATGTGGCCGTTGAAAAGACCCAAGCGTGAGGTGTCAGGTAAAAGGGATGGTTGTCTCAGCGCATATAATGGCATAGAACTGTACTACGTTAAAGGGTCCACAAGCTCATACACGTTTGATTTGTGTGAAGTGATTAATTGTAATGGAGCAAACAGCAGCTGGAGGGGATATGATGTGTGGGTTTGCAGTCACCCTGATATTTGCACCCGGGGAGGGAACCCTCACTCCAGCCGGGGAATCCACCCTGTTCTGGCGTCATACACAGCAGGACAGTGGTGCGCCCCTGGCTGGGGGAATGTGGTAAGTTGGACCGGAGTAGGGTGGCAGCCACATGTGCCTGAGGGATTGAAGGGAATAGCAATTCAAAGGGATTTTTCTGCTGCCCAAAACCCTATCACACTTTCTCTGGGCCCCTGGGACACTTTGCCCAGGTCAGATAGCCCAGGAAACGTGTTCTACCTGGTAATTGGGGTAGACGTGTCAGGTACAGATCCAATAGGGGTAATTAGAATAAACTTAGTCAATCCCATGACTAACAATGTAACAAACTCTGTCACGAACATTACAGGAAAAGGAGGGGATGGGTCGCCAACCGCCACACCAGAGGAACATGAACCAAAAGGCAGACGAGTGCTGACGGTCGATTATACTAGGTTGAAGCCTCAGGATTTAATTGAGCGCGCCACCGGTTTCAGTGACAGTAACCTCTGGCTGGACTGGGTGGCCCAAAATGCTAAAGAACAACAGGTATCTAACTGTGTTGCTTGTGCTTCAGCTAGGCATGCGGTTGTTTACAGAGCCCGCTCCACTGTACCCAGAGGACAAGTGGGGTGCGACTGCATGCTGCGACTTACTAGAGAAGCGGTGAGTACTGGCAACTGTTCAATCTTGGCCAGCCTCTTCCCGCCAATTGACAAGCAGACACAGGTAGGACCATTCACAAGTAAAAAAGATAACTATACGTGCTTTAAGTTCTCCACAGATAACATGAGATACAAGCTGGGAGAGATTGACCCTAGCTGGTGCTCTGTGACACTCACAGGGAGGACCACTAATATTAGAAACGACTCGAGCACGGTAATTGGCACATGGGCAAGAAGTGGGTTATATTATTACTGTGGGCAGAAAACTATTTTGGTTCGTGTTCCCATGGGAAGTGTCGGGACATGCGCTATGGTGAGATTGGGAGCTCCACTGATGCTAATTGGAAACAAAATAAAAGTCATACCACAAAGAAATACACGCACATTGGCAGCTAAACGTAAGAGACACATATTGAGAAAGAGAGGGACTCAGGGGACACATGCATACGACCCTAGAATGGATTCACCCACCTGGAGATTGACTCCATAGGAGTGCCCAGGGGGGTTCCAAACGAATATAAATTAGTGGATCAGATCGCTGCTGGCTTTGAAAACTTACCAATAATTTCTGCTCTTTTCCCAGTGACCCCAAACAAGAATGTGGACAGAATAAACTATGTTCATTATAATGTGCTGAGACTCTCAAACCTAACCAGAGACGCCATGGAGGGATTAGTGGAGCAATTGGGCCCGACCTCATTGATGGCGGTCCAAAATCGCATGGCCCTGGACATGTTGTTGGCGGAACGGGGAGGGGTATGTGCCATGTTCGGCGATCAGTGCTGCACCTTCATCCCCAACAACACTGCCCCAGATGGCTCAGTTACCCAAGCTCTGGAGGGCCTTAAAACTCTGTCCAGAACCATGCACGAAGATTCAGGGATTGAAAATCCCTTAGAGGGCTGGATGACATCCGTGTTCGGGCAGTGGAAGGGGTTTGTGATTTCTGCAATGCTTTCTATCGCTGCTTTTCTAGGGATTTTGGTCACCTGTGGGTGCTGCCTCATTCCTTGTGCCAGAGGATTGTTGGAAAATGTCAGGGTCCTGGGTATGAGCGACCCAGGATCCCTGAGCAGTTATAAGACTTGTGATAGTATATGTATTTTTGGTGTTGCTGCTGCTCTTTTCCATGCTTGTAGATGTGAGTGTGTGTATGGGTGCAGGTGTGTCTGTACACTGGTTTACAGGTGCCTTCAGGCCTGGTGGGTGTGGCCCTGCTAGGGGACTGGCCACACCCGAAGCTACACACCTGCCGCTGATCAGGGCTCGTCGGGGGAGCTACTTAGGAGAGTCTTGGAGCTCCCACCGACGCGGGATCATTCCATGAGACTCCACGTTAGTCTGTGAGTGTATGCCTACTGGAATTAAGTGTCTTGACGGCTGCCTCTGTTATTTCCCCTCAGGAGGAGCGTGGAACACTGGAGGGCGGCAAGCACGGGGTGTGTGGACACTCGAGAGTGGAGAACACGGAGCACGGACTTTTAGAGAAGACACGACACGGGAGTCACGGGAGCACACGGGGATGTATTATTGTGTGTACAGTTTTCACTGTAAATAAAAAGCACTGTTTGCATCGCAGAGTACCGCGACTGGGTCCTCTTTTCCCCACATCCCCACGGTCTGCCAGCCAGACCGTGACAGAAAAGGTAATCACGAGGGTAGTGGATCCCGGGGAAGTGACCCCGGTGTCCATGATGCCATTGATAGACATGGAAGCAGCTGAGGAGGCCGAGGAGTGACACAGCACACGGTATGGTGACCTCTTGTGGTCAAGAGGTCAAAAGGAGGAATTGTGGAATTAAAGAAATTGTTTTACTGCTACAATATATATTTTTTAGCATTAGCATTGCATTAATAATATCACATATAGCTTTAAGACGGCATGGAGACATTTAATACACTGACACCATATTAACCTTTATTACAGGTGCAGTTATAATCATTTTATATTGTTATATCTCTATATACACATTGCAGTTCTGTGCTCATAAAAGAGTTGAAGCTCCCCCAGGTAATTAAAGGTTAAAAGCTTCGTTCGGCGTTAGGTTCGGACGATCCATTGGAAAAGAGGCTGGGAGCTGAAGAAAGATCGCACACATGCTTACAAAACACATATATATCACATATAACCTAGAAACAGGTCTGAGCAGAGGCCTGAATGCATTCAGCAAACCTGTAGCACTAGAGTCTACTTAACAACAGGTGACAAGAAGGAGGGGACCAGCCCATGGCGACCCAGAGGCCTGAGACCATTGCCTTATTTGGAAGAAGATGCCAGAAAGAGGAACTCTTGTGTCTGCATTTATCTCTTAAAATTGATCATTGTCTGTAAAAGAGGCAAATAATGTTCTTAAGATGCAAATTATGTGCTTGTAAACGCATGAGGGGGCGTCATAATACCCTGATATTATAAAAGCAATCTGAAGTGTATTTTGGGTGAAGATCCTTGCTGATGTTGTGCAGTAACTATCTTCCCGCGCGTGTGTTTAAATAAAATCATTGTTTTGACCCAACCCTTCTGGACTATTCTGGTTTTGTATCTTCCCTCAATTTCGAACCCTTAACAAAACGTCCTTATATCCATTATGAACCTGACTGTCTCTCTGTACACACACACACACACACACACACACACACACAACAGGAGTTATAAGGTTAATGCAGACCTTCCCAAAGTGTGGGGCCCACCCCCTAGGGGGGGCGCAGAGCCATTGCAGGGGGGGCGCGGGATGAAAAGGGAAAAAAAAAGAAGAAAAAACAACGCTTGGACACTGCTAGCACGGGGCACCCACACAAATGCAAAGCAGGAGATGAAGCATGTTTCCAAACCAACTTCATTCTAAGCCAAAGACTAGAAAATATGGTGAAGCATATCTTCCCTTTGGCTTCACCTGCCAAGTGCCAAGGTAGGTCTCCCCTGCAGAATTAGTTTTCCCTTTGTCGGGAGCTGGGGTGTTCAAATCACGGACAAACAGTATCCCACATTCTTGATGTTTAGTTCACAAACACTTGTTGTAATGACTAACTACTCCTGACATTTTGGAGATGTTAGCTCTTTATACAGTAAAGTTACAGTGGAATACAAATAACATCAGGCTGATCCTGCCACAATTTGTTCCCTTGGTTCAAATCACGGACAAACAGCATCCAACAGTTGTTTATGTTTTTGAACCTATTTTGCAGAGGGATTTTTTGAAAAATGTATTGATAGCAATGTTGAATATTATTACACAGGAAAAGAAAACAACTACATGTAAAATAATCACACCGTGACGCCTCTGCCTTTCTAAATGGAGGGACAGTAACTGCGTGTATATATGTAAGCGTGTAAAACCTGCTGATAGTCATATTAACAGTATTTCGTCTCTATCTGCTATTCTGCAATTCATCTCATGTCAACAATAACGTGGCGCACAGCGTGACGTGAAAAAAGGCACATACCTTTGTCGTTGCGTGACGAACTCTGTATTCCTCGTCCACACGTAAACGCAAAAAAGGAGTTTTAAAAAAATCTCCGTTTTCGGTGATTCGAAACGCCGTTTACATGTGGGCGAAACAGCTGCGTTTTCAAAAATACCCGTGTAGGTGTGGACGTAGCATAAAAGAGTTAGTAGTTTATTTTCTTACTACCTGTAATTTATTGCAGATTACTTGTATTTGCTTAATTGTTTACTAAATGTTTGAGGTGTGAAATAAACCACAATGGAGCAAAATATGGGTGTGTGAGTTTGGAGGATGTTCGTGCGTGCGCGTGCGTGCGAGGGGGGGCACGAACATTTTTCTTGTAAAACAAGGGGGGCCCAGCAAAAAAAGTTTGGGAACCACTGTGGGACACCAGTCAGTTAGCTACCTTGGTTTCAATATTGGCACATGTGACAAAATAAGCAGCTTCTCTCATTCCTTTTCAAACGGGACAGTGGTAACAACAGCAGGCTACGGACAATTTTAAGTTTTAGATTTTAAATAGGCTGTATAAATTTCAATGGGAGCAACAGGATTGTAGGGTAGCAAACATCGTCGGAAAACACGTTTTCAACACTGCAGGTTACCTGGTGTAATGTTTTTCAGCTAAAAAGAAACATGGTCTGACTCCTATCTAACTATATAAAGAGTAACTGAAGGTTAAATGCAGCTAACATGTCCTGTTTTAAGCCAGGCACTCCACCTCCACTCCGCTGCGTCTCAGCACCATCACTCTGGCACAAAGGGCACCAGAGCCAGAGCAGGGGAGAGGCAACTTTTGTTGTTAAAATATTACATCTCAACCAAGTACTGTATGCTTTCTATATTTTTTTGTAGTGTATCACACAAACACCAAATATTGTCAAAAAAGTAAGAAATCTTTGGGGGTGCTTTGATTCATTTTGGGAAGCACCCCCCAAAATGGGCTAAAAACACCCCTGAATATAGTTATTTACACATTTGCCTACCAAGTGGAAGCTCACCGGCTGAATCTCAGGAGGAGACAAAAAATCTCTTTGGGGTTGTGTCAGAAATGGCATCAGGCCTAAAAATCTGTCCAATCACACATGAACAGTCACCCTCTGTGGTGAGCCCCTCTATCAACCTGGGTCATACCGAGTTTAAAGCTGCTACCACAGCGAGATTTGATCGGTTAAGAGAGAGAGTGATATCAAAACAGCCACGAAAAGTCCTGCATATATGTGCCCAAGTGTTGTATTTGTCAAGGGTCTGTGTGCAGGCGGATGGAGGGGAGGATCCAAGTGCGAGACTCTGAGGCAGACGTGAACTCAGAATACACAGCTTTATTGCTGGAGAAGCCGAAACTAAACTAAACTGAGGATACAGAAATAAACAAAGCAAGCAGACAGGCAGACGGAACACACAGATAACGTGAGGGTGAACTGACATTAACGACGCGACAGTGAGCACAGGAAAACACAGGGCTTAAGTACACTGAGGCAGTAATCAAGGGATGAGAGACAGGAGGGAAACACACCCGGGGAAAATCACAACTGACGAGGCAGGGGAAACGTAAACTGAACATACTCACGTAAGACAAGGACCTTCAGAATAAAACAGGAAACTAACAGACACAGGACCAGACAAGACACCATGGACAGACAGAGGGACATACGGGCAGAGAAGACTAAGCACAAGCAAAACTAAACATGAGGGCAAGATAACAAAACCTAAACCAGAAATAATAATAATCATCATCATCATCATCAAAACAGTATCACAAAGAAACAGCATATAACTAATAATCCCGAGAAAAACCATACACATAAGAATTAATCCCTCACCAAGAATAAGACATATTTATAATCACAATCAAAGCACCAGAGGATAAGGAACAATCCATAATGCAGAAAATAAACTAAAACATAAGAAACTCAAAATGCTGGGTCGAACCGACCCAGGACCGTGACAGTATTGAAGCAAGCAAGTGATGAATAACTGTTTTCCAGTATGTTGTTTTGATATGTTTTTTGGCATTGTTGATTTGTTTTTCACCAAAGCAGCTAATAAAGCATAATAGAATACAATTTTGACTCTTTACTGTAAGATTCTATAATAGAATGAAACAATAATGCCAGTTATAAATAAAGACAATAAATCGACTGAATTATGAAACACTTATTTTATTTCTATTAGATCTGAAAATGTTGTGTAATACTACAACCTGAAACGACAAATAGATTGCGTTGGCCTGTACAGGAGATAAAGGAAAAAAATGTAACAGCAGCTGTGAAATGGAATAGTCCAAATCACCAAAGTAAACTGGACCTGGGCTTGTTGCAGGGATCTGAAGTTAATAAACATCTTGTGAGTGTATGCACTCACACTTAGGACCATATAATAATAATATATAATAATAAATATGTGCGTGATGAAAGTTGGGCAGCACGCTAACATCCTTACTCCACTTTTTTTTAATGCCTTTTCGTCCACTCTGTCTTTGTACTGACCTGCCATGTTCACCGACGATTTGTACATAGCTGGTTTTGAGGCAAATAAAATGCAAGTAGAGATTAAAACTGCAGAATTAATGATTAATGCTAGCACTTGATGCAGTGTTTTGATTTTGTTGCCACTCGTACCCTCCATGCAATGAGCGAAAGTCACGTGGTCTGTCAATCTCTATAGGGAGGAGGTGAGGAAGGTCCAGGTGTTACTAAGGACAAGATCAGAGAGGCTAAGGACAATTACAGGAGGAAGCTGGAGTGGAAACTCCAGCAGAACAGCATGAGAGAGGTGTGGAGGGGCATGAAGACCATCACTGGATTCAGGCCAACCAACAGCAGGGGAGCTGAGGGAGGTGAGAACAGAGCTAACGAGTTGAATCTGTTTTTCAATAGATTCGACAACACAGTGTCTGCTCACACCCCCACAACCTCACCTGTAGTCAGCCTGGAATCCAGAGCCACACCACTGTGCCAGCCTCTCTCTTCACATGGCGCTGTTGCCTCCTGTGAGATTCCCGACACCCCTCCCCCACCCATCACCTTCACTCAATACCAGGTTGAGATGCAAATGAGGAGACTTCACTCAGGCAAGTCTGCTGGACCAGATGGAGTGAGTCCCCGCGTCCTCAAGGCCTGTGCCCCCCAGCTGTGTGGAGTCTTTCACAAACTGTTTATGCTGAGTCTGAGTCTGCAGAGGGTCCCAGTGATGTGGAAGACATCATGCCTCGTCCCTATTCCAAAGACGCCACGTCCCAGTGGCCCCCAGGATTACAGGCCCGTGGCACTGACCTCCCACATCATGAAGACCCTGGAAAGGCTCATACTGGACCAGCTGCGACCCATTGTCAGACCACATCTGGATCCCCTTCAATTTGCTTATCAGCCTCGTCTCAGAACAGAGGACGCCATCATCTACCTGCTCAATCGTGTTTACACCCATCTTGACCAGCCGGCGAGCACTGTGAGGGTCATGTTTTTTGACTTTTCCAGTGCTTTCAACACCATCAGGCCGACCCTCCTGGGTGATAAGTTAACAGCGATGCAGGTGGATCCTTCTCTGGTGTCCTGGATTGTTGATTACCTGACAGGAAGACCACAATATGTACGTCTCCCACAGTGTGTGTCTGACAAGGTGATCAGCAACACAGGGGCACCACAGGGGACTGTCCTCTCCCCCTTCCTCTTCACCCTCTACACCACAGACTTCAGCCACTGCACACAGACCTCCATCTTCGGAAGTTTTCTGATGAGTCCACGGTGGTTGGATGCATCAGCAGGGATGATGAGACAGAGTACCAGGCTGTGGTTGACTCCTTTGTCATGTGGTGTGAGCAGAATTATCTGCAGCTCAACATGGCAAAGAGCAAGGAATTGCAATTACAAGGAATTGATAGTGGACTTCAGGAAGACCAGGAAACACTTGACCCCTGTTTCAATCCAGGGGGTCAGTGTTGACATTGTGGAGGACTATAAATACCTTGGAGTACACATTGACGATAAACTGGACTGGGCTAAAAACACCACAGCACTTTACAGAAAGGGCCAGAGTCGTCTCTATTTTTTGAGGCGACTGAGGTCCTTCAACATCTGCCAGAAAATGCTCAGGATTTTCTAGGAGTCTGTTGTGGCCAGTGCGATCCTCTATGCTGTCGCATGCTGGGGGAGCAGGCTCAGGGTCGCAGATGCCAACAGACTCGATAAACTGATCCGTAAGGCCAGTAGTGTTGTGGGGATGGAGCTGGACTCCCTCAAGGTGGTGTCGGAGAGGCGGATGTTGTCCAAGATAAAGACAATGTTGGATAACACCTCCCACCCACTCCATGACATGCTGGTCAGTCACAGGAGCACGTTCAGTGAGAGACTGAGATTACCGAAAAGCACCACTGACCGACACAGGACATCATTTCTGCCTGTGGCCATCTCCCTGTACAACGCATCCACTTAACACACTGTTTACTGCAACAGCTACACCCTTTTTGCACATGTTCTTTTTCAGCTATTTATTAAAAGTGACTTTTATGTATATATCTCCAAAAGTTCTGTTCATCTGGACGTAGCGTTTTGTGGGAGAAACGTTTCGTCACTCATCCAAGTGACTTCTTCAGTCTCAGCTGACTGCAGGTTTCCCCAATCTTATAAACAGTACATTTGCATAATGACTGAAACCAGCCCACAGAAGGAACAATGGGCTGTGAGGTCAGTTCCTTAATCATAATTATGCAAATTCCCATGACCATTGATCAACAATCACCGACCAAAACCCACTGATCAAAGAACACTGATCAATGGCCATGAGTCCCATTCACAGAGAGTTGGGGAATGGCTGCAATCACAGCATTGTAAGATGGCGAAAGATGTACCCTTAGCCCCTCCTCGATTCAGAGATGGTCTTTCCTTTTCACGTAAATGGCCTCCTTGACTCAAGCGCTCAAACCAGCGTTCCTCCCTGTCCAGGATGTGTACATCCTCATCATTGAAAAGAGTGTCCACTGGCCTGTAGGTGTAAATAGCCTGCAGAGTCCTGGCCTGACGAGGTAGCTCTTCTGTGTTGTGCCATCCGCTTCGCTAGAGGTTGTTTGGTTTCCCCGATGTATAAATCCTGGCAATCCTCCTGGCACTTAACAGCGTACACTATGTTACTCTGTTTGTGTCGGGGACCCGATCCTTGGGTGGACCAGTTTTTGGCGCAGCGTGTTTTGGGGTTTAAAAGCCACAGAGACCCAGTGTTTAGAAAAATGCGTCTCAACTGTTCCGATACTCCTGACACATATGGGATCACTACAGGTTTTCGCCTGGGCAGCGGTTGTCCTTCTCTCCTGGATCGGCTGGAGCTTTCTTTAGGTGCCTTCCCAGCTTTGACAAAAGTCCAGCTGGGATAACCACATTTACTCAGGGCCTTCTTGATGTGCTGTTCTTCTGCCTCCCTGGCCGCTGTGTCAGTGGGGATGGTGTTCGCTCTGTGTTGTAGCGTCCTGATGACACCCAGGACTTTGTGCTCCAATGGATGATGAGAGTCAAACCTTAAATACTGATCCGTATGTGTAGGTTTACGGTACACATCAGCTTTTAGATGTCCCCCATTACTGATGGAAATCTCACAGTCTAAGAAGGCTAACCTGCCACTTTTCATATCCTCCCTGGTGAATTTGATGTGTCGGTCCACCGAGTTAATGTGATCCGTGAAATGTAGGACGTCCTGAGATTTGATTTTCACCCAGGTGTCATTCTCCCACAAAACGCTACGTCCAGATGAACAGATTCAACTTTTGGAGATTTACTTTCCTGGATGATTGAGAATGCATCAAGACGTTTATGTATATATATGCCGGTATATATTGTGCTATTCTTAGTTAGTGTATTTATTGTCTGTCTTTGTTAATACGTCTGTGAAGGTTCTCAGTCATCCAGGTCATCGTAGCCTAAGGAGCTTGGAAAGAAAAGTGTCTGGTTTGTTAATGTGTGTTTATAATGGAGCACTGTAACGAAAAAGAATTTCCCCTAGGAATCAATAAAGTATTTTGATTCTGATTCTGATAGATGTATTATATATAAGAGACAAATATTGTTCTTTTATTATGCTGGCATTACTAAATCTGTCTGAACGCTTACATATATGTGTAAAAAGAAAATTTACAGGCTGTGATAACTGTATGTATATTTAACAATCAGAGGGAAAGAGAGAAGGGAAACATGCAGGATCAGGTTTGTACACTCTTACAACAACACAATAGAAGGAGTACTTCCTTTTTGTGTTTTTAGCAGTACTAAATAAGTAGAGAGCTGTGTTTAAGCCCAGTGTGATTTAGTTAGTACCCTGGCCAAATCTGTCTCCTGTGAATAAACTGACGATTTTTTAACTTGACTGAACCGTCAGCTCGTTTCTCCTTAAACAAACGTCAGTTTGACTGAACACCACCAACAGAACCAGCTTAGTTGGCAAAATAAACGATCACACCACCGTCAGTGTAATCGCTCAGAAAGGCCAGAGTTATATTTTCATGCTCTTCCTTATTGGGAACATTTGTATTGCTTCATAAATAAGTGACATAAAACTCACTACTTACTTTGTCAAATTAACTTTGGCTGTTGGCAATTTTTAGAAAAAGGTTATCTACTATGCGTCTGGTCCGTCACATTATAGTGTCCCTAGAAACACTCTTTCTGGATTTTTTTTTCTTTCAGCTTTTCTTTTTCTGAATTCTTTTTCTCTGCTTCTTTCTCTAAGTTGGGAAACCTTTTCTAGTTTTTGTTGTGTTTTTGGTGCTTTTGCAGCATCTTTCTGTTTGCTGATGTTTTCTTCTTCTGTTAATCGGAGAAGTGACTTCCAAACTAGGTGAGTGACTCCAGCAGATCCCGGGAACAACATCAGAGATCTCTGTCCAGAAGAGCGCAGTCCTAGGAACAGCTAAGATACTGCGCAGGAACCTCAAGCTCCCAGGTCTCTGGTAGAGGACCCAAACTTGAAGGATAGACCACCCGCAGGGGCCACTGGGGAATTTTTTGTATGTACCATGCATCAACATAAATATATGAAATTATATTATGATGGAAATATGCTTCGTAATACGTGCAAGTGTAAACATGGTGGTGGTTTGTTTTCTGCTATAGTTTTCTTCTTTGTTTCATTTTTCCTTTGTTATGCAGTTTGAATCCGACCCTCTGCGGACATTCGTGAATATGGTCAATAAAGTTTTAAGTTGCTGCAGACACTCAGAGGGAGGTGGGGACACCTAGTGGCTGCGCGGAGAACATCAGGGTGTCATTAAAGTGACCGATAGTTTGAAATTTCAAAATACAGCCCTCCACACAAAAACATCGCACACACATGATAAAACGATGACTTTCAACATAGACTCTGACCCTCAGCTGTTCCTGATGGGATGAAGGTGAGTTCACATGATCCAGCAACAGTCCACAGTAAAGTCGACTGTAAAGACACTTTAACTAACTTCTTATTTGAGATGCAGCAAGCAGAAGACACATGCAGCTGTATCAGAGTCATTACAGCTGATTATTTTACACAGCTGTTCTCCATTTACTTATTTAGGCTCGAACTCTTTCATGGCATGCATTTTTAATTTCCCTTTGCTATTTGGGCAGATTGAGACCTGATGAATGCAAAAACAACAAATTACATGATTTTTTTTTTCCTGGATTTTTATTTCTGAGAAAAATTAAATCCACATATTAGAACATTCCTTTTAAATTTCGATAGAACAGTGGCAGTATAATGTCCTCGCAAGTGGATATCAGGCCCTTGTAGAGCAAAACTTAGTATTTTGGTCTAGACAACCCACAATGTGATGTCCACATATGTGCACGCCAGGTCCTAGGAGTTTAAACCAGGCATGGGGAACTCCAGGCCTCGAGGGCCGATGTCCTGCAGGTTTAAGATGTGTCCTTGATCCAACACAGCTGATTTCAATGGTTAAATTACCTCCTAAACATGTCTTGAAGTTCTCCAGAGGCCTGGTAATGAACTAATCATTTGATTCAGGTGTGTTGACCCAGGGTGATATGTAAAACCTGAAGGACACTGACCCCTGAGCCCTGGAGTTCCCACACCTGCTTTAAACAGTGCTTGGTGTTAGTTCAGTGTCTGCAGCTGTCATTCTTACTTGGATTCTCAGGATTTTCTTAAACCTTAAAGACCTACCATAGAATCAAGTTCGCCAGAGCTTACTTTATATTTTTACATGCTGTAGTGCCATTTTTGGGAGCATTTCAAGTTGCTATACATCAATACAACTGTTATAGCCCAAATTCTAATAATATGTATGCATTAAGTCCATAGTAACTACATAAATTGTAAAAAAGTGCAATAAACTACAAAAAAAAAATGACACTCGTGTTTGGGTTTCTTTTTACATATATTTCTAGTTAGAAAAATTTAAGAGGTTTTTCCCTCAAAACTTTACTTACAAAAAAGTTGCAAAAAATAGTTTACAACAACAGGAAATTTATTTTGAATGTCTTCATAGTTTTATTTTTGAGATACACCAATTTTTTTATACTGCAGAAAAAATGAAAAACAATCCTATAATGCAAATTTGCAAAGAAAACAGCATGTGCATCAAATTATACTATTTAAAGAAGTGCAATTTGAGTTCTAAGCATCCCAGAAACTATTCTGAAAAGCATAAAGTCAAACATGACTTTTAAAAACACCAGCATAGGCTTATAAGGCCTACAAGTAAAACAACTACATTTTCCGCGAAAATGACATCACTTCCGGTTTCGAACAGGTAATGGCGGACATGGGATAGTTCGTGCTGCCGTTTATTTCAATGTAGGAAGTGTTATGAACAGCTGATCGGATCGGCAAAGCGTGTTTCTGGAATATTGTGTTTTTGTTGCTGCAAGTGCTTTTTATGCAATTTTTGCAAATCTATATGTGGAAGGAAACTGTGACCTAGGACAAGCTGATAGCATAAGATGTAAGTACAACTCCTCCGGTTTCATATGTAAAAAAAATTATTGCGCTAGCTTTTGTGGTTCCAGTTCCATGGGGATTTAAAAATTGTTACTGATAAATGCCACATTTAAACCACCACCACCAGTTTTACTCAGTGATGGAGGACAGAAACAGAGTTTAATTAAAGTTATTTTGTGTCATTTTGTGATTGAAAGGAAAAAAAAACATGAAGTAGCTTTAAAAAGAATGAAGGAACTAGGTCAAAGAGGAGGACAAGTGATGTGGGACACAGGTAAGATGGGACATAAAGTAAAAGAATACATTTTATGATAACAACACTGAGCAGTCTACTGAGCAGAAGAAACCCTGTATTAATGTTCAAACTGCCTTAGTAAGTCCATGAAGGACAGTTCTCATAATCAAAGTGCATCATTACAAACACAGATAATAAATCAATAATATATGATCAAATCATAAACGGCAGTATATCAGCACTGAGCTGAGATGATCAGGTATTAAAGCCAGCTGGTCATCTCAGTTTGGACCTTGTGATGTTTTCAGTTAAACACAGACTGTTTGTTCTAACAGAGTGAATGTAACATCATATTATGATAATAAAGTGATGTAACACAGACAGAGTGCAGTACTAGTAAACTGACTGATGATGAAGTCAAATATAGACTGTAACACATGTCTGATTACGAACTTCTGTGTGAGTGGATCATGTTTCTGATGGCTGGGCCACCTCGTCTCATGGACCTGATTTTCATCATCATGATCAGTGTGTTTAATTCAACCATAGTCATCTCTACGTCCTGAAAGGTCTTCTACATGTGTGCTAACCATGACATCAAAGAGTAACAGTGAGTTTCCCTAATAAATATTCTAATTTTAGCTCTCTGTTAAACTGAGCAGCTCAAGCCTGGACATCGTGCTGTTCTTGATGCTAGTTTTTTGATTCATTTATGGAGGATTTCTTTGATTTCATCATCTGTCTCAATTTTACATTCTTCCGTTTTCTTTTTCCAACCAAACATCAAGTGATGAGTTTGCTGTAATACTCCACCACCAGCTCGTCTCCAATGTCGTGATATTTGATACTATCTGCAAGAGACATATTTCACCAGTTTTTTTTTCAGGATTGTGTTCTCATTTTGTCCTCCTGTTTAAAAAACGCTCCCACAGAAAACAGAAAAGAGAATTGTGATCAGATGAAGTTTTACTCATTAAGGAGACAAAACATTGTTTCCTTGCTGACACACAGTAAATGTAACAGGACTGGTGGTGCAGAGGCTTTGATCAGATCAGCTGCTTTAAAAGACTCTCTGTGTTTTTAGGCACAGCACAGAGCTCATCTGCTAACATAGTGTGGCTATGGACGTGAAGCTGGTCCTCTCTTTATGTGGTGGTGGTGGTGCATGTGTGGAGGTGTACCTGACTATTTATCTGCATTTCTGAGCATGGTGTCCCTCTGAAACAAGTGCTCTTCATGTGTTCATGTGAGAAATGTTCCCAAAGCTGTTATTTACACCACAACTGACTAATGTTATAGTTTACAGATAAAATACACACAATCATTCAGATAAAACTAGTTTAAAGAATGATACACCAACATGTTGGTGTCTATAGATAATTTCCACTGTGGTAACTATCATGATCTATGTGTTATACAAAGCACAACGTCACCGGTAGGTTTGTTGGTGCTAATAGACTTGCATCAGTATATGTTAGCTAACTAGTGACAGAACTCAGTGAAAACAAGGACTGTAAATGTAAAATCCGTCCAAGGGGATCACTTTTGTCATGCTGATGAATGTGTGTAAAAACAAGCATATACGGCGTACTTTACCTTCTGTATCATCCAGTGCTTGAGATTTTGTCTTGCAACTTGCACCTTTTACGAACTGGAGGAGAGAAATAGAAGTTAATAAAAGTTACTTTGTGTAATTTTGTGCTCTTAATTTACAAAATCTGACTGAAAGGAAACAGGTAAACTGGGACATAAAGTAAAAGTACACATTTTATAACAACATGATGTTCTTCATCATCATGAATAGTGTGTTTAATTCAACCATAGTCATCACTGTGTCCTGAAAGGTCTTCTGCATGTGTGCTAATCATGACATCAGAGAGTAGCAGTGAGTTTCCCTAATAAATATTCTCATTTTACCTCTCTGTTAAACTGTGCAGCTCAAGTCTGGACATTGTTCTGTTATTCAGACTTTAGTTTTAGTACTAGTGTATCGAGGATTTCTTTGATTTCTTCGTCTGTCTCAATTTTATATTCTTTCTTTTTCTTTTCCCAACCATTTAATAAAATCTTTTTTTCCTCCTCAATGATGAATTCGCTGTAATATTCCACAAACAGGTTGTCTGATGGTATTTCATAGTATCATCATCAGACACTGAATTACGTTTTTCACTACATGTTGCTTGTCGACCTTTTTGGAATTTCCTTGTTAAGTTGGGAAACCTTTCTGTTTAAAACAATCAAGCAAAAACCTGAAGAGAGACTAATGATGAGATGACATTTTACTCATTAAGGAGAGAAAACATTGTTTCCTTGCTGACACAGAGTAACTGTAACAGGACTGGTGGTGCAGAGGCTTTGATCAGATCAGCTCCTTTTAAAGGCTCTCTGTGTTTTTAGGGACAGCACAGAGCTCATCTGCGAACATAGTGTGGTTATGGATGTGAAGGTGGTCCTCTCTTTTTTTTGGTGGTGGTGCTGCATTTGTGGAGGTGTACCTGACTATTGATCTGCTTTACTAAGCATGGTGTCCCTCAGAAACAAGCGCCCTTCATGTGTTCATGTGAAAAATGTTCCCACAGCAGTTATTAACACCACAACTGACTAATGTTATAGTTTACAGATAAAATACACACAATCAGTGAGATAAAACTAGTTTAAAGAATGATACACAAACATGTTGGTGTCTATAGAGAATGTCTCCCATGGTAACTCTCATGATCTATGTTAAACAAAACATGACGTCACCAGTCGGTTGGGTGTAATAGACTTGCATTAATATGTGTTAGCTAACTAGCAACAGAACTCAGTGAAAAAAAGGACTATAAATACAAAATCAGTCCAAGGGGATCACTTTTGTCATGCTAATGAATGTGTGTAAACACAAGTATATATGGCCCACTTTACCTTGTTTGTAGTTCTGGAGTACGATTTGTAAAACTGGAAGAAAGAAAAATAAGTTAATAAAAGTTATTTTGTGTAATTTTGTGCTCTTAATTTACAAAATCTGACTGAAAGGAGAAACATGAGAAAGCTTTACAAAGAATGGAGGAACAAGGGTCCAAGAGGAGGAGGGCAGATTGATGTGGGAGACAGGTAAGCTGGGACATAAATTAAGAGTACACAATTTAAAATAACAACACTGAATCACTCTACTGAACAGAGATACCCAGTATTAACGTTTAAACTGCCTTAGTAAGTCAACGAAGGACAGTCCAAGTAATCAAAGTGCATCATTACAAAGAAAGATAAAATATCAATAATATATGATCACAGGCACATGCTTGAGCACCCACCCCTTTCCTCCAGGATGCCTGAAGTGCCCCTTTCTTGAGTTTTTTTTGTTTTTTGTTTTTTTTTAATGTGTATGTGCGTATAGAGCCCTGTGTTTGCCCCTCAACAATAAAATGTAACTATTAATCTCCATCCATCCATCCATTCGCTTCCGCTTATCCTTCTCAGGGTCGCGGGGGGCGCTGGAGCCTATCCCAGCTGTCATAGGGCGAGAGGCGGGGTACACCCTGGACAGGTCGCCAGTCTGTCGCAGGGCTAACTATTAATCTCAATTTTGCTAAATAAAAGGATCTGGCTTGCATCAGTCACATGACTACCATTAACCAATGGTCACCCTTGAGGGCAGAGCGCGCTCATTACGAGCCGGGTACGAGTAGGGATGGGTACCGGTGGTTCTGACATAAACGGTAGTAACCAGACTGAAAAGCAGCAAGGCAAGGCAAGGCAAGTTTATTTATATAGCACAATTCAACAACAGGGTGATTCAAGGTGCTTTACAGAAACATTGAAAACAACAGATAAAAAACATGATTTAAAATTGATTAAGACGAGCAAGCAAACAAACAAACAAACAAACAGTATATAAAATCAAAAATCAAAACAGTAGATAAAATCAAATCAGTAGATAAAATCAAAACAGTAGATAAAATCAGGACAGTAGATAAAATCAGTAGTTAAAATGTAAATTTTGAAATTTAAGCTTAAAAGTGTGGATTTGGTGTTTTATTCAAATGCAGCTGAGAACAGGTGAGTCTTCAACCTGGATTTAAATAAACTGAGTGCTTCAGCTGATCTGAGGCTTTCTGGGAGTTTGTTCCAGATATAAGGAGCATAAAAGCTGAATGCAGCTTCTCCGTGTCTGGTTCTGACTCTGGGAACTGATAAAAGACCGGATCCAGATGACCTGAGAGATCTGGAAGGTTCATACTGGGTCAGGAGGTCACTGATGTATTTTGGTCCTAAACCATTCAGAGCTTTATAGACCAGCATCAGAACTTTAAAGTCTATCCTCTGACGGACAGCGCACATTTTGGTGCTTTTTTTTCCTGAGATGTCATACACTTTGGATTCTAGCCAATCATTTTACATTTTGTAAGATTTAAAGAAATTAGTTTACTGCTGGACTGTATATAACCATCATCCTTATCATTGCATTAATTATCATCTCATCAAAGCATTCATTGAAGCTGTTGGCATTATGTTATAATTTGTATTACAGGGGTTATCATAATCAAATATTAACATGTTTATTACAGGTGCAGTTATAACCACTTTAAAATGATTGAGTTAAATATATATATATCAAAACTCATATGCTGAGTATATTGTTACAGTAAAATAGTAGCTGAGCAAAGGCCTGAATGTATTCAGCTTCTTGTTGCATTTGAGTTTGCCTAGTTACAGGTGACAGAAGGAGGACAAGTCCATGGTGACCTCAAAGGCCTGAGATCATCACCATATTCGGAAGAGGATGCCAGAAAGAGGAACTTCTGTGTCTGCATTTATCTCTTAGAATTGATCATTATCTATAGAGGAGGCAAATAATGTTCTTAAGATGCAAATTATGTGACTGTAAACTAGGGGTGCAACGGATCAAAAATTTCACGGTTCGGATCGGATCACGGTTTTTAAGTCACGGATCGGATAAATTTTCGGATCAGCAAAAATAGAAAAAAAAAGACAAAAATTCTACTCGCCATTTATTTATTTAAGTATTTTTTGCCTATTAAAAAACATTCAACTGAAGACTCATTCCACGCACTTATATAAAAACAAATTAAGGTGCAATATGGACATTATGGACCATGCTGGGCAGCCTCTGCATCCTCTGCACACGGCCATAAACAACCAGAGGAGTCTGTTCAGTGACAGGTTGCTTCTCCCAAAGTCAAGGACCAGCAGACTTAAAAAGTCCTTTGTCCCACAAACTGTTTAACTCCTCACTGGAGGGGAAACGGGGACAGAGGGGGGGAACAAGTAGCTGTAGTGCCTTTTCACTGTGCAATAGTTTTTGTTAATATCCAGCGGTGTAATAGACTTACAATACTTAAAATGTATGCGTTCCTTGTATTCTTATTCCTATTTATTCTATTTATCCCTTTTGTATTCTCTGTATTTATAAATGTGTATATATGGTATATTTCTGCTCACATTCTGCAACTTCTGTCGGTGCTGTGCTACTGGAAACTGAATTTCAGTTTGAACCCACCCGAGGGATAAATAAAGTTTCATCTAATCTAATGTAATCTATAGGGCAGTGCAGGGCTTTGTAGCTACCACTCCGCTGTGATATAACGAGGGGTCACGGTCACGTGGCTTTCCGTTGCCCTGGAGCTCCACCCATTTGTAGTTAGAGCAACAGAAGATGCCTGGGACAGTTCAGCCATAACTTTAAACTTCTCCTGCTCATACATGCTTGGAACGATCTTGTCACTGAAGTGGACGCGCAACGAGATATCATAGCGTGGCTCAAGCACGTTCATCACAGTTTAAACCCCTTGTTTTGCACAACGGAGTACGGCCTCCCGTCTGCAGCTAAACACCCCATTAGCTTTAGTAATAGCTTTAGCCCGGTCGGACTGGGCAGCAAAGGGCTGCTTAAGTGCATAAACTCCTCTGCTCCGCTACTTGGACCGCTAGCGCTGACCATAACTACCGCTTGACAGACCCACCGCGCACCATACGCATACTTTTTTTTTCTTTTTCGAATCTTCGGATCACATGCGTACCGAACCGTGGAGAGGGATCGGTTCGGATTTCGGATCAACCGTGATCCGTTGCACCCCTACTGTAAACGCAAGAGGGGGCGTTACAATACCCTGATGTTATAAAAGCAATCTGAAGTGTATTTTGGAGGGGGATTTACAACTGATGGTTTCCAGTGTACGTCTCCCCACGCTGCGTGTATTCATTAAAATCAATTGTTTGATCGACCTCTTCTGGACCATCATTGTTTTACTCTCGTCCTCAATTTCGGACCCTTAACATTTGGTGCATTGGCCAGGGTTGAGGGGAGAGAGAGTTGGAGATTGAGACCGAGAGGGTCCGAGGCACTCGAACGGGCAGACACGAGTCAGTGGTCGAAGTGAGTGGACATAAGCCGGCTTATTCAAAGGTAAGGCACTACCTGTTGAATTATTTCCAAAATGTGCCAATTGGATATCACAAAATTAAAAGTTTACTCACTGAAATTACTGATAAATGTCTGTTTTGATTTTGGTGAAAATCTCATGAGAATTGAAGTTGAAGTAATGATAATGAAACGTTGAAAATAAGTAAAGAGTAAAGAGAATAAGTGTATTTAAAGCAGTTGGACTGCAGAGTGAATTTAGAGTTATAGGTTATTGGCGAAGAGTTTGTGACAGTTAAGTCTCAATTGAATATAAAGCCGGGCTTGGACATCAATAACATTGCTTGTGTAAGTTTATGGGGTGTCTTCAAAAGTAATTAAATTTTTGTAGTACGGGATTCTGGGAATTCTAAGAAGTGCATTGTTCGGAGGTGACGCTCCAAATTTCCTGACGACGGTCAGGATTTTCCTTGGGAAGGGATAGTCCGATTGGCAATCGTGGGCAACTGAGGACGGCCCAAAATAGCTACTGACTAGGTCAGTTTACCGTCCGGGGCGGTGGTTTGCACTTTTTTGGTCAGTAGAAACCGGGTTTCGGGCGTGTAACTTTAACTTAAAACTTCAGGGAAGCCTGGGATGTGAAATGCCCCAAAATAGAGCTTTTCGGCAGGGGTTGAGTTGGTTGACGCTTTTAAATTGTGTTAGGGTCTTAGATATGTGACCACGGTCCGGGGCCGAGACTGGTTAATCGATCGCAAAAAACTTGGAGTTTGTCCCTTGGAGGGTTAATTTAAATTTGTCAAAATTCTGTAGGTTGTGCAATCTTAGGCCTGATAATCTCTGCAGTTGTAATTATAAAGACGTCTGTGTAAAATTGTGTGTGAGAGGAGTCTGTGAGTCAGGCTGGTATTATTTTTAGACTGTGTGTGTGTGTGTGAAAATGCAAATGAGGCAGCTGCGAAGTCCCTAGAGTTTTAGGAAGTTCATAGAGACTGTTACACATTGCTGAACGCCTGTATTTAAGACGCTGGTTTTGTTTATTACAATACTGTAAGTAAAGTTTTTATTTCTTGCCATGACTGTATGACTTTTTGCTGGGTTTTGTGATAGGATACATAAACTGTTGATACTTAGGGTCGTTATTTGGGGCCTGAAAACTGAAATTGACTTTGAAATAATTTCATTAATAAAGATGTCTGTAAGTGATGTCTCTTTTGGTGTGTTCAAGTAAGATGTTTTAGGATTTTTAGATGGGTTTTGTTTTAGTTGAGCTAATATACACAGTTACATTTGGTGTTTCTAATGTATTGTTGACTTTGAGTGATAAATATAGGTGTAAGTCATTTGACTTTTGTTGGGCAGAGGAGGACTTTAGAAGATTGTAAGTGGTTTTTTAGTCCGATAATATATAGGTAGTTAGATTTGACAGACTTGTTTACATTTTGGTTTTATGTTAATATACGTTGCAGCGGGCACAGAGGAAACACAGCACAACATCTTAAGGGTTTAAAATAATAATAAATAAATGAATGAAGTTTCTTAAGGGTTTTTGTGTGTGTTTTTAGGGATAGTTTTTGTGGGTTTTTAGGGGGAGTGTGTGTTTGTGTGTGTCAAACGGAGATAACATGAAAACAGAGGAATTAGAGACTAGAATGTCCTAGAAGGCAATAAAATGCAAATTAAGAAGCTGTGAACTGCTTAAACCACAGTTGGTTTCACAAGTACTGCTGCAAACATTGTTGAATGCGTGTGTTTAAGACGCCATTTATGTTTATTAGAGGGTTATAAATAAAGTTTTGAGTTGCTGTAGTGGATGTATAGTCATTGACTGAGTGTTGACATATGTATATAGATTGAGTGTATTGTACAGTACCTAAGACCATTATATATTTTCATGTAGTAACCTCTCTTGAGCCATAAATGGTGGTGTGTTTTATTTTTTCAGTTATGTGTGTGTGGTGAGAAGCTGTGAGGATGATGAGAGGTTTCAGTTTTTCTTTTCTCTTTGACTTGCTCTTTCTGATTATGGAAGGCATGTCCAAAATACTCGTATGAAAGTGTATTTTCAGTGATTTTAATCGTGTGAATGCTGTCACTCAATGTCTCTGCGTGATTTGTCTGAGTGAGTGAAAAGGTGGGAGTTTGAGAGAAAAGGTAGGGTGTGTGAGACGATTCATGTCTGAAAGAGGTTAGAACGTTTAAAAAAGTGTGTATGAAATAAAGGTGTGAAATATATTTCTTTTGTGATGTAAGGTAGGATGTTTGAAAGTTTGAAAGTGCTTTTAATTCAAGAAACGCATGAGTGATGGTATGAGAGGTTGAGTTTCTTTTTCGTTCAGTTCAAAAACACATAAGTGTATACTAATTATATGCTTTAGTGTGCCAATACAGGAGGACTTCTCTCAACATGGGAACCTTGAGTACAGCGGCATAACAATAGATTAACAGAATTGGGAGAAAATAAGCCAGTCTTTGGCTCGAAATTGTGCGGCTTGATCTCTCACTTTGTCCCTGAAACTGAGAAGAAACTCAAAAGGACAGTCAATCTCCTGATGAAGACCGACAGAACATCGTGGACTTGAAGAATTAACTGGAGCTAAAAGACAGTGCAAGCGAAAGCAGTAACACTGACTGATGAGTCCAGCAGTATGAAAGAAAGCACGTGATGCAACATGCATGCTGGTGAAGAACAGTGTGATGTGTCTGCTTGAAGGCACTGACTCTCATATTTGCCAAGCTTGGAGCAATCTTGGAAGAGAAGACTGAAAAGATGAATGGAGAAGAAAACAGAACAAATGATAATAAGACTGAAGGCACTGAATGTGATATTTTGCCATGCTGGGACTTAACCTAAAAGAAAAGACTGTAAAGAAACAGAGCAGAAGACAACAGCTGAGTTGAGACTGTGTTTGGTGGAGCTTTGAAGCCCGAACAGGACACTGTGAATGAAAAAGGGACCAGTGAGAGGTGAAGCTGGACGAGTTTGATTGCGAGAATACAGGATATGATTGGATTGAAATTGAAGCCGGAACTCATGATTGTTTAGGGATGTCCACCACAGCATAACAAAGAGCTAAACATTAGAAAAGGTAAGAATAATGAAAGAAAATAACTGACAACTATATTAATGAATAGAAAACACACATACACAAGTTGGTACATGTGAAATTATTTTGAAACGAATCAGAAGTGAGATAGTTTGAATCTGGAACTCGGTGAAAAGATGCATAAATTAAATATGAATACATGAAAAATGCAATGAAGAGCACAAATAGGATGCAATGAAGATGCAGCTTACACTTAATTAAGATGATCACATGGCATGCAACGAAGAACACAAGCTTACACTCAATTAACATGAAATGTAACAAGGAAGAACACGCTGACATACATGACATAATTGATATTTCTGACCAGAGAGAGAGAAGTGGGTCGTCTAAACACTCGTGACAATAATGAAAATGTCTTAGTTTTGTTATTTTCAGGAGTAAAGCAGACCCGGACCAATTCTCCAGATGCAGCAGTCGGAAGAAATTATAGGTTAACATCAATGGATATGTTAAGGCAAGTTTCTGGTTGAATTGTTTACAGCAGGATGTGTCCAGGAACCTGAAAGCAAGCCCTAACTGCTGGCGGAAGACCAGGAGTGCTGTTATTTAAGGTGGGAAATTAAAGTTTGGGTTAGCAATTCGGGGAAGGAGAAAACTGACTCTTTAACTGGAGAATGGGAAAGTGTCTGTGAGACTGTGAAGCCATATATGCAAAAATAGCACACACAAACATACGCAATGAAGATCAGCTTGCTACTTGTATGAGTGATAGAATGGTGTGAATGTTTAATAAAATAGACTTAAAGCTTGAAGTTGAAGTTGACTCAAAGGAGTTATATGACAGGGGAGTGAGTTATGAAAAAAAGATAAGTGATTAAAGTAGTTTAAAAAGGGTGACTTAGGAGTGCTGTTGCACTGATTGATAAAAGCAAGTGATTAGTATAGAAAGAAAATGAAAATAATTGAATACTGTGATAATGGCATTAGGTTTAAACATGTATTTCTCTTGCCAAGTTAAATTGTTGAGATATGACTGAGTATGCAAATTAGTTCGAGAGCTCGTGTGAGTGAGGACAGAGGAGCTTGCTGTGTGTGTGATTGAGGCCTTAAAGGAGAAGTAGACTGTTCAGAGGTGCAAATTTGATTAAGAGGTTTATAAATTACTGTTGACACATTGTTATAACGTGTTTATATTTTAGGCTGAATCTGAGTATGGTAAAGTGCTTGAAGGGGGATATTGTTGTGTACAAAACGGTGCAGCTTTTGACGAGGTTTTCAGTGTGTTGAACGGGTGAAATTTAAGATTGTTGAAGATTTTTGAGGTTGTTGTTTTATTTTTAATAGAGGGAGTTTTAATAAAGATGGACATGTTTAAGGGGGCCGATTGGTTTTGTAACAGTGCACTTAGAAAGAAAAAACCTGTCAGGTGATTTTGTTTTGTACTTTGATGAGCTAATACTCAGCTCTCTTTTTCTCATTTTGTTGTAAGCAGGCCTGCAAAGAATGAATAACAGCGCTGACAAAAGTCTCAGGAGAACAAAAATAAGGTGACTTTTTCCAGATTACAATGGGCGAAGGAAAGAGGCCACGTGTGGGGATCGGATCAGATTGTGAGTCCCTGTCTAAAAGGATTGCAGCGAGCCAATCCAGTCCAAAAGTATAAAGAACTATTTTCCTAGAAACAAGTAAAAAGAAAATAGATGATTATAAATAAACTGAGTTTGCGGAAGTGGAAAATCTGATTATTTGTGCGGAAGTCTACCAATACCCGATGTTAACGCGTGTGAGTGAATGTGTGGGAATGGACAGGTGAATGGACGGACCAGGCAGACCATAGGTTGGACCGACTGGACACTGACAAAAGACTGGACTAAGGTTGGACACATGACTGATAACTGTTCTGTTTTACGTTTTCTTTTATAACACAGGTTGGATCATAAGTGGGGAAACTGAGTATGAAATGTGAAGTTCTGGTTAACGCACAGGTTTTTGTTTCTAGGACGTTTCAAGGATGCAGGCTGTGGATGGAGCCAAGAAAAGATTTGACATGATGATTAATTTGATTTCATTCCTTAAACACAGGGTTGAAGGTCCGGAGCATGTACCTAATATGATATGACTAACCTTTTCTTTTAATGCCCTAACCTGAGTGAAGGATTTTGAGTTTGTAACACATGAGATGTGTCACAAAAAGGGGGGAGTTACAGGATTTAAGGTTTAATTTGAAATGGGTTTTAGGATTACTTGATGACATTTTGATAATTTAGGTATGGTAAAACTGAGGCAGAAAGTGTTATTTTCAGGTTATTTTTGATTTCTAGAATAAGAGGTTATAATTTAGGCGTGCACATACAGATATGTCAAAGGAAAATTGTATATATGTGATCAGCTACATGAAATGTGCTCTTTTAGGGTTACTAAGCAAATGTCTACGTGACTTTTTACCTAATAACTTTTGTGATGATAAACTTGTTTACCGACTAGCAGCTTGCTCTCTTGTAGAACATACAGACTTAGGAAAGGGGAACCTCAGCTCTGAGTTCTGAGAATAACTCTGTTAAGTGGACAGGAAACACGTCGAGACCGCCATATAGGGCAAATGTGTTAGCTTGTAATTAAATGGGGGCTTGAAAAGAGGAAGCAAAGTTGGTACAGGACGTGCTTGAGATGATCAGATGAGAGAAGGGGAAGGTCAGGAATAGTTTAAATTAAGATTGAGAAATTAAATTGGGTGAAAGGGGGGTGTAGCAAGTATATTTTATGACAAAATAATAAGGAAACATTGAAAATATACAACACGTTGAGGAGACAGATAGGGTTGGCCAATCGAAAGGTTTTGTTTGTTTAGCATGATCTCTTTTGTTATATTTTAGCGTTTAACATGGAACATGCCTCTCTGGAGCTTCTCTCCTGATGCTACCCCACCAAAGACGCTTATCCATAGAGACTATGTCAGCTCCCAAACAGACAACAACAAACCAAGACTAGCAATAAACAATCTAAACATAAATAATAACAAATAAAGAACAATACAGAATCCAAATTTGAACCGAGGAATAAAATAGTGAAATGTGGATTATTAAATATTAAGTCTCTCTCTTCAAAGTCTCTGTTAGCTCACGCCAAGCGGTCGCAGCAGATGGCTGCCCGTACCTGAGCATGGTTCTGCCGGAGGTTTCTTCCTGTTAAAAGGGAGTTTTTCCTTCCCACTGTTGCCAAAGTGCTTGCTCAATAGGGGGTCACAAGATTGTTGGGTTTTTCTCTGTATCTATGAAGCGCCTTGAGGCAATTTTTGTTGTGATTTGGCGCTATATAAATAAAATTCAATTGGATTGTATTGAAGTAAACTTAAATGTCATAAACTAGGAATTAGTTCATTTCTCAAGGGAGAAATAAAAAAGGGGGACTGGTGTTAGGAATAAAATAAATATTTTTAATGTGTATCTGCTCATTATCTTGTTTTATGTACTTTAATAATGAAGGCTGGCTTGTAGAGCAAGGCCACCTTTTACTCACAAACAAGTGCTCAGCCAGACTGAAAAACAGGAAGTTTTAGTGCACAAGGCATATTAATAGATATAGACACAAAAAGAGGAACTCCCCATATAAACAACGTTCAAAACTGTGTGACGTGTAAAGTACCGAAATAACACCATATAAGTCACAGCTGATGATTCTAATGTTAGAGAGCTCTTGCAACTGGCGTCTGAGCTGTGCAGAGGTCTCTCACCCCGGAAGATGATTAAATAAAAAGCTCCAAATCTGACATTTACACATGAAGGAATCAATATGGCAGATTTAATGGGATTAGGAGAACCTCATGATTGTACTAAGAAAGCAGAACTTGAAGGGAAAGTCAGGGAAGATTTAAAAGCAGGACCTGTTGGGATTTTGGGATTTAGAGATTCTTTTATTGCTATCATATAATCTGCCTTATGATGACTGCATTAATAACATGTTGTACAGTATTATTTTAATAGTATTGAATATGTTTGTCATAACAGGAGAGTTCGTCCGTTAGTCGAACCTCGGATACAGGAGGAACAATGCGGTTTTCGTCCTGGTCGCGGAACACTGGACCAGCTCTTTATCCTCTCAAGGATACTTGAGGGTGCATGGGAGTTTGCCCAACCAGTCTACATGTGTTTTGTGGACTTGGAGAAGGCATTCGACCGTGTCCCTCGGGGTGTCCTGTGGGAGGTGTTGCGGGAGTATGGGGTGTCTGGCCCACTGCTACGGGCCATTCGATCCCTATACAACCGTTGTAAGAGTTTGGTTCGCATTGCCGGCAATAAGTCGGACTCGTTTCCGGTGGGTGATGGGCTCCGCCAGGGCTGCCCTTATCACCGATTCTGTTCATAATTTTTATGGACAGGATTTCTAGGCGCAGCCAAGTGGCGGAGGGCTTTCACTTGGTGGCCTCAGAATCTCATCTCTGCTTTTTGCGGATGATGTGGTTCTGATGGCTTCATCGGTGGGGGCCTCCAGCTCGCACTGGAACGTTCGCAGCCGAGTGTGAAGCAGCGGGAATGAGGATCAGCACCTCCAAATCTGAGGCCATGGTTCTCAGCCGGAAAAGGGTGGAGTGCCCACTCCGGGTCGGGATGAGTTCCTGCCCCAAGTGGAGGAGTTTAAGTATCTCGGGGTCTTGTTCGCGAGTGATGGGAGAAGGGAGCCGGAGATCGACAGGCGGATTGGTGCTGCGGCTGCAGTGATGCGGACGCTGCACCGGTCCGTCGTGGTGAAGAGGGAGCTGAGTGTAAAAGCGAAGCTCTCAATTTACCGGTCGATCTCGTCCCGACCCTCACCTATGGCCACGAGCTGTGGGTAGTGACCGAAAGAACGAGATCGCGGATACAAGCGGCAGAAATGAGCTTCCTCCGAAGGGTGGCTGGCCTCTCCCTTAGAGATAGGGTGAGAAGTTCGGCCATCCGGGAGGGGCTCAGAGTAGAGCCGCTGCTCCTCCACATCGAAAGGAGCCAGTTGAGGTGGTTCGGGCATCTGACAAGGATGCCCCTGGGCGCCTCCTGGGTGAGGTGTTCGGGCATGTCCCACCGGGGGAGGCCCAGGGCAGACCCAGGACGCGCTGGAGAGATTATATCTCGGCTGGCCTGGGAACGCATTTGGTGTTCCCCGGATGAGCTGGAGGAGGTGGCTGGGGAGAGGGAGGTCTGGGCTTCTCTGCTTAGGCTGCTGCCCCCGCGACCCGACCTCGGATAAAGCGGATGAGGATGGATGGATGGATGGATAACAGTGACGTCTCTATTTACAGGTTGAGTTCATTTTATGCACAATGCGTAACTGTGCTTGTTTAGAGTTGATGTTCCGTCCAAGAGGGTTTTAAGCTTCACTGGTGAGAGTGTCCAGGTGATACATGTTGAGGGAAGATGAGGACATAGCAGGTTAATTGCATGCACGCTTACAATACACACATGATTTAAATATAGAAAGACATGATTTGTTTCTGCTTAGCAACTACTGAGGTAAAAGGTGTTAAAGATGAATATGCAATGAGTGAACAGGAAACGTGTGGGGGTGAGACGGGTGAAACAAAATGTTGTAGATAATGGAAACTTGTCTAACTGGCATTAACAGTAACTTTTGCATGTTATGTATATGCTTGAAGCCAAAAGAGGCGTAAATCCTGATAGAAAATTTTGAAGTGTGCTTTCTAGCGGAGATTTAGGCTGACAGGGGGATGGTGTATATTTTACCCGGGGTGTGTTTAATAAAACTAAAAGCGTTGCTCACACACATAAAGAGTATTGAGATTAAATAAAGTTAATATAATGGATAGAGCCCAGAACATGATATTGTGAATCAACTTTGAATAATTAAAGGAACATTAGATGAACACAGTAGGTTAGTGAGGTGTAGCAGTGAGAGGCTGTTTGTTTTCTATCCCTTGCAGGAGAAGATTTCCACTAGAGAGGGACCCAGAAAAGGAGCAGAGACCACTTAAGCATGAAGTGTTTTCAAGCGGGAGCTGGTGCTTCATTACTGGACCACCTAGAGGACATGAGGTTATTGTCTGATTTGCTGAGTCAGGGGGCGGCTAGAGAGGGTAAGAGCGAAGACAGTGGACTTGGGAATGGTGGTTTCGGCGCCCATGGTGCCATTAATGGATCTAGAGGTGACAGAGTGGGTCGAGGAGTGACACAACACACAGTATGGTGACCTCTTGTGGTCAAGAGGTCAAGAGAAGGGATTGTAAGATTTAAAGAAATTAGTTTACTGCTGGACTGTATATAACCATCATCCTTATCATTGCATTAATTATCATCTCATCAAAGCATTCATTGAAGCTGTTGGCATTATGTTATAATTTGTATTACAGGGGTTATCATAATCAAATATTAACATGTTTATTACAGGTGCAGTTATAACCACTTTAAAATGATTGAGTTAAATATATATATATCAAAACTCATATGCTGAGTATATTGTTACAGTAAAATAGGAGCTGAGCAAAGGCCTGAATGTATTCAGCTTCTTGTTGCATTTGAGTTTGCCTAGTTACAGGTGACAGAAGGAGGACAAGTCCATGGTGACCTCAAAGGCCTGAGATCATCACCATATTCGGAAGAGGATGCCAGAAAGAGGAACTTCTGTGTCTGCATTTATCTCTTAGAATTGATCATTATCTGTAGAGGGGGCGAACAATGTTCTTAAGATGCAAATTATGTGACTGTAAATGCAAGAGGGGGCGTTACAATACCCTGATGTTATAAAAGCAATCTGAAGTGTATTTTGGAGGGGGATTTACAACTGATGGTTTCCAGTGTACGTCTCCCCACGCTGCGTGTATTCATTAAAATCAATTGTTTGATCGACCTCTTCTGGACCATCATTGTTTTACTCTCGTCCTCAATTTCGGACCCTTAACAATTTCCAAGTGTAGTATTCAAATAAATTGAAATAAACGAGCGTGCTGTTTGTGCAACAGCGCGACAAACATTACATGTCCTTTTATGAACTGCACAAGTAGTGGTGGTCATTAACCCTCTGGGGTCACTGGACGTGACGGCGCGTCAAAATCACATGACCAATTTAAGACAACAAAGCTACAAGATGCAGCGACTCAGAGTCTCCATTTCTACTTGGATCGAAAGTGCGGACTTCAAACTACATAACAGTTTTTGAATTGTGTCGATGGGCCACGTAAAACCAGAGTTATGATAAAAAATACACGCGATGTTTTTTTCTGAACAAAACAGTGGTGCTTACAGCGGGAAGAACGGTAAAAACGGAGTTTTCTACAGACAGCGCTAGCAAACACTCTCCGCTTGCGAGTGAAAAAAGAAAAAGAAAAAACAGCCCTTCCCTATTGGTGTTAGAGTTTACCATGTCAGCCAATCAAAAACGCTGTAAACGCTGTCTCCACATGGTAAACAGGACTGATGCACCTCCTGCTGTCAGACCTGCAGGGTTTAGGCCTGTGGTGTTCTCCTCTGTCTTATATTGAACACAAACTACATTTTTTGGACTGGCACAAATAATTTGTGTGCCTTCTTATTTGATGCAGCACACCTGATTGTTCTGTAAATAGATTTAAATGGTTATATAAAAAACGCCTGAGGCCTTGGCTGCATTTTTAGGTAAATAGTACCATATAACTTTGTTGTTTGCAAAACTTGTGCATGATTTTTAGAAATGTACAATTTCTATTTGCATTTCAAGTTATGAAAATGATTCGTTAAACATGTTTGTGGGTTTTACAGTAAAAAATATAACTTTTTTCTACTCGGATTTTGAATTTTTTGTCTGAATTTAGATCAACTGTGCTAATATAGTATACCAAAATGAAAAAATAACTAAAATTTCAGATATTTGAGGTTGTGCTGAAAATAATGGTACCAAACAAGGCAAGAAAAACATAAGGTGAAATATAGAGGTAAAATCAAAAGTAGTCAAAAACGGCCAATTACACCCTGGACCCCAGAGGGTTAATTGCTAGCTAACTGGGTAAGGGTGTTACAAGGGGGTCTGTAGCTCTGTCCACAGTTTTAGGTAACATGTTTTGTTTTAAAGTAAGTTACAGGACTTTTCCCTTCTTTTCTGGAGGGCTTTTATTTCACTAAAAACAATCTAATATGGACATCCACATAATTATGGATTATTATATATATGATATTCACCCCCCACACACACACACACACACACACACACACACACACACTGTTTTTAAAGAAAATATATTAAGTAACAGATGATATTAGGTTTATATTTCAAATGAGATAAAATGCTGATTTTACAGCATTAAAATTATTGTATCTCTACAGTTTAAACATTTAATAAGCACAGCATGTGCATGTGTGTGTGTTTTATGTGTATAGATTTTTAAAAATTATTACTAATAATATAACAAATATTCCAGAAATGCCTCGTAAGGAGAGGAGGAAGAAACAGCTACAAAAAGGAGCTGTGTGAGGCTGCTAAAGGCCAGCTGGATTAAAAAGGGCACAGAGGTATTCAAGGATAAAAACAGTAATTAAAACAGTTGCAATGTTTTGGTTCTATAACATTTTCTATCATTACTTTATCATGGACTAGGTGCAAAAGTTGTTAAGTCTAGAAAATTAAATAATATATTAATGAGATGTTAAATTGTGCGTTGTTCTCAGATAAACAGCAAGTGGAGGGTGATAGTTCAGATGAGGAGATGGAAGGAGGAAGCGAGGCAAAAACTGAGTCACAGGCAGAGCCTAGAGAGAATGTAGAGGAAAGGACAAGCCAGGAGAAAGAGACTGGAGTGAGAAAGTCAGAGAGTGAGTCAGAGCCCATAGAGGAGAGTGAAGCTAGTGAAGCCATAGAGAGGACATTCTCAAACCTACTTGGATTTGCACACCCAACTGATCCTGCCCATGTCGTGCAATTCCACATACAGTATGATGAGGCCTTTATTCAAATGTGTGATAATATTGGACCCTGCCAACCAGTACTGTCATCATATCCAAAGAATGGAGAGGGTCGATCGTTTCAAAAGAAGTGGTATGACAAAAATCGATGGCTAGAGTATTCTCCAAGTGCTGATGCCATGTTTTGTTTCAGCTGCCGTCTTTTCTTAAATGATGAAAAGCAAAACCTGGAAGGGTTCAGTCGGTGGAGAAGGGCTTTAGAAAGGATTAAAGAGCACAGTGCATCAGAGTCTCACATGTGTGGTATGGTGAGGTGGAACTCATTTAAAAAAAACCTTGGAGGCAGCTTTTGAAGTAGCTGACCAAGTGTCACAAACTGCAAAAGACAAAGAAAGAGAGAGAAGCAGAAATTTTGTCTCATTTGACAGACATCACTCTTTACCTGGCAAGACAGGCTATGCCTTTCAGGGGAGATGATGAGACCTTGTCAAGCCAAAATTGAGGAGATTTCTTAGAGTTTGAGTTGTTCAGCAAGTATGACGGTGTGATTAAATTACTCCTTGATGCATAAAAGAGTGACAGGGACCTGGAAAAAGACCTCTCGTCTCGCTCCTCTCAAACAGAAGTCAGAACGACATAATCAAAGCTTTGGCCACATCAGTAAGACGTCATCCAAGCAGAAATTCAAGAATGTGAAACCTTTTCTATCATGATGGATGAAACCACAGATGTGTCGCACACAGAGCAGGTTTCCTTTGTTGTCAGATATGTGCACAACATGGAAATCAAGGAGCGCTCCCTTCAGGTGTGTAATGTGGAGTCAACAACTGGAGATGCTCTTGAAAAGCTAGTAATAGCTCTACTGAAAGAAAATAATCTGAAGATTGACAACATCCGGGGTCAAGGTTATGATGGGGCTGCAAACATGAGCGGGCGCTTTAAGGGACTTCAGTCAAGAATACAAAAAAAAAAAAATCCAAAGGCCTTATATGTCCACTGTCAGGCACATTGCCTTAATCTGGTTTTAGTAGAGAGCGCAAAGTCAAACATGTATTTTGTCAGCTTTTTCAACCTAATCGAAAAGCTTTACATTTTTGTGGCCAATTAATCTAAACGGCGCTCTGCATTTATTAAAATGCAGGAGAAGTTGTACCCCGAGCAGCGCCCACTGGAGCTGCAGAAGCTGTCAGACACTAGGTGGGCCTGCAGAGAAGCTGCCCTCAAGACAATGAGGAAGATCCTCCCAGCTGTCATGCAGTTTCTGGAGGAAATACTATAGCAATATCCTACAGACTCTTCAGCAGGTGATGCAATGATCCTTCTCAAAAGCATCAATTTTGAATTCATCCTGTGTCTCGAGATCACCTGTCCCATCTTCCAAGTGACTGCTACTGCATCTGATGCATTGCAGAAGAAAGACATTGACCTGGCTGCAGCATACAAAATTGTTGATGGTGTTTTGCAGAGCCTGGACCAGGCTCTGCAAAACACTGATTACTCCCAGCTGTGCTCTCCTCCTGTGTCCCATCCCCCCGATATCGCTAAGTGTATTGTAGCCCTGTGTTTCTCTCTGTCAGTGTTACCTTTTCCCTGCATGCTGTGTGTGTCTCTCCTCTTGCACTCCCTGAGATCGCCGTCCCTAGTCTTGCAGTGTTTTGTTATAAGTTCCCAGTTTCTAGGTTTTGTTTTAGTTTTGTAAGTCATTTTTTGTGCAAGTTGCCACTGTCACCATGTGCTGAAAGAAAGTTGAATCTGTTCATCTGGACGTAACGTTTTGTGGGAGAAACGTTTCATCACTCATCAACGCTACGTCCAGATGAACAGATTTAACCTTTGGAGATTTACTTTCCTGGATGATTGAGAATGCATCAAGACGTTGCTCTCTATAGAAAACTTTCCCTGTGATAACTATCATGATCTATATGTTATACAAAACATCACTGGTTGGTTGGTGCTAATAGACTTGCATGAGTATATGTTAGCTAACTAGTGACAGAACTCAGTGAAAACAAGGACTGTACAGGGAGTGCAGAATTATTAGGCAAATGAGTATTTTGTCCACATCATTCTCTTCATGCATGTTGTCTTACTCCAAGCTGTATAGGCTCGAAAGCCTACTACCAATTAAGCATATTAGGTGATGTGCATCTCTGTAATGAGAAGGGGTGTGGTCTAATGACATCAACACCCTATATCAGGTGTGCATAATTATTAGGCAACTTCCTTTCCTTTGGCAAAATGGGTCAAAAGAAGGACTTGACAGGCTCAGAAAAGTCAAAAATAGTGAGATATCTTGCAGAGGGATGCAGCAGTCTTAAAATTGCAAAGCTTCTGAAGCGTGATCATCGAACAATCAAGCGTTTCATTCACAATAGTCAACAGGGTCGCAAGAAGCGTGTGGAAAAACCAAGGCGCAAAATAACTGCCCATGAACTGAGAAAAGTCAAGCGTGCAGCTGCCAAGATGCCACTTGCCACCAGTTTGGCCATATTTCAGAGCTGCAACATCACTGGAGTGCCCAAAAGCACAAGGTGTGCAATACTCAGAGACATGGCCAAGGTAAGAAAGGCTGAAAGACGACCACCACTGAACAAGACACACAAGCTGAAACGTCAAGACTGGGCCAAGAAATATCTCAAGACTGATTTTTCTAAGGTTCTATGGACTGATGAAATGAGAGTGAGTCTTGATGGGCCAGATGGATGGGCCCGTGGCTGGATTGGTAAAGGGCAGAGAGCTCCAGTCCGACTCAGACGCCAGCAAGGTGGAGGTGGAGTACTGGTTTGGGCTGGTATCATCAAAGATGAGCTTGTGGGGCCTTTTCGGGTTGAGGATGGAGTCAAGCTCAACTCCCAGTCCTACTGCCAGTTTCTGGAAGACACCTTCTTCAAGCAGTGGTACAGGAAGAAGTCTGCATCCTTCAAGAAAAACATGATTTTCATGCAGGACAATGCTCCATCACACGCGTCCAAGTACTCCACAGCGTGGCTGGCAAGAAAGGGTATAAAAGAAGAAAAAAACTAATGACATGGCCTCCTTGTTCACCTGATCTGAACCCCATTGAGAACCTGTGGTCCATCATCAAATGTGAGATTTACAAGGAGGAAAACAGTACACCTCTCTGAACAGTGTCTGGGAGGCTGTGGTTGCTGCTGCACGCAATGTTGATGGTGAACAGATCAAAACACTGACAGAATCCATGGATGGCAGGCTTTTGAGTGTCCTTGCAAAGAAAGGTGGCTATATTGGTCGCTGATTTGTTTTTGTTTTTGTTTTGAATGTCAGAAATGTATATTTGTGAATGTGGAGATGTTATATTGGTTTCACTGGTAAAAATAAATAATTGAAATGGGTATATATTTGTTTTTGTTAAGTTGCCTAATAATTATGCACAGTAATAGTCACCTGCACACAGATATCCCCTAAAATAGCTAAAGCTAAAACAAACTAAAACTACTTCCAAAAACATTCAGCTTTGATATTAATGAGTTTTTTGGGTTCATTGAGAACATGGTTGTTGTTCGATAATAAAATTATTCCTCAAAAATACAGCTTGCCTAATAATTCTGCACTCCCTGTAAATGTAAAATCAGTCCAAGGGGATCACTTTTGTCATGCTGATGAATGTGTGTAAAAACAAGCATATACGGCGTACTTTACCTTCTGTATCAGACAGTGCTGGAGATTGCCTTTTAGAACCTGGAGGAGAGAAATAGAAGTTATTAAAAGTTATTGTGTAATTTTGTGCTCTTAATTTACAAAATCTGATTGAAAGGAGAAACATGAAAAAGCTTTACAAAGTATGAAGGAACAAGGGTCCAAGAGTAGGAGGGCAGAGTGATGTGGGATTAACGTTAAAACTGCCTTAGTAAGTCCATGAAGGACAGTCCTCGTAATCAAAGTGCATCATTACAAACACAGATAAATATCAATAATATATGGTCAAATAATAAATAGCAGGATATCAGCACTGAGCTGAAATGAACAGGTATTAAAGCCAGCGGATCTTTCTCAGTTTGGACCTTATGATATTTTCAGTTAAACACAGACTGTTCATGCTAACAGAGTGAACGTAACATCATATTACAATAATAAAGTGATGTAACACAGAGTGCAGTACTAATAAACTGAATGATGATGAAGTCAAATATAGACTGTAACACGTGTCTGCTCACTGATTACAAACTTCAGTGTGAGTGGATCATGTTTGTGATGGCTGGTTAAAATGTGCAGCCGTTTTTCACCTTTTATCTTTTTGTCTTCGATTATTTCTTCAAGGATTTCTTTGCACAATTGAGCCACGTCTTGATCCAAGAAAACGTCAGAGAGAAGTTTTTCCAACAGAGCTTCGTTTTTTTCCAACCAATCATCAAGGTTGCCTTCTTTCAACAAATCTTTGTTTTGTTTCAACCAAAGATCAAGTTTGTCTTTTTCCTCCGGAGTGATGAGGTTCTTGTAATATTCCACCAACAGCTTGTCTCCAATGTGATGGTATAGCCTATCATCTTCACCAAACTTCTCTTCCTTGATTGTCATTTTTGACTTGGGAAATATTTCTGTTAAAAAAATCCCACAGAAAACAGAAGAGAGAATTGTGATCAGATGAAATTTACACTCATTAAGGAGAGAAAACATTGTTTCATTGCTGACACACAGTAAATGTTATTGACAACACAGCTGACTAATGTTACAGTTTACAGATAAAATAAACAATCATTCAGATAGAACTAGTTTAAAGAATGATACACAAACATGTTGGTCTCTATAGATAATTTCCCCCATGGTAACTATCATGATCTACAGTGGCTTTGCAAAAGTATTCGGGCCCCTTGAACTTTCCCACATTTTGTCACATTACAGCCACAAATATGAATCAATTTTATTGGAATTCCACGTGAAAGACCAATACAAAGTGGTGTACACGTGAGAAGTGGAACGAAAATCATACATGATTCCAAACATTTTTTACAAATAAATAACTGCAAAGTGGGGTGTGCGTAATTATTCAGCCCCCTTTGTGCACCTGTGTGTAATCTAATGTCAGTACAAATACAGCTGCCCTGTGACGGCCTCAGAGGTTGTCTCAGAGAATATTGGGAGCAACAACACCATGAAGTCCAAAGAACACACCAGACAGGTCAGGGATAAAGTTATTGAGAAATTTAAAGCAGGCTTAGGCTACAAAAAGATTTCCCAAGCCTTGAACATCCCACGGAGCACTGTTCAAGCCATCATTCAGAAATGGAAGGAGTATGGCACAACTGTAAACCTACCAAGACAAGGCCGTCCACCTAAACTCACAGGCCGAACAAGGAGAGCGCTGATCAGAAATGCAGCCAAGAGGCCCATGGTGACTCTGGACGAGCTGCAGAGATCTACAGCTCAGCTGGGGAATCTGTCCATAGGACAACTATTAGTCGTGCACTGCACAAAGTTGGCCTTTATGGAAGAGTGGCAAGAAGAAAGCCATTGTTAACAGAAAACCATAAGAAGTCCCGTTTGCAGTTTGCCACAAGCCATGTGGGGGACACAGCAAACATGTGGAAGAAGGTGCTCTGCTCAGATGAGACCAAAATGGAACTTTTTGGCCAAAATGCAAAACGCTATGTGTGGCGGAAAACTAACACTGCACATCACTCTGAACACACCATCCCCACTGTCAAATATGGTGGTGGCAGCATCATGCTCTGGGGGTGCTTCTCTTCAGCAGGGACAGGGAAGCTGGTCAGAGTTGATGGGAAGATGGATGGAGCCAAATACAGGGCAATCTTGGAAGAAAACCTCTTGGAGTCTGCAAAAGACTCGAGACTGGGGCGGAGGTTCACCTTCCAGCAGGACAACCACCCTAAACATAAAGCCAGGGCAACAATGGAATGGTTTAAAACAAAACATATCCATGTGTTAGAATGGCCCAGTCAAAGTCCAGATCTAAATCCAATCCAGAATCTGTGGCAAGATTCGATGGATGGCAAGTCCATCTAATCTGACTGAGTTGGAGCTGTTTTGCAAAGAAGAATGGGCAAGGATTTCAGTCTCTAGATGTGCAAAGCTGGTAGAGACATACCCTAAAAGACTGGCAGCTGTAATTGCAGCAAAAGGTGGTTCTACAAAGTATTGACTCAGGGGGCTGAATAATTACGCACACCCCACTTTTAAGTTTTTTATTTGTAAAAAATGTTTGGAATCATGTATGATTTTCGTTCCACTTCTCACGTGTACACCACTTTGTATTGGTCTTTCACCTGGAATTCCAATAAAATTGATTCATGTTTGTGGCTGTAATGTGACAAAATGTGGAAAAGTTCAAGGGGGCCGAATACTTTTGCAAGCCACTGTATGTGTTATACAAAACATGACGTCACTGGTCATTGAGTTAGTGCTAAGAGACTTGCATTAGTATATGTTAGCTAACTAGTGACCGAACTCAGTGAAAACAAGAACTGTAAATATACCAGTGCTTGATTTTTGTTTTTAAAACAGGAGGACAGAAATGGGAGAATCCAGCTTTTACCCTGTAATGTTGAGACATTCTATCGACACTTTCTAAATGATGAAAGTGGAGGAGAGCTTGAATAAGCCATGTGACTCAAGCTGGAGTGGACACTTTCCCCTCTGTATTTGATTTTTGGATCACATGATAAGCAGGACATCAGCTGACAGTATTAAGGTGTTGATTAATCCTCAGTCATCCCGAGTACATCCAACTAATTTGTAGCATGTGTCACATGACAGATATAACTGTGTTTGTATATATTGTTGTATCCTCCCTTATGCTTGTGAGCTGCTTGTTTGCATAGTTTAATATTTCAGTCCCAGACTCCTGTGGATTCTGGGTCCACTCCTTACCTTGCACACACGTTTCATGATATTATGAGTGCTATCTCACACACCCACCCACACACACACACACACACGCATATATATATGTTAGTAAAAATCACTTACTTTTAACAATCTTTTTGATGGGTTTTGACACCTCTGGATTTGCTGCCATCAGTGACCATTTTATCAGTTTTTCTCCATGACCAAAAAGAAGGGTACGTTGAAGGATTGCACTTTGAGAAAGAACAGAAGAAAGGAAGTTATGCAGAAAAACAGCACATTGAATTCAACTTAAAAAAAAATATATATATATATATTTCCTCTTACCTGATAGCCTGAGCACATGTAGAGTTGCCATGAGTGAGGCCTTGTTCGTGATGCAATTTAAGAACATTTCTGCATGCCCCGTTATCTCCACTTTCACAAATCAGATCATAAAGAGCCTTGTTTTTAGATATTTCATTTTTAAGTACCTCAAGTTTTATTTCGCTATTCTGGTCAGCTTCATTCAGCCTCATTTTTTCAAGGATCATCTTCTCATACTCATTTTTCACAAAGCAAATTTCAATGGCTTTTTGTTTTGAGGTTTTCTTTTCATTTCTTATTTTTTCAGCCTCTATAATTTTCTTATAGTCGTCAATGGTCTGCTTTACGTCTTCAGAAAGAAAATGTAGAACATCTTCGGGATGTTCGGTATCATGCTGCCACTTTGCCACTCTGTAATAAGGATTTCCATTTAGATTTGTGAAGACACATTTAGGAGGGATATGGTCTGCCTCCACTTCCACAGCCCTGATAGAACACAATGGGCTTCATAAAAAAAAAGCATGCAAAATTGCACTAAAAAGATATGCAAAATGTGAGGCAGGGAAAGGTGAACCGCGTTATAGAGAGGGACCACTGTATACTAATTAATACTTTAATTGCTTTGCTTAAAAATACTTACTCAGAATCCTTTCCAACTGAACCGCATTTGTTGTTCTCATTTTCTGATTCATTCCAGAAATCGTGTAGTTTCAATGTCCCGTCCTTGATACCTTTCGTTATGTCTTTTAACCTTTAGAAAAGAAACACATTAATGACAAGGTTACATTCATGTCAGGACTAAATATCATGTCACAGTTTGTCCATTGATGTTATAACCAATACAGAACCACCAATCATGGCTGTCCCTGCTGACAGTGTGCTAGAAGCAGGTTACACCCTGAACATACAGCAGCATGCTAACTCAAAGAGATAGAAAGCTGGAGGGAATCCACACAGGAACAGGGAATATTTATAATTTAGGCTGCCAGCAGTGCTTAGCACTACCCCACTGTGATGGTCATAACAGCAAATCATCATCTATAAGAATGCTTTTGCATTTATTTTTACTGCACTTTTAAAATATACCAATTAATACATTAAAAGGTTTTCTAAAAAATACTTACACATGATACTTTCCAACCATACCAAGACCATATTCCATAAATATTGGATCTTGAGTCTTCATTTGTTTTTCTTGCCATTTATTTTCCCAATCTTCGAGAATTTTTTTTTTCGTCTTTGTTTGCTCCTCCACAGATATAATATCTTCCAGGGGATGTACATGTTTCTTCAAATTCTTTCTGCAGCTTCAAAACTTCCACGTATCTCGGTAAGTTTTGTTGAAGCTGAGTGGAGATCAGAGAGCAGAGGAGACAAGTTACCTCAGCAGCAAAATTATTCATGCGCATGCATCCTATACTGTGTGCACAGTACAGTCTATGTGAGTGTGCGTAGAAATGACACACTGAAAATAAATACATCACCAGGTATAAGTCAGCTTGCTTTCAGGTGTACAGTCCTCTAATACTCAGAAAGTGGTCTTAACTGAGGTTTTCAGTGTGAGATTTGGGTGTGACCCAGCGTTTTAGTATTAAACCAAGGACAGAAAGACGTGGTGGCAAAGTGCATGATCCAACTTTACTGATCACAGGACAAGACTGGATGTTGTTATGGATATTTGGACATGACAACATGTAAATCCCTTTAATCTTTTACAGGTTCCCATGTGATCAGCTGCAATCCTGTCATTCCAACAGAGACTGTGAAGTGTTATTCAAGCACCAATCCATCCAATCAAGTTAAGGAAGCGGGTCCATAGAGCCTGCAATAGGGAGGAGGTGAAAAAGACTGATGCCATGAGTCCCGGTGTTCTCAAAGGTTGTTTCAGCTCTCTGGGTGTTTGACCACATCTTCAGGATGAGCCTGAATATACAAAGGGTGCATGCAAGAGGTCATGACTCATGCCTTTGCCAAATATATGACACCCTAGTGGCCTTAAGCACTACAGACCTGTGGCACTGACATCACATGTCAAGAAGACCACGGGGGGACTCATCCTGGACCAGCTCCAGCCCAGTTTGTGTACTAGTCCAGATTTAGAGTTGAAAACATTCTTCCGTCCCTGACTCACCTGTCTAAACACACCTGAATGAGCCAGTGAGCACTTTACAAGTCATGGTGAACAGCTGTGAGAGTTGCAGCAGCTCCTGTCGTGTTTTATGTTTGTGTTTAAAGTTGTGGTTTTAAAAAGATTTTACTTTTTATACACTAAAATCTTAGTGTACTGTGTGTTTCTCTGTTTTTCTGGTCCTCATGGCCTTTTAAATAATAATAATGCATTTTATTTGTGGGCACCTTTCTGAAACCCAAGGAAACTGTACAAAGAAAAGATAAACAGTATAAAGGATTAAAAAAAACAGCATTAGACAAGAATTGGACTCAATGTTAAAGAGAGTTAGCCAGTTTTAACAGGTGGGTTTAAATCTGAATAAGGCAAGACAGCCAGTATTCCTGATATCAGGAGGAAGTGAATTCCAAAGTCAGGAAACAGTGTGGCTAAAAGGTTTGTTCTCCATAATGGTGAGACGAGCAGAGGGAACAATTAGGTGAATGGAGGACAAAGATTTAAAGGAACGAGAGGGAGCAGCAATGTGAAGTAAATCACACAAGTAGGGAGGGGCCAGTTTATGGATAGGTATGACAGTGAGAAGCATTATTTTGAAGGAGACTCTGGAGTCTACAGTCAGCCCGTGGAGCTGATGAAGAACAGGGTGATGTGCTCTCTGGAGGGTGTGTGTGTTATGATCCAGGCTGCAGAAATCTGCAGCAGCTGGAGTTTGACTTGTTAGGGAGACCAAAGAGAAGAGAATTACAGCAATCAGTCTGAGAAGTGACAAGGCTGTAGACAAGGATAGCAGCAACATGTGGGCTGAGGAAAGGATGGCTGATGCTGCGTGAGTGGAAGTAGGTGGATGGGTGGTGTCATTAATATGAAACTGAAATGACAAAGTGCTGTTGAGGAGGACACAGATGCTCTTAACCTGAGGGAAGGGAAGGATGGAAGCATCCCTGTCGTTTTAATAGTGCTGCTGTTGTTAATGAATCTGTGTTATTAGTGGACAGAGACCACACTGAAATTGTTCATGTACCCCCACAGACATGTCCATGTATGTCTGTGCACTACAAACTAACCACAGAAGGCAGCACACTAACTACAGCAAGCCAAAATGAAAGAAACGCCTGTAAATGCAGACATGTGAGTTTGTGCTGAAAACAATTATACCAAACATTGGCGTCAAACAGCATGAGATGGGGGGGAAGGGCATCATATTCTCTATATAACTACTTTTCTTCATTTCGAACATTTCATTATCGACAGCAAGATAAATTAGTAAAGCATACTCATTCTGTAAGCATGCAACCTAGTTATGTCACACTTATAACATACTTACAAATTACTCACAAAGTCTGAAGACATGTTTTTCTAAATAGACTTCAAGATTAGACTGTGGTTAAACCTGCTTTGTGGTACATGAATAAGATGATTTTTTAAATATTTGCTTGACTAGAAAACCTCTCTTTTTATTTATGAATAACACTAATTTTTCTGAATGTGTCAACTGATGATCAAATACTTACAGTATGTTTGATTTCATTCCTGAGGATAACCGCCTCATTTCTCATATCACCTTGGTTTTTCCAGGTTGCCTGGACAACAGCATGATAGAGGCAGTTCTGACCATCTGAATTTACAGGGATCAGAGTGTCATCTGGGCTCAGGATTTCAAAGTGACCACTGCATTGGTTCTGTTCACCCCAGATTCCCTCAATCATCTCTGAGAAGGATCCTTCTGTCCTGTTTAAATAAAAAGATTAAAGAATCAACTCAATCAATTAAACATTCAACAGAAAATAGGAAAACTGTTAGAACTTTAACAAATCTACCCGCAATTCACAGCAAGCTATTCTTCAGGCTATTCTAATCTACAACAGCAGTTTATTAGTGTAAAAACTGTGCTGGATCACATATTTTCTAACTTTGTGTAGCTCAAGTCTACTAAAATACAACAGTATGCAATATTTCATGTACAATAATGCTAGGAGCTAATGATTTAAACACTTGACATTTCACTTTTAAACTTTTGAAAAATTGGTGATATACAACAAAGGTCAGTAATGGAGAAAACCTATCTGGTGTTACGGGTTCGAAATTGAGGACGAGAGTAAAACAATGATAGTCCAGAAAAGGCCGTTCAAACAATTGATTTTAATGAATGCACGCAGCGTGGAGAGGTGCAAACTGCAAAGCAGTTGTACATCTCTACCCAAAATACACTCTAGATTGCTTTTATATAACATCAGGGTATTGTAACGCCCTTCTTGCGTTTACAAGCACATAATTTGCATGTACAGAACATTCATGTATTTTAAGAATTAACTGCAACATAGAGGTTCCTCCTTGTGGCATACTCTTCCGAATATAGTGATGACCTAAGGCCTTCGAGGTCACCATGGACTGGACATCCTTCCGTCACCTGTAACTAAGCAAACTCAAATACCACAAGAAGCTGAATACATTCAGGCCTTTGCTCAGCTACTATTTTACTGTAACAATATACTCAGCATATGAGTTATGATATATATATATTTAACTCAATCATTTTAAAGTAGTTATACTGCACCTGTAATAAACATGTTAATATTTGATTATGATAACCCCTATAATATAAATTATAACATAATGCCAGCAGCTTCAATAAATGCTTGGATGAAATGATAATTAATGCAATGACAAGATGATGGTTATGTAAAATAGTCCCTATAATTCTACAATTCCCCCTTTTGGACGTCTTCCAAAGACGTCACTACACCATTCCCAGGTCCACTACCTTCGCTCTGACCCTCTCTCTGCTACACCTTACTAACCTACTGTGTTCATCTCAGGTTCCTGTCATTATTCAAAGTTGGTTCCCAATATCATATCAGGCAAAATCACAAACCCTACTGCCACGTCTGCTTTGTTAAGCTCTTCAGCTAGACTCTGTACCGGTTTGCCAATCTGTGTGTACATGTCTCTACACTTTTAATGTCTAAATGCACATCTGGATGTATGTGCACTTGTATGTCTGTCTGCATCTATGAGTCAGTGGTTTTTCATAAAAAACGCGTTAAAGTGAAGAATGTTTCCTGACTATTAACTCCTGATACTGGAGGGACTTTCCGGGTTGCCCAACCTCTTAGGTTTGGCCTTTTACACTTTTACTAAAGAAATTTTAACAGAGCCCAAAGAGATTTTATTTTGCTCCTGTGCTTGACAGGTTAAGCGAAGTTGTTTTTGTTTTGTTTTGAAATTTTTCCTTCTGTGTGTGTGTGTACATAAGTAAGAATATGATAATCAACATAAGATCCCTGGTTTGGAAATGATTTTCTGCCCCGCTGCAGGGCAACATCATGTGGTGGTGAGTCTATGTTGGCTAGTTTAATACAGATATGTAACAGTTGCTTGATTGCATGGCCCACTCAGAGTTGCACAGTTTTAATGTATGTGGAGAGTGTTTTCACAGTTTAAACATAGGTTACTCACATTTCTAACCTGATTGTTTCCCAATAAAAGTGAAATCAAACATTACATTTGATTTTACTTATGTATTTTCCTGTTCTGGGCTCTATCCATTATATTAACTTTATTTAATCTCAATACTCTTTATGTGTGTGAGCAACGCTTTTAGTTTTTTTTTATTAAACACACCCCGGGTAAAATATACACGATCCCCCTGTCAGCCTAAATCTCCGCTAAAAAGCACACTTCAAAGTTTTCTATCTGGATTTATGCCTCCTTTGGCCTCAAGCATATACATAACATGCAAAGGTTACTGTTAATGCCCGTTAGACAAGTTTCCATTATCTACAACATTTTGTTTCACCCGGCTCACCCTCACACCTTTCTTGTTCACTTATTGCATATTTATCTTTAACCCCATTTACCTCAGTAGTTGCTAAGCAGAAACAAAGCAACCTGTGGTCCACCTTTACCCTGTAAAATAAACCCCTGTCATGTTTGTGTCTGTAAGCATGTTTTGCATTCATTTATTACACTCCCGCCATTCCTGCAAGTTAGAGCTGTAAAGTTGAAAGCTGCATCAAGTCCAGGCCTTTGGCCTGGCCTATATTTAAATCATGTGTGTTTGTAAGCGTGCATGCAATTCACCTGCTATGTTCTCATCTTCCCTCAACATGTATCACCTGGACACTCTCACCAGTGAAGCTTAAAACCCTCTTGGATAGAACATCAACTCCAAACAAGCACAGATATGCAATGTGTATAAAATGAACTAAACCTGTGAATAGAATGAGTGTGATAACAAACCTATGCAATGCAATATGAACTCTGTAAACAATATTACTGGTAAACAATGCTGTAAAACATGTTCTTAATGCAATCATAATAATGCAGATTATATAATAGGAATAAAGAATTTCCCTCAACCCAGGCAGGGTTCGCAACCCTCGCCATTATCTTTACCAACCATCCTCTGACACAAGGAATGATACCACAACTAGCGATGACCAATATTCCCAAAAGTACAGTCAAAGAAAACATCACTGACACTTGCCAAGTTTACTTAGCCACACCTTTCCATTGTCCAAACACAGATGTCATCCAGGACGCCAGCATATTTTCGATACCTGAGTGCTCATGCATGGTTTTAGATAATTCGATTTCGCTCTCCCGTCAGCGAACTCGGACCTAATTGTTCTGCGAACCCCATCATGGCGTCCCTGGTTTGGTCAGAGAGTCTCAGCAGGTTGTAATGAACATAATCGGCCAACATTTTCCTTAGGCGTTACCCAAAGAAATATACTCTCCGATCCTGCAACTACCTGACTTACCAGCTTGCACTCATTAGGAACTCCCTGGGCACTCCTATGGAGTCTATCCAGGTCGGCGAGTTCAAACGAGGATCATATGCATGGGTAGTCTGGGTCCCTCTTTTGGCCAAAATGTATCTCTTACGTATGGCAGCTAAAGTTCACGTGTTATGTTGTGGAATAGCCTTTACCTGGTTTCCAATAAGCATGATCGAGCTCCCAATCGCACCATCGCACATGTCCCTCGCTTCCCATAGGAACACGAATATCTTCCCCACAGTATTAGTAGAGCCCACTTCTTGCCCATGTTCCAATTACCGTGGTAGGGTCGCTTACATTGTTGGTGGTTCGTCCTGTGAGTGTGACAGCACACCTAGTTGGGTCGATCTCTCCCACCTTGTACTTTTCATTATCTGTAGAAAACTTGAAACATGTAATTATCTAATTTTAGCATAAATGGTCCCACTGCTGTCTGCTTTGAAATGGCAGGGAAAAGTCTGGACAACACAGTACAGTTGCCAGTAGTCACTGCACTTCTAGTTAACTGTAACATACAATCATAGCCCCACTCATCCTCTAATGCAATGGTGCGGGCTCTGTAAACAACCGTGACCTAGCTGAAGCACAGGCAACACAGTCAGATACATGTTGTTCTCTAGCATCTTGAGCCACCCAATCAAGCCAGAGGTTACTGTCCTTGAAACCCGTGGCGCGCTTTATCAACTCTTTAAGCTTCAGTCTAAAGTAATCTGTTGTCAGAAGTACTCTCCCTTTTGGTTCCTGTTCCTTTTGAGCTACTGTTCCCGAAGTTACCATCTGATCAGTCAGAATGGTGATTAAGCTTTCTGAGCGGCTTAGACTTTGCATCAACTAAATTTACCCTAAGCATATCATGGGGTGATTGCAGACCCGTACCTCATACGCTCTCCAGCTACTACTAGCTCCTGTACACTTAATGACGTCACACAAATCAAATGTGAATGAGCTGGTAGACCCTTTACCATAATTCAACCCTATGCCCTTATTCCTGCTGAGACACTCATCACCTTTACCTGACCCCTCGCTTTTGTCTTTTTTACCGATCCTGTTTTAGCAACTACAGTCTCAGGAAGTGCTGGGCTGGACTGGCCTCCGTGTTCAGACAAGTGGTTCGGAGTGCCCTGCAAAATATAGACAATAAACAACACAGCCATAGTTAATATCATTGCATACAATAAACATGTAGTTGTAAGGAGCATTCTAATCAGTTTTCTCATTACGTGTCTCTGATTCGTGTGTTTGCATCATGTTATATAAACTTTGTATACTTTGTAGTGCATTATGCTAAACAAACCAACCCTTTCAATTCCCCAACCCTATCTGTCTCCTCAACGGGTTGTATGTTTTCAATGTTTCCTTATTATTTTGTCATAAAATAAATCAAACAAATAACTTAAGCTGTGTGACGGCACCTTGCATTTACGCCAGGCTGTGAACTGCCCTAAATCTACTTGCTACACCCCTTTTCACCTAGTTTAATTTTTTTCAATCCTAATTTAAACTATTCCTGACTTCCCTCAATGCACACTGTAAAGTGTAAAAGATACAGTTAGCTTTCTCCTGGTAAAAGGTCCTACATTATTTTCTCTACCTTTGAAACATCCTCTATCGAGTTAACCCATTTCATTTTTCAAACTTAGGCCTGATTTCTTCGCCCCTTTAACGGGTAGCGCATATCCGGTCTGAACACTGTGTTTGGGCAATTTACTTAATTGTTGCAGGATTTCTATGTTATGTAAAGTTCCTCTCATCCCTTTTATGCTTCCATTATAACCTGTGTCTAACAAGCTTTTGATCTTCTTTGTAATATAAACAACTCGGTGTATTTGTGCTCTGTTCTTCTCCTTTCTCTCATCTGATCATCTCAAGCACGTCCTGTACCAAATTTGCTTCCTCTTTTCAAGCCCACATTTAATTACAAGCTCTAACACATTTGCCCTATACGGCGGTCTCGACGTGTTTCCTGTCTACTTATAAAAATACCAGAGTTATTCTCAGAACTCAGAGCTGAAGTTCCCTTTTCTAAGTCTGTAGGTTCAAGAAGAGAGCAAGCTGCTAGTCGGTAAACAACTTTATCATCACATAAGTTATTAGGTAAACGTCACGTAGACACATTTCATGTAGCTGATAACATATATACAATTTTCCTTTGACATATCTGTATGTGCACGCCTAAATTATAACCTCTTATTCTAGAAATCAAAAATAACCTGAAAATAACACTTTCTGCCTCAGTTTTACCATACCTAAATTATCAAAAACCTAAACATCATCAAGTAATCCTAAAACCCTTTCAAATTAAACCTTAAATCCTGTAACTCCCCTTTTTGTGACACATCTCATGTGTTACAAACTCAAAATCCTTCACTCAGGTTAGGGCATTAAAAAGGTTAGTCATATCATATTAAGTCTACATGCTCCGGACCTTCAAACCTGTTTTTAAGGAATGAAATCAAATTAATCATCATGTCAAATCTTTTCTTGGCTCCATCCACAGCCTGCATCCTTGAAACGTCCTATAAACAAAAGCCTGTGTGTTAACCAGAACATCACCTTTTATACTCACTTTCTCCACTGATGATCCAACCTGTGTTATAACCCAAAATAAACTTACACAGAACAGTTATTAATCATGTGTCCCCTCCGTTCATGGTAACTTAAGTTACATCAATGTTTCCTTTTAGCATTTAACATCCTATAATGTAATAACATAATCCAACCCCAATAAATAATTTTCTCAACGCACACATCAATATCCCAAAATCAGCATCCCCAGATTTAAGTCTCCCACTTGTCCTGTTTGTCAACCTTTTATTTATTTCCCCTCTTGGTCCCATCACTCACATTCACTCCCATGCATTCACACATGATATTTTTGCTGATCTGCAGCCTTCTGCGCACGTGATCAGATGCTCCACATCAGCAAAATGAGCTCAATCATTTGTTTTATTTCGTTTTTCCTTTTTAGGAAAATAGTTCTCTATACTTTTGACTGGATTGACTCGCTGCAATCCTTACTTGGTAATTTGTCCGCGCCGTCAGTTCACTCTCTTCCAGGCCTGCTTAGAGCAAAATGAGAAAAAGAGAGCTGATTGTTAGCTCATCAAAGTACAAAACAAAATCACCTGACAGGTTTTTCTAAGTGCACTGTTATAAAAACTATGGGCCCTTTTAGACATGTCCATGTTTATCAAAACTCCCTCTATTAAAATGAAAAACAACAGCCCCAAAAAATCTTAAACCATCTTAAATTTCACCCATTCAACACACCGAAAACCTCGCCAAAAGCTACACCGTTTCGTACACAACAATAACCCCGGTTAAGCACTTTACCATACTCAGATTCAGCCTAACACCTTACAACAATGTGTCAACACTAATTTATAAACCTCCTAATCAAATTTGCACCCCTGAACAATCTACCCCTCCTTTAAGGCCTCAATCACACACACACAGCAAGCTCCTCTGTCCACATTCACACAAGCTCTCAAACTTTTCCATACTCAGCCATATCTCAACAATTTAACTTGGCAAAAGAAATACATGTTTAAACTTTATCACATTATTTAATTATTTTCATTTTCTTTCTATACTAATCACTTACTTTGATCAATCAGTGCAAGAGCACTCCTGAGTCACTCTTATAAACACTTTTCTTTTGTTTTGTTTTTTTTTCCATCTCTTTTAAATCTTTCCATCAATTTTATTAACCATTCACACCATTCTCTCACTCATACAAGCAGCAAGCAGATCTTCATTGCATATGCTTATGTTCTTAGCCAGGTTTTTAATCAATATCTGTTCATTAAGCTTCAGGAGCTTGTCTTTATAAGGTTAATGCATTTTCTGTTTGTGTGTGTATGGGTATATGTTATTTTGCATCTATGACTTCACAGTCTCCCAGACTTCTTCCCAACTCTCCAGTTAAGCAGTCAGTTTTCTTTTTCCCGAGTTACTAACCCACATTTTGATTTCCCACCTTAAATTACCGCCTCCTCCTGGTCTTCAGCCAGGAGCTGGGGCTTGCTTTTCAGGTTCCTGGACACATCATGCTGTGAACAATTCAACCAGAAACTTGCCTTAACTTATCCATAGATGTTAACCTCTAACTTTCTTCCGACTGCTGCTGTGGAGAGCCGGTCCAAGTCTGCTTTACTCCTGAAAATAACAAAACTAAGACATTTTCATTATTATCACCAGTGGTTAAATAACCCATTTCTCTATCTCCGATCAGAAACACCAATTATGCCAGGCATGTAAGCGTGTTCTTCCCTGCATTTTATGTTAATTGGGTGTAAACTGCTTCTTCATTAAATTAATTCATTGAGTTTCTCATTGCATTTCTATGTATTCATGTTAATGTACACTACGTGTAAGCTGTTTCTTCATTGCATCCTATATATTCATATTTAATTTATGCATTTCACCACTGAGCTTTAGATTCAAACTATCTCACTTCTGATTCATTTCAAAAATATCTCACATGTAACAATTTGTATGTGTGTTTTCTATTCATTAAGGTAATGACAATTATTTCTTTCATTATTCTTACCTTTTCTAATGTTTACCTCTTTGTTATGCTGTAGTGGACATCCCTAAACAATTCATGAGTTCAGGCTTCAATTTTCAATCCAATTATATCCTATATTCTCGCAGTCAAACTCGTCCCAGCTTCATCTCTCACTGGTCCTCTCTGCACAATGTCCTATTCGGGCTTCAAAGCTCCAGCAAACACAGTCTCAACTCAGCTGCTGTCTTCTTCTCTGTTTCTTTACAGTCTTTTCTTTCAGATTAAGTCCCAGCGTGGCAAAATATCACTCAATGTCCAGTGCTCTTCCACAATTCTTTATCCCACTGTTCAACTGCCCAGCCTGTATTTTCACAGTACATGTTGCATTAGTCTTACATGCTGCTGCTGGTCGTCAGTCGTCATCAGTGTTAATGGATCAGTGGCCCTGTCGTTTGCCTGCTGTATTCAAGTCCACGATGTTCTATCTGTCTTCATCAGGTGATTAACTGTCTTTTGCGTGTCTTCTCGGGGTGAAGGACAAAGTAAGAGCTCAAGCTGCACAATTTCGAGCCAAAGACTGGCTTATTTTCTCCCAATTCTTTTAATCTACTTTTCTGCTGCTGAACTCAAGGTTGCAAAGTTGAAAAGACGCCCCACCTGTATTGACACACTAAACCATATAATTAGTAATATATGCATTTTCTTAAAGGCTTCATTTGCTTCATGTGCCTAGAGTTAAATCTCTCTCTCTGTGTTCTTTCTGTACACACTCAGTTCCCATATATGGGCATGCACAGTTCCTGTTCACTATTTCCTGTCGCTGCAGCCCCGGTAGACAGAGCAATATTTCCTGTTCCTCAAACTAATCTAACTCCTTTGTTTTTGTTTTTTGAATTAAAAACACTTTCAAACTTTAGCACATCCTACTTTTCATCACACAAGAAATATATTCCACACTCCTTTATTCCATACACACCTTTTAAATGCTCTAACCTCTTTCAGACGCCATAAATCGTCTCACACGCACTGCCTTTCTCTCTTTTCAAACTTCCCCTTTTCACTTACTCAGACAAATCACACAGTCACTCAAATCAAATACTGACAGCATTCACACAATTAAAATCACACAAAATACGCTTTCATACGAGTATTTTGGACATGCCTTCCATGATCAGAAAGAGCAAGTCAAAAGAAAAAAGAAAAAGAAAACTGAAACCTCTCATAACCTCACTGAAGGTCAAATATCTTCATAGACCCAAAAGTAAGCATATTATTTCCCTAGTCAAAAGTCAAACCGTTACTCACAGTAATTTTTAATCTCACAGCCTTTGTGTTTTGAAACTAAAAAGAGGAAGGAACAGCGCCCAATTTAAACTGCGCATGTTGTCACTCAACGACACACACAGAAAATGTAACTGTATATATATTATCTCAAACTGAAACAAAACCCATCTAAAAATCCTAAAACATCTTACTTGACACCCCAAAACACACATGGCTTGCAGACATATTTATTAATTAAATTATCTCAAATTCAATTTCAGTTCTCAGAACCCAGATAACGGTCTTAAGTATCAACAGTTTATGTATCCTATCTCAAAACCCGCAAAAGTCATACAGTCATGGCAAGAAATAAAACTTTACTTACAATATTGTAATAAACAACTCCAGCGTCTTAAATACAGGCATCAGCCATGTGTAGCAGTCCCTATAAACTTCCTATCAGTTTTACACAGTTTTACCTAGTACAGACACGTGTCAAGCAAACCCCATACTCATATTCTACAGTTATCATGAAATACTTATCATAATCAACAACAGTCACACAAATATAATAAACATAAACTGCATTTCTTCCCTTAAAACACAGATTGAAGTCGTCCTTAACCCTGGCTCTGCAGTCAGTCATTAGCCACTCATTAGTAAACAGGAAATGTCACTCTAAATAAGTCACAGGCATCTCATTTACATAAACACAGACACACTCTCAAAATAAACAGCCTGCTGCAGTGCCCGTGGCAGACAGAGCCTATATACAAACATAAAAATTATAACACAGAGACGTCTGATATCTTAAAAATATTTACAAGGCCTGAAATTGCAGAACCTACCGAATTTAGACAAAACTTTAACTTAACCCTCCAAGGGACAAACTCCTGAGTTTTTATGATCAATTTAACCAGTCCCGCCCCGGCCGTGGTCACATATCTAATGCCCTAACACAATTTAAAAGCGTCAACCAACTCAACCCCTGCCAAGAAGCCCTGTTTTGGGGACACTTCACATCCCAGGCTTCCCCGAAGTTTTAAGTCAAAAGGTAGACGCCCGAAACCCGGTTTCTACTAACCAAAAAAGTGCACACCACCGCCCCGGACGGTAAACTGACCCAGTCAGTGGCTATTTTGGAGTGTCGTAGTTCTCCACACTTGCCAAGTGAACTATCCTCCCGAGGTAGCTGTCGATCGTCACCGACAACTTGGAAGCGTCACCTTCCGACAAATGCACTTGTTAGACTCCCAGAGTCCCGCTCTATACAATTTAATTATTTTGAAGACACCCCAAAAATCACAAACCCACCATATCGGTGTCCAAGCCCGGCTTTATATTCAATTGAGACTTTAATGTCACAAACTTCACCAATTACCTATTATTCTAAATTCTCTTTATTCTAAATCCTCTTTATTCTAAATCCTCTTTATTCTTATTCCTTTGGGACTTTAACCCGGTACCTTTAGTGAGACTCTAACTCACTTTTACTTATAACTTATCATTACTTCAACTTCAACTTCTCATGAGATTTTCACCAAAATCAAAAGAGACATTTACCAGTAATTTCAGTAAGTAGACTTTAATTTCTCATGTCCAATCTGGCACATTTTGGAAATACTTCAACAGGTAGTGCCTTACCTTTGAATAAGCCGGCTTATGTCCACTCACTTCGACCACTGACTCGTGTCTGCTTGTTCGAGCGCCTTGGACCCTCTCAGTCTCAACCTCCAACTTTTCTCCCTCAACCTCGGCCAAATGCACCAAATGTTACGGGTTCGAAATTGAGGACGAGAGTAAAACAATGATAGTCCAGAAAAGGCCGTTCAAACAATTGATTTTAATGAATGCACGCAGCGTGGAGAGGTGCAAACTGCAAAGCAGTTGTACATCTCTACCCAAAATACACTCTAGATTGCTTTTATATAACATCAGGGTATTGTAACGCCCCTTCTTGCGTTTACAAGCACATAATTTGCATGTACAGAACATTCATGTATTTTAAGAATTAACTGCAACATAGAGGTTCCTCCTTGTGGCATACTCTTCCGAATATAGTGATGACCTAAGGCCTTCGAGGTCACCATGGACTGGACATCCTTCCGTCACCTGTAACTAAGCAAACTCAAATACCACAAGAAGCTGAATACATTCAGGCCTTTGCTCAGCTACTATTTTACTGTAACAATATACTCAGCATATGAGTTATGATATATATATATTTAACTCAATCATTTTAAAGTAGTTATACTGCACCTGTAATAAACATGTTAATATTTGATTATGATAACCCCTATAATATAAATTATAACATAATGCCAGCAGCTTCAATAAATGCTTGGATGAAATGATAATTAATGCAATGACAAGATGATGGTTATGTAAAATAGTCCCTATAATTCTACACTGGTAACAGGCAAATCATTAAATAATTAATTTCCTGTGAATACGGGTGCTATTAGTCCATGGATCCTGAATTAGTTTCTTGCCAAAAGGAAGGCTAATTTTGTTGATACTTTAATTAAAAAAGAGGAAAGAACAGGATAAACTACAAACAGAACAGAAGACCATAATAGCTACAACGTCTACATGCTTTGACTGTGTGGGGATGATTACTAATGGCTTTGCCCTATTCTATTAAGTTTAGAAGTAGAAATCTATGATGTAAAGAAAGGGGAAAAGGTGGACAAAGCTTCCAGGCCTGTGGTGGAGGACCCTTAAAGGATAGACCGGCAAATTTTTGTGAGAGTCAGAGGGGCGAGCTAAGCGAGCTGAGTGTTTTGTATACGTATATATATATATAAAAACACCCAGCACGCCCCTACGGGCGGTTTATCCTTCAAGCTCGGGTCCTCTACCAGAGGCCTGGGAGCTTGAGGGTCCTCTTGCAGTATCTTAGCTGTTCCCAGGACTGCGCTCTTCTGGACAGAGATCTCCGATGTTGTTCCCGGGATCTGCTGGAGCCACTCGCCTAGCTTGGGAGTCACCGCACCTAGTGCTCCGATTACCACGGGGACCACCGTTACCTTCACCCTCCACATCCTCTCGAGCTCTTCTCTGAGCCCTTGGTATTTCTCCAGCTTCTCCTGTTCCTTCTTCCTGATATTGCTGTCATTCGAACCGCTACATCGATCACTACAGCCGCCTTTCTTCTGTTTGTCTACCACCACTATGTCCGGTTGGTTAGCCACCACCATTTTGTCCGTCTGCATCTGGAAGTCCCACAGGATCTTAGCTCAGTCATTCTCCATCACCCTTGGGGGCATCTCCCATTTTGACCTTGGGACTTCCAGGTTATACTCGGCACAGATGTTCCTGTACACTATGCCGGCCACTTGGTTATGGCGTTCCATGTATGCCTTGCCTGCTAGCATCTTGCACCCTGCTGTTATGTGCTGGATTGTCTCTGGGGCATCTTTACACAGCCTGCACCTGGGGTCTTGCCTGGTGTGATAGACCCCAGCCTCTATGGATCTTGTACTCAGAGCTTGTTCTTGTGCTGCCATGATTAGTGCCTCTGTGCTGTCTTTCAGTCCAGCTTTGTCCAGCCACTGGTAGGATTTCTGGATATCAGCCACCTCCTCTATCTGCCGGTGGTACATACCGTGCAGGGGCCTGTCCTTCCATGATGGTTCCTCGCCTTCCTCCTCTTTCTTGGGTTTCTGCTGCCTGAGGTATTCACTGAGCACACTGTCAGTTGGGGCCATCTTCGTGATGTATTCGTGGATGTTTCTTGTCTCATCCTGGACTGTGGTGCTGACACTCACCAGTCCTCGGCCCCTTCCTTCCGCTTAGCGTACAACCTCAGGGTGCTAGACTTGGGGTGAAACCCTCCATGCATGGTAAGGAGCTTTCTTGTCTTGATGTCAGTGGCTTCTATCTCCTCCTTTGGCCAGCCTATTACCCCAGCAGGGTACCTGATCACGGGCAGGCGTGGTGTTGATGGCCCGGATCTTGTTCTTACCATTCAGCTGACTCCTCAGGACTTGCCTGACCCTCTGCAGGTACTTGGTGGTTGCAGCTTTCCTAGCGGCCTCTTCATGGTTCCCATTCGCCTGTAGGATCCCCAGGTACTTGTAACTGTCCTCTATGTCTGCAATGTTGCCTTCTGGTAGTTCAATCCCTTCAGTTCTGACTACCTTCCCTCTCTTTGTTACCATCCGACTACACTTCTCCAGCCCGAATGACATTCCAATGTCATTGCTGTATAGCCTGGTAGTGTGGATCAGTGAATCGATGTCTCGTTCACTCTTGGCATACAGCTTGATGTCATCCATGTACAGGAGGTGGCTGACAACCGCTCCGTTCCGTAGTCGGTATCCATAGCCAGTCTTGTTAATGATCTCACTGAGGGGGTTCAGGCCTATGCAGAACAGCAGTGGGGACAGAGCATCTCCTTGGTAGATCCCGCACTTGATGGTGACTTGTGCTATGGGCTTGAAATTGGCCTCTAGTGTTGTGTGCCACATTCCCATTGAGTTCCTGATGAAGGCTCTTAGGGTCCTGTTGATCTTGTACAATTCTAGGCATTCCAGTATCCAGCTGTGGGGCACTGAGTCATAGGCCTTCTTGTAATCAATCCAGGCTGTGCACAGGTTGGTCAGTCTGGTCTTGCAGTCTCGGCTGACTGTTCTGTCTACCAGTAGCTGGTGTTTTGCGCCTCTGGTATTCTTGCCAATCCCTTTCTGTGCCCCGCTCATGTATTGACCCATGTGCCTGTTCATCTTAGCCGATATGATGCCTGACAGGAGCTTCCATGTAGTACTGAGGCAGGTTATTGGTCGGTAGTTGGATGGGACCGGTCCGTTCTTGGGGTCCTTGGGGATCAGGACCGTCCGACCTTCGGTTAGCCATTCCGGGTGTCTCTCGTTAACTAGCAGCTGGTTCATTTGTGCTGCCAGACGCTCGTGGAGTGCAGTCAGCTTCTTCAGCCAGTAGGCGTGAACCATGTCGGGCCCTGGTGCTGTCCAACTCTTCATACTGGAGACCCTTTCTTGGATGTCTGCCACTGTGATGGTTACTGGACCCTTTAGTTCTATATATATATACATATATATATATACATATATATACATATATATATATAACACTCAGCTCGCCCCTGCGGGCAGTTTATCCAAGCTCGGGTCCTCCTGGGAGCTTGAGGGTCCTGCGCAGTATCTTAGATGTTCCCAGGACTGCGCTCTTCTGGACAGAGATCTCCGATGTTGTTCCTGGTTGTCACCGCACCTAGTGCTCCGATTACCACGGGGACCACCGTTACCTTCACCCTCCACATCCTCTCGAGCTCTTCTCTGAGCCCTTGGTATTTCTCCAGCTTCTCCTGTTCCTTCTTCCTGATATTGCTGTCATTCGGAACCGCTACATCGTTCACTACGGCCGTCTTCTTCTGTTTGTCTACCACCCGTGTCCTTGAAACCCGACACAGAGCTCCACTTCGACTCAGACGCCAGCAAGGTGGAGGTGGGGTCCTGGTGTGGGCTGGTATTATTAAAGATGAGCTGGTTGGACCTTTTCAGGTTGAAGATGGCATGAAAATCAACTCCAAAACCTACTGCCAGTTTTTAGAAGACACTTTCTTCAAGCAGTGATACAGGAAGAAGTCTACACCTTTTAAAAAGGCCATTTTTATGCAGGATAATTCTCCATCGCATGAATCAAAGTACTCCACTGCATGGCTAGCCAGTAAAGGCCTTAATGATGAAAAAATAATGATGTGGCCCCCTTCCTCCCCTGACCTAAACCGTATTGAGACCCTGTGGGCCCTGCTTAAATGGGAGATTCACAGTGTAGGGAAACAGTCCACCTCTCGGAACAGTGTCTGGGAGGCTGTGGTTGCTGCTGCACAAAAAATTGATGGTCATCAATTAAATCCTATCCAACTTTATTTATAGAGCACTTAAAAAACAATAAAGTTGACCAAAGTGCTTTGCAATAACAATACAGAGATAAAAGTTAAAAACCATAAATTAAGCAGACCAAGAAATGAATATAAATAACAATAAAATAAATACATAAATGATAAAAAAAAAAATCAGTACATATATTAAATATTAAAACATGAGTAAAATAGACAATAAAATATAAAATTAATAAAATTAACAAAATAAAAAGATTAAGAGTGACCAGCAGCTGACTAAAACTGAGTACAAACTGACTCTGATACTACTCCTAAAACTAAAAAACTCCACTTTTAAAGTAAAGTGCGTTTTTAAAAGTGAACATTTCAAGTGTTGGGGCCAGCCTGATATGGAGGGGCAGCTTATTCCATAGCTTATCCCCCCCCCGGTGTTTCAGTCTCGACATGGGGACAGCAATGAGTGACTGGTCAGTTGATCTGAGAGACCATTTGTAAGCGTGATAGTGAGGCCTGATCAATACCAATATAAAGTCTATTACAATAATCAAGGCGAGTGGTCACAAGAGCATGTAAAACTCTCTCTCTAAGTCACAAAAAAGAGATAAAAGGTTTGACTTTAGAGAGCTGCCTCAGTTGAAAAAAGCTATTTCTCACGACTGAATTTATCTGTTTGTCCCATGTATGAGCTGTGTCAATTTTCACTCCAAGGTTGGTGACAATTGGTTTGACACAGGATGTGAGAGGACCCAAGTCAGATGGAGGGACACCAGGTCCACTTGGCACAAATATAATGATCTCAGTCTTCTTTTCATTAAAATTAAAAAAATTCAGAGCCACCCACATTCTGATATCAGGCCTATTTTAGACATTCTAAAAAAGGCCTGAGGGGGTTAGGTTCGTTGTGTTTCAGGGGTAGATAAATCTGACAGTCGTCTGCATAAAAATTAAATGAGACTTTATGTTTTTTTAATTATATGGCCAAGGGGAAGTAAATACTAAATACTACTTTAAATACTAAAAAGAAGGGGCCGGAGGATGGATTCTTGAGGTAATCCACATTGGAGGGGGGTGGAAGATGAATAAAATTTACCAAGTGAGACAGAAACTTCTGTCAGACAGGTCTGACTTGAACCACTCCAAGGCAGAGCCACTAATTCCAACATGATGTTCTAGGCGAGAAATTAAAATGATGTGAACTATTGTATCAAAACCTGCTGTGAGATCCAAAATAGATGTGGGTTTTTATAATTGATTTATCTTCTTCTTGTTCTTGTTCTCATTGTCTCTGGAGGTCTTTTATTTCATTTTAAGTCAGGTGAGTGTCTCCTACTGCACTACCCATAATGCCGATGGTTAGCAGGTAGGGGTGGGTTTTGATTAGTGATTAAAATCGATTCTGGCTTGGATAACGTGATATCGATTCATTAAAATCCTGAATCGATTTTTTAATATAAATTTATTTTGCCCGAAATGCCAGAATCTCAGGTGAAACCTCACAAAATTTCAACAACCACCAAACAGCTAAGGCAGTAAATGAGAGCAGGTACACGGATTCTGCACAAAGACGTAAACACACAGCGCGGACCCGCGGATCAGAATCAGTGAGATGTCGCCTTTCTCACCCGATGGCACGGACACGGTCGGGGCTGAAAGTCGACAGCTCGCTGATTCTGATCTGTCGGCTGGTCCGCACTTTGTGTTCACTCTCTTTTTGCGCTGATTCTAAAGCTGTTAGTTTTATCTCTCTCCAAACAATATTGACCGAACCAGCAGCAAAAGAAGCTCCAAACTATGCTTCACATAAACATCGTCATGAATTCTCTCTGACTTTTACTGTTTTGCTTCCACCATGATAAAATCACACTTCATGCACAGCTCTCTCTCTCTCTCCCTCTCTGTACTGTTTTCTGCATTATTCGCTTGCTTGTTACGCACAAGTCTACCGTTGTTTACAGCGCTGTCGGCTGCTGTTGTTTTTTGTTTTACATACTTCCGAAAAGAAAACCTAATTTCTGCCGTTCAATACTGAACAAATGTAAACTTTTTAAAATTATGCAAAATGCAAAACGCTTAACCATGTCTCTAATAAAACCGCTGTAACGTCAGAGGTTTTTTTTTTGCCTGTCCCATTTGGTTCTTTACCCGTCAGAATTGTTGTCTGACGACCAACAAGGATACCCAATTGATTTATTTTGCCAAATGGATCATCATGGCATTGCCGTATTGGTCCATTTGATCGACCTTTGTTTTTATTATTTATTTTATTTTATTTTCAGTTGTTACAGATGGGACAGACATGAGTGGGGGATAGGAAAAGGGGAAAGAAAGAGAGGAAGGAAAAGAAAAACAGAAGGGAAGTGGGACAGTGAGAAAGGGAAAAAAAAAATCACCTGGATCACCTGTTGAGAGAGAAAGAATAGAAAACAAGCAAAAAAACAGAGCAACATACTAAACACAACACCATCGCATTAATCTAGCTAAGTGTGAACAGCAGTAAATACTAAATATTGAATGCTGTTGTGCAGCATGCAGGACAGACAGCGCACAATGTGCTTTGAAGTAGCAGCCAAGAAAGGTGTAGTTTAAGTCTACGAACAGTGAACACCCGTGTGCACACCTGTGTGGATCAGCGCGCTTGTAGTCAAATGGTTTCCCCATGTAATGGTCTGCTAGAGGGTATAGAGGGCCATAGCCCCGTCCCCCAGGGCATGAAGCAGGTATGGAGGAGATCCAGGCCCCAGACATCCAGAGGCCCCAGAGTGCGAGAGCTCAAGGAGGACCACCGGAGGGGCATCCGTGCCACCCTCCTGGGAAGGGCTGAGGAGAGCCCCAGACGAGGGGTCACCCAGTAGCCACCAAGCAGAAGCCAGAGGGGGCTGCACTGGCGTGCCCGCCGGCTCTGCCGGCAGCCAGCTGTGCCAAAGTGAACCAAGCCCCAGGCCTAGCGGCCGGAGGCCCGAGGGTCCCCCGCCCCCCTGGAAGAGGCCCGACCGAGCAACAGGCGCCAGGCCCTGCCAAGTAGCCACCGGGAGTGAGCTGGTGCATACCTGAGCGCCCAGCCCCGGACACCAAGAACCACCAATGCACCGACCTCTGAGGGCATCAGTCACCGGCAGGGAGTGTGGTGAGGGGAGATAGGCCTCCACACTTTGGAGGGCCTGGGAGTTCCCAGGGAGGTGGAGTCTAAGACCCGACTTGACATATAGACACAGACAAACAGGCACACACAGACATAAACATGCATTCCCACCCTCATGCACACATATACTGCTTGCTCATAGGGGGTCATATGATATGATTGTTGGGTTTTTCTCTGTATTTATTATTGTGCTATCTACTGTACAATATAAAGCGCCTTGAGGCGACTTTTGTTGTGATTTGGCGCTATATAAATAAAATTGAATTGAATTGAATTGAATTGAATTGAATATACAAACACTCAGCACTCACCCAACGTAAGGATTGACATAAATGGACAGGTACACACAATCACACTCCCCAAACATACTCTATGCCCCGGGTCCAGGTACCCTTGCCCCCAGAGGGGGAAACGGCACCCAGACCCAACAGATGTTACCCTTTGCCCCGGGGTGGAGGCAAGCAGACCGCCCCAGGCAGCAGCAGGGAGGCCAATCGGACAGCCAACACCTCCTCCCAGCCCCCCGCCCCGATGGCTAGTAGAGAACGGGAGAGTGTGAAGACCCCATACCTTCCTCCTCCCGCTCATGTGTAGTGTTGCTGCGTGTTGATCTAAAGTGCATTTAAAACAAGGTGCTGTCAGAGAGCAGCAGGTGTTAGCACGGCCCCTCCCGAGAACCCTCAATGTCTACATGGATTTAAAATTGAGAGGTGGGCACCGGCACCAGAGGTAGGTTTGATGCCTCCCTTGCACCCTGGTGACACACCCGCACCCCAAGGCCCTACCTGTGTGGGTGGGTGTGGTGGAGCGGGGAGAGGGAGGCAGCCGGGGATGGGGAGGAAAAGAAGGGAGGGGCAAGATGCCCCTCCCTAGGGCCAGCTCCCCCGCTGACCCCAGTAGGCACCCCCGTCCTCTGGTACCCACCAAGGCAAGTTTTCTTTCATTTTTGATGTACTGCAGAATATTTTTATAAAATCCCAGGCCAGGAAAACCACCTTCATGTTTTTCTGTGTTTTATCTTCAGCTACTTTGACACAAAGGCATCTGCTGTGACGCTCACACCTTTGATAAAGTCTTGAAAGTGTCAGCTTCCTTTTTATAGATACAAAAATATGTAAATGTACTGATCTGAATTGTAATATTTCTGACTGTCTGAGGCAAAATTTCCCAGATTCAAATCGAATTGAATTGAATTGAATTGAATCGAATCGAATCGTGGATTGAATCGATTCTAGAAATCAGCGATGATACCCAGCCCTAATCCAAAAGCACAAGTAAGACGGAGTTCCCAGAGTCAGCAGTTAGTAAAATATCATTAAAAACTCTCAGAAGTGCAGACTCTGTGCTGTGAAGTGCTTTCAAACCTGATTGAAATACCTCAAAAATATTCTGACTGTTTAAAAAAGTCTGCAGATGTGAGGACACTACTTTTCCAAAATTTTGGAGCCAAAAGGAAGCGATCGTGGCTCAAGAGTTGGCAGTTTGTCTTGTAATTGGAAGGTTGCCGGTTCGAGCCCTGGCTCCGACAGTCTCGGTCGTTGTGTCCTTGGGCAAGACACTTCACCTGTTGCCTACTGGTGGTGGTCAGAGGGCCCGGTGGCGCCAGTGTCCGGCAGCCTCGCCTCTGTCAGTGCACCCCAGGGTCGCTGTGGCTACAATGTAGCTTGTCACTAGTGTGTGTGAATGGGTGGATGACTGAATGTGTAAAGCGCTTTGGAGTCCTTAGGGACTATGTAAAGCGCTATACAAATACAGGCTATTTACCATCTTTGAAATAGGTTTGAAATTACACAACAAAGACGCATCCAAGCCAGGGCGTCTCAGCAGAGGCTGGACCACTGCCTGTTTAAAAGTTACAGGTACATCGCTTAAAGTCAGGCTGCTGTTTATAAGCCTTTGAATATAAGGTCCAATAGTGCCCCAAACTTCTTTAAAAAGCGAGGGGGAAGGACATCAGTGGGAGAGCCAGACTTAATTTAGGTGACAATTTTACCAGATACGACAGAGACTCTGGTTCAAAATGGCTAAAAACTGCTAAAGGCGTAAAAATAACAGAAGGGTCATAAGATGGGGGTCAAATATGTGCTCTAATAGTTAAAATCTTGTCCACAAAGGAATTTAAAAAAGCTTCACAAGTTTCAGCAGAAGCTTGTGTACAGTTGGATTGGGGAGGGTTAAGAACAGAGTTTAAAATACTAAATAAGACACGGGGCTTATGGCTGTGCTTAATAACACCTGCAAAATAGGCAGATATCTGGTTCTTAACAGTTTTCTGATATTTATGCCAGCGATCTCTTAAGATATCATAAGACACTTGTAGCTTGTCTTTTTCCCTTTGCGTTCTGCTTTTCTGCAGAATGATGTCGTTCAGCCACGGCTCAGACTTTGATTTAGGCCGCCTGACCTTCAGAGGAGCAACAGAGTCCAGAATGTTTTCACAAGTAGAGAAAAACTTTGCAGTCAGCTCCTCAGTGTCAGCACAAGCTGAGAGCTCTGAATCAACATTAAAGGCCTTATTAAAGGGTAGAAAACTGGGCGGCACTTGATGGTTTAAACATGCGAGAAACAGTAGGAGGACACAAGTAGTGATATTACAGGAAGAGAAGTTTCAAACAATACAGGCTCAGAAAAGACGACATCATGAATTTGAAGATTATAAACAGGTAAACCATGAGACAAAACCAGAGTGTGTCCATGTTTATGAGTGGGACCAGTGACAGACTGCAACACATTAAAAGCATCAAGTAGGTTTAAAAAGTCCTTTGCCAGAGGTTCAGTAGGACAACACACATGAATATTCATATCACCGAGGATTAAGACCTTGTCATACTTTGGCATTATTTCAGCCAAGAACTCAGAGATGTCATGAACAAAGTTGCTGTTATATTTAGGTGGACGGTAGATCAGCGCACAGAGAACAGGTGGACCACAGTGAAAAGCAAAGATCAGATCAAGAAACTGACAGGCAGGCAAAATTCTGATGGGAATGAACCAAACGGGACAGGGGGAAAAAAAGAAAGAAAGAAAGAAACTGACAGGCTTGTGACAGTTATTGAAAAGAAGAGTGGCTATATTGGTCACTGATTATTTTATATATTTTTTTTATTTTGAGATGTCAGAAATGTTTATATGTGGATTGTGAGTAGTTTTATTATTCTAACTTTAACATTTGCAAATAAACTAGTGAGATGGGAAAATGTTAGTTTTTTTCAATTAGTTGCTTAATAATTCTGCACATAAATATATATATATATTCTCTTGAAGACAAAAATTCACTTTTACATTTTTAAACATTTGAGTTTAGGTTCATTAATATTTTGGATTGACCGAGAGCACTGTCCTTGATCCGTAATTAATCCTCAAAAATACAACTTGCCTAATAATTGTGCAAACAGTGTATTTCAGATTCCTGTAAGTAGCCTCCCTTTGTTTTGTTGACAGCGCTGCAAACCCTCGGCCTTCTCTCGGTGAGCTTCATGATGTAGTCACCTGAAATGGTTTCACTTCACAGGTGTGCCTGTCAGGGTTCATTGGTGGAATTTCTTTCCTTCTTAATGAGGTTGGGACCATCAGTTGTGTTGTGCAGAAGTCAGGTTGGTGCACAGCTGACAGACATATTTCACAATTGGATCAGTGTTGGGCAAGTTACTTTGAAAAAGTAATTAATCATAGTTACTAGTTACTTCTTCAAAAAAGTAACTGAGTTAGTAACTGAGTTACAAGATTCTAAAAATAATTAATTACTTGAAAAGTAATTATTGCGTTACTTTAAATAAACATTTAACCCTCTGGGGTCCAGGGTATAATTGGCCATTTTTAACTACTTTTGATGTTTCCTCCACATTTCACCTTTAAAAACTATTTACTTTGCCTTGTTTGGTATCATTGTTATCAGCACAACCTCACATGCCTGAATTTACAGTCATGTTTTCATGTTGACATACTGTATTAACACAATTGATCTAAAATCAGAGAAAAAACATAAAATCAGAGTAGAAAAAGTTATATTTTTTACTGTAACAACCACAAACATGTTTAATGAATCATATTTCATAACTTTAAATGCAAATATAAATTGACAATTTTAAAATTATATGCACAATTTTTGCAAACAACATGACAAGCCTGATACCTGCAGGTCTGACAGCAGCAGGTGTATCACTCACCTCATTGTTCTGACACACAACACAAAACTATCCACAACACTACACACTAACTACACAAGACAACACGTCACTCCTAAAACTTCCCCCTATTCCTAAACAACCAAATGTCATGTTGCCATATCTTTTTTGATTGGTCGCGCAGCTGCTTAAAGCTGTAGTGCCCAGATTACTTACATAGACAGCAACTTTCGTGCAACTGATATAAGATGCGGTAAGCTGAACACAGCTTCAACCGTCTGTTTGTTGAAAAATAGTAACGCGACCGCACCGCATTTTCTTGTTAGTAACTGTAACGGCGTTGTAACGATAGGAATAGCAATTAGTTAGATTACTCGTTACTGAAAAAAGTAACGCCGTTATTCCCATCACTGCTGAGGATACATTCATCTGAGTCACCAGCCTCAGAAATCACAAGTTAACAGCAACTCAGATTAGAGTCCAGATAAATGCCACACAGAGTTCCAGTAACAGACTCATCTCTACATGTTCAGAGGAGACTGTGTGAATCAGGCCTTTATGGTCAAATAGCTGCTACAAAACCATGACTAAGAAAAAGCAACAAGCAGAAGAGATTTCTTTGGGCCAAGAAACACAAGGAATGGACATTAGACCAGTGGAAATCTGTACTTTGGTCTGATGAGTCCAAAATTGAGATCTTTGGTTCCACCCGCCATTTCTTTGTGCAGAAAAGGTTCCGACTGTGAAGCATGGAGGAGGAGATGCAATGGCACACTGAACCAGCATGGCTACCACAGCATCCTGCAGTGACATGCATCCCATCATTTATTTTTCAACAGAACAATGCCCCCGAACACACCTGCAGGATGTGTAAGGGCTGTTTAACCAAGAAGGAGAGTAATGAACCAAGTCGAGATGGTTTGGGATGAGATGGACCACAGAGTGAAGGCAAAAGGACCAACAAGTGCTAAGTATCTCTGAGAACCCCTTCAAGAACATTTCATCAGGTGACGACCTCATGAAGCCCATCAAGAGAATGCCAATAGTGTGCAAAGCACCAATCGAAGCGGGGGGCGGGGGCTACTTAGAAGAATCTAAAATATAAAACATGTTTGAACTTATTTCACAAATTTGTGTTTACTACATATGTGTTCATTCATAGTTATGATGCCTTCAGTGAGAATCTAGAATGTATAGAGCCATACAAATAAAGAAAACCATTAAATAAGAAGTTGTGTCCAAACTTTAAACTACTATTTTGCATGAATGTTAAAGGATTATAAGGATTTAAACTGTTACGGAATAAATATATATTCTTAGTGCTTATTTTCTGATTATATTGTTTTATGTATTTTAATAATAAAGGCCTGTATAAAGCAAGGCCAGCTGTGAGAGAGAACCAGGTCAGAGGGTGACAGGTCGCCTTAGCAACAGAGTGGAAGTTTAAGAAACAGGAAGTTTAGAGCAGAGCTGCAGAGGCATGTTAATAAAATACAGGAAACCAGACAGAAAAAGCAGAACTAGTAACACAGAATCAGTTGTTTTTATCGAAACTATGTGTGACGTGTAAAGGACCAAAATAAAATAACACCAACAAAATAACACCTATATGATATACATTTTTGGTTTCTAATGCTAGAGATCTGAAAAATGGCTTTGGGCTGTGCAGGTCTCTCTCTTCCAGAAGATGATTAAATAAAAAATTATAAATATTTTGACTAACTGAGCCGTGTTCTCTCTATTCAGTAAAAGAATGGCAAGAACCAGATTTAATAAAACCGAGCATTAAAATTGCACATTGCTTTTAAAGTCTATGAGATTATAACATCTTGAAATGAATGCTTTTAGTCTTTGTTACAATTGAAACTAGCAGTGAAGTGGAAACTTTATGAGGGTCCTGTCAATATCTGATGATTTTAGAATAAAACATTTTAGTGATGACTTATATGATTTCAAATAATTAATATTTGTCACTCACTGTGTTGGATTTTTTGGCTCCTTCTTCAGCTGGAGGACTATATCACCTGCTGAGTCCTCCTTCCCTGGAAAATAGTCTTCTGAAAGCTTCTTCCCATCGTTGTCCACCGTAACCAGTTTGATGCCTTTGCCTTCCAGAGCATCACTTTGTGTGAGGACATGGATGTCCAAAGCTGTAGCAGGGTGGTTAACATCAGAAATTTTCTCTATGTAAGACTCCAAGTCCCTCTTCTCAGACTGTGACAACAGCTCATGTGCACTTTGGATTGCCTTTTTCATATGATGCTTATAAAGCTGGTTTTCACAGAAACTTTGGGCATCGACACTGCTGAGAATGTTTCTAACAGCACCACCAGCAGCATGGTTTATTTGACTCATGCATATTTTGCTCATGATGGAGGTCATTTGTCTGAAACAGGCCTCAACATAAGAGCTTGAAGCACTTTCTGCAATCATGTTGATGAGTTCATGTTTAAAGCGTTTCACATCTGATAGACCACGTCTTCCATCCTGGCCATTCCTTTCTTGGGGTAGCTTTTCCATGCTTTGCAACAGCTGAGGAACAAAAGTGTTGTTAATGACCTTCTCCATAGGTATTGAATCCAGTGTTTGTACATTAACTTGTACATTTTCAGCTGATTTTTCCATTAGATCCACCCCTTTGAGGCCTCCTGTGTGTTGTGTTACAGCACCACACAGTTCTGAAAGTATATTAAAAACCTTAACAACCATGGTACAATTCATCATCAGGGCAGGAATGACTTCTGTTGTTATCAGATCCACTGACTGAAGCATTTGTTCCTCGCACCCTCTGTCAATTCTGAATTCACTGGACCCATTCTCCAGGGCAGTCTTTGGTATCCCTGAACAAATGAAGTTTGTGAGAACTTCATCCAGCTCACGGTTGGCTTTTATCAGTGAAAACACCTTTTTCTCAAAGATGTCCTTCAGAACCTTTTGGAAAAAAGCATCAGTTTCCCTCTCAACAGTATGAGTCACATCACTGATACATCCTTGCTTCCCCAGTTCCTGAACTGCATACTTTCCCACCTTCAGAAAACACTGTTTTACTGTACAGACAGATGTACTCTTTGCTCCTGTGATCAGACTTTTTGTGCCACTTCGCACTGCACTTCTGGCTTTCTTTAGTCGGCTGAATCCACCAGAGATCAGAGACAATCCAATAGTGATGGCCTTGGAGACTGCCCATTCAGCCCAGTCAAAGCCTCCTTGTATCATTCCCTTGATCCCTTCAATCATGTCAGATACCCCCTCACAAGTCAGCCCAAGTCCAAACTGACTGGCACCACCACATGACAGAGCACAAACAAGAACACCTGCTGCAACTTGAAGGGCACCAAGAACAAAACAAGCAAGGGCATCATAGCAGAACTCGGGCTTCTTTTTAACCTCAAAGACTATGCTAAGGCCATTTTCACAGAGCATCATCAGCTCATTGGTGGTGATTAAATCTTTATCTTTTGAAAGATGGTACACACTGGAATCCTCTACTTCTGCATCACTTTCGCTGCCGTCGAGCTGTCTCAGAGTTGTCAAGGCACTTTCAATGTATCCTTTCCAAGATTTGAAGATATTCATCCTGGCTTGCATTTGGATCTGGAGGTTGCTGTTTGTGTTGTGTGGAACAAAGGCACTCATCACTGAAAAATTACAAAACATCATCGTATTTGTTGATTCTGAGAGATAGACATCCACTGCAGTCTGTGCTTCCTCCAATAATTTCTTTGCCTCAGCTATGTAGTCTTCTGTTCTGAGGTTGAGTGTGATGTAAGCTTGATTATAAAGCGCCACAGCACTGTAGAAATGATCACACTCTGCAGCTTTCTGCCAGTAAGTCTTTGCTCCAAAGTCACATTTAGTTTTGTTCATGCAATGCAGGTCAGTTCTGCTTGTTGCCTGTTTGATGTAATCATAGAAATTACAGCTGGTCCCCTGCAGGAGGAAGTCACCGGTCTTCTTCAAGTCTTTGGTGAGGTCTTCTCTCAGCTTGCTGATGTCATCATGTCTGCTGATGTGCTCTTCATGAAGGATGAGCCACAAAGCCCAAGATTCTTTCAAAGCATTCAGTGCAGTCTGATAGTCAAACTTGTTCTGGTGGATCTTAAAATATTCAGGAACATCCTTCAGCTTCATCTTGGACAGGTCACTCCTTTCTTCCACCGTGTAATTCTTGTCAAAGTCACACAGAAATTCACAAAATGTGGAGAAGAGAGCTTCTTTAATTTCAATGTCACACTTATATTTCTCCATGCTGTCTAAATGTCTGAGCTCATACTCCTCTCTGAGATGCCTCATGGTTTCGATTGAATGGCCTTGGTACGCTGGTGCAAGATGGCCCTGGTTGAGAACCATCTGGACCATCCCTGGGTTTCCTTTCCGGGCGGTGCGTCCAAAGACCTGTTGCTCCACACGGTGACTTCTAGGAAAGTATGAGAGGAGCACAAAGAGACCTCCACACTCGTTTACCTCCTGCTGAACATTAATGTCTGTCCCTCGGCCACCGAGGTTTGTAGCAATGATAATGTTTCCCCGGCTAAAGTTTTGTTTCTCGATGTTGTGCTTCTCACTGATTGTGTACATGGTGATCTCACTGGCTTCTCTTTCTGGAAGATCCATTTTTGTCTTCAGCTCATCTGCAGTGTTGACATCTTCACAAATGATCAAAACAACTTGCCCTCTGTCTGCGGCTCTCTGTGCAGTTTCACAGATCACCTGGATCCACTGAGTGCTGCCTCCACTCACCTGAACTGCTGGCAACTCAACAAGCTTCGTATGGCGGTGAGCTGGAATGACATAGCTTGCTGTTTTGTAATGCCGTTCTAGAAATACTTTCTCAGCTTCATCCCCCAGTGTCCCAGAAACACCAAAAATGCCTTTTCCACTGAGGTACCTTTTAAAGAAATGGACATTGGACATGTAATTTGTCACATTGGAAAGCTGTGAAATGGCCAGCTGGTGCTTCATCTCCAGACACTGTTGTAGGCCCTCACCCCATCGCTTGTTTTTCTCCAACATCCCACTGGACTCAAAGTCCACAGGAATTATGGCATCATACTGATGACTATCAGCATCACTGAAACCACCAGTGTCAGCTTCAGGTGCTTTTTCAATCATGTACTCTCTTCCCGGAGTCATTCTGATGGCTTTTAAAGCATTCTCTGCAAAAAGTGGTAACCGATTCTCAATGTAAGTTTTCAAAAATGAAGGGACGATGATACATCCCTTACATTCATCCAATGATTTCACAGAACACTGGTCAGAATATTTAATTGTTGATTTTAATTTGTCCACAGCTCCTTGGATGAGGGATTCCTCGGACATGATTTCACAGGTACAGCCATTCTCCAGGAGAAGCAGGCTGACGTCAGGGTCTCCATGAGAGCTGTCCTTCCTGTAAAGTTTGGCTTTGTTGTCCATTAGTGAGTAACAATCTACAGACACATTCTTTTCTATTTTTGTCTCAAGTTGTCTCAGAAGCTTACACTGTTTTTCCGGTCCAATGTTGGCCATGATGTTCTCTGTGGCTGTCCACTTGGCATCCTTAAAGCTGTCGGTCTCTGTTTGTGTCTGACCCTCTGCTTTATTTAATTCATCCACATCCTCCTGTGAATAAAACCCCAGCTGTGCACCAAGCATCAGTAGGTCAGCTACTGAAAAATCTTCTGATTCTGAGCCAACCACTGCTTGCATTACAGCCTTGTGGAAGTGCTGGATCCTGGTTCCCCACCTGATCTCCCCCGTTTCAAACATTTCTATTGGCCAGCAGGCAGACATCATGGCCCAGATACTTGCCAGGACTTGCTCCACGTGTCTTAGGCTACGGGCTTGGTCTGACAGATATGTGACCTGCACTCCACAGTCTAGTGTCATGTAGTCCACCTCATCTGCTACCACACATTCAAACCCCCTCAGACCTCGAGTAGTCTTCTTCTCAAACTCTTGCCTCAGTATGTCTGCTGCAAAGGTACCAACTGTACCATAAACGACCTGCTGGCTGTATGCATCCTCAAGCAGCTTGTCATGATCTTTAAAAGAGCAGTTATCGATGTGTGTTGGAGGCACCGTGGATGATGTAATACCAAACATATCATATAATTTTCTCCACTCATCCTGATCACGACTTGCTAACAAAGAAGAGTTTGTCACAATGTCCACCTTTACGCCTCGTGTGGCCTGTATTGTAGCAAACATGGCTAAAATACAAGTTTTGCCCTCTCCGGTGCCAATTTCCAACAGACTACCTTTTTTATCCCCAGACTGTGGCAGCAGGAGTAGCAGCAGTGAGGCCAGCTGGCTGAGTCTTGGGAAGTAGCCCTGAACTTGTTCACCGCTTTGAGTGGTAAAGGTGGTGCATTCCTTTACAGCTCTGGATACGATGATCAGGACTTTCTTCAGAGCATCAATCTTATGATTGTTAAAATCAAGAGAATTTATTATCTTTTTACAATCTTCAATCTTCTTCACCTTAATGGGCTTACTTACATATTTGGGTAGCTCTTCTTCAATATACGTCAGGACTTTTCGCAGGAGTGACAGGATACACTCTGGATAGTTTTTGTCTTCCAGTTCAGCCAATAGTGTGTCAGCATCTTTGTCACGCTCAGCTCGGTCCACACAATGTTGGATGTAGTCTACAGGATTTTTCTTTTTCAGGGCAGAGAGAGTGTCGTTACAGCTCAGCCTGTAGGTGCACGCTTTGTGGAGGATTTTTGCGACTGTTTCCTGATCCACTCTCGAGGTCTGTCTAATGAAAAGCCTGATTTCTTTTGGTGTCCAGATGTTGTTGAAGACTATGTGACAGAGGATCTCCTTACATGATTGGGACAGCTTTGAGGACAGATCCAGAACATTTGCTAACACGTGTCTGGCCAGTGTTGGATTTTTAGCTTGTAGCTGTTCCTGCAAATTGAAGAGGAACTCAGTCTTCCTGTCTTGACCAGTCGTGAGGAAACATTTAATATCAGAGTCACCATCTAAGGTCAACTTCACAACTGACTTCAGAATGTTGAACCGCTCAGTCAGAGACAGGTTCACATATCCAGTAGCCTGATCCAAAGCCCACTGTAATGAAGTGGGGATGTGGTGCTCTTTAAAATATTGTAATGTCAGCTCATTTTGGAGAGTTTTCATCCTGTTTTTCAGTGGAATCTTCACATTTTGATCCTCTCTGATGTCATACTTTGATAATAGTTCTTTAAACTTGTCATTAACATCAGTGACCTGTATTGAAAAGGAACACAGAGCATAACATTAGTCTCAGTGAGCAAAACTGGAAGCATTGATATTATGTATAGTGTTATAGCCTATGTAACTTTTAATTGTCCATAATGTTAGTATTAAAAGGAGGTCAGTTTTAAGATGTAGGAAAAGCAAAACAAAATAAAACAGTAATTATGGGATATCATGCAGTACCCCATCTGAATAGCAGTTAAAGTGTATGCTATGCCTTCTGATGATACTGCCTATGGGAAGCATGTATAATGTAAATAGAATTGGTCCTAGCACTGAACCCTGTGGAACTCCATAACTGACCTTAGTGTGTGAAGAGGACTGTCCTTTTACATGAACAAATTTGGAGTCTATTAGATAGATATGATACAAACCACTGCAGTGCAGTACCTGTAACACCTGCAGCATGTTCTAATCGCTCTAATAGGATATTATGGTCAACAGTATCGACCCCTGACAGTGGACTCATGTCTGTGCTGATCCTGCTAGACCTCAATGTAGAGAACAAGAGATCTTTTGTAACCTGTGATTAGGACTGTTTGATGTGAGGAAAATTTAACATTGTGATATACAATATATATCGCAATATGTCTTGAGCCCCAGTGCCCCCAGTACTGAAGGCAAAGGAGGTGAGCTGCAGTTTAAGCCTCACCGAAGTCAGGTTTTTTATGTTTTTTATGTAAATGCCGGCATGTGGTATCCACAGAAACCTAGGGATGGGTATCAAAACCCGCTTCTTGTTGAGAACCGGTTCCCACTGTTTCAGTTCCTTGGAATTGTTTGGCATTTTTGCAAACGATTCCCTTATCAATTCCAGTCGCCCCGAATGACGTCACCACGTTGTGGAGCGTCATTTACCTGGCAGGAAACATGTCGCCTAAGCTGCTCAAACGCTCAAAAGTTTGGTTATACTTTACGAGGACGGATGACAAAAAGGCAACTTGCAATACTTGCAAAGTAGATATTTCATTTAAAGGAGGAAACACTACGAATATGCAAAAGTATTCGCTCACAAAACACGCGATGACCTTAAATGAATGTCATGTTTTTAATTCCGCTCTGGACTCGTGAATCTCAACCCAGCAGCAGCGGTAACGTTTGCACGTCCTCTCCCGTTAATGTGGCAGGTAAATAATCAACTAACAGTGCATATTATGTTAGCACGATCTGCCTTATTACAAAACCTACCATTACTGTGCATTTAGGTGACCATGATGAGACAGACAGACAGAGTCTGGCTGGAGTCTGGTTCTCACTGCAGTCTACCGGTAGCGTCTCCTTTCAGGCCCGGAGAGACGAATGTCACCGAGCAGTGACTAAGTTTGTGGTCAAAGGCTTGCACCCATTTGCCACAGCAGATGCCCCCGATTTTCAGTAAGTGAATGTGTTTAATTGTAGGCAGGGACATTACTGGATATTCTTGTGTAATTGCTACAGAATAATTTATGTTATACTTTGTTATTGCTACAGAAGAATATTTATTTTATTATTTTACATTTACAATTTTTTTTCCTGGGGACCCTGTGACACCCCATTGAAGAGCCAGAGGCTGTGGATCTCTTAAGATCTCACTGTTGGGTTTGTAAGGCCATGTTACTCCTAAATTTCTATCTTGTTCAAAGAGAAGATATAAAACAAAGTTCTAAGCTAGTCGACCTTAGTGTTCTCCTTTTTTAAAAAGAATCGATAAGAGAATCAATAAAGAATCGAATCGTTAAACAGAATCGAAAATGGAATCGGAATCGTGAAAATCTTATCAATTCCCATCCCTACAGAAACCTCTGAATCGCAGCTAAAACTCATATAAACCATTTCTACAACCACAGCAAAAACAACAAACAATTAATTAGTCAAAAGAGCAGTTATGTAATTTTGCAAAATGTCAACACAAACAGCAAAGCCACAAACTCAGCAAATGGCACATTGTGTAAAAGCAGAGATCTCACAGATTATTAAAGTACAAGTTCAGTTTTGGGCCCTTTATTCTTTTTTATTGTTTTTAATATATCTTCTCCCCCTCCAGCATATAATGGGCTCCTTTGAGGACATTTCTTATCACTGTTATGCTGATGAAATTCAGTTGTACATTTCTTTTAAGCCCCAGGATTTATCTAAGCTTCAGCTTCTGAATGACTGCTTAGATTCCATCAAATGTTGAATGGCTGCAAACTTGCTTCAACTCAACGAGGGGAACAGATTTTTATCCCAGATAGTGGAAGCCCTTGGTCCTCTCTCGGTGTATGTTAAATCCTCTATCAGGAATTTATGTGTTACTTTGGGCTCGACTCTCACATTTAATGGGCATGTAAAATCTCTGGTTCAATCTTGTTTTTATCATTAAAGAAATGTGGCTAAGTTAAACCCTATTTTCTCTCGCCCTTTTCAAGATGGCGCCTGTGTGTGCAGCTTGCCATCAGATTTTACCCGTTTTGTTTTTGCTAACTTTATTAACCCCTGTTTTTTTCAAAATGTCTCTGCTCTTCTGGTTCATGACTTCCAATCACTACTAAATATCCAAGCCACTTTTGAAGAGCAGTCCCGACTGGCCCCAGGATGCGAGGATTTTCGCATTCCACCTGTGCTAGAGACTGTACCACTGTTCCTCTGCTGCGATTCACCCTGCCATACCTCCAGGAAGAAATGCCACAGAAGGCAAGGGAAACAGGGTGGTATATTGGTAAAATTTAAAACCTACATGGCTGCATCACCAATGACTAATCCTCGCGCTCTTCTGGACAAACTTGCCCCGGACACCAAGTTGTTAATCTCCTGGCGATCCCTGGAATCAGTTCACCGATGGATCGTACCAGTGGCCCCGCATCTCAGCATCCGGCATCACGGCATCTGTCCCCTCGCCTTCGCAGAGGGGGACTGGATCACCAGAATCTCCGTCCTCTGGGTCGATCACCCCAGCCAGCTAGCAAGACTGTGTTTGCTAGATTGGCTCTGGTTAATGCTAGGTTGCTAGCAAACAAGACCTTCCAAGCGACGACCTTTTGAATGACTTCTTCACCGGTCGTCGCTTGGATTTTCTTCTGGTGACAGAGACTTGGCTAAACTTGGGTGAGTTGAGCCCACTTTCTGAACTTATCCCTCCAGACTGTAACTATCTCAACTCGCCTCGGACTACCGGCCGGGGTGGAGGGTTTTTTTATAAAAAACTGTTTCAACTGTCAGTAGCTAACAGCTGATGCTTATGCTCACTTTGAACTGCAGCTGTTTGAAATTCAGCTGTCCACTCTGGTGCTGTGTGCACTGGTGTACCGACCACCAAAGTACAATTAGAATTTTATCAAGTACTTCTCTGAATTCTAGGCAGGAATTATGCCACGGTATGGCAGTGTTTTAATTGTAGGGGATTTTAATATCCACATTTGCTGCTTAAATACACCGCTGACTAATGACTTCTTAAATCTTATAGACTCTTTTAATTTTGTTCAGTCAGTTAAAGGCCCAACACCCGAACATGGGCATACCTTGGACCTCGTACTGTCTAGTGGCCTGACTCTCTGTGACACTGAGATCTGCAACATTAATTTCTCTGACCACATGCCTGTAATATTTCCCTTTTTCATGTCAGTCTGTTAGACCTGATGTACCCAAATACCGATCTCGCATGATTACCTCAGATACAGCTGATCGTTTTGTTTGTTCTTATAAAAACTCTAATCATGCCTTACTTTCTAATGAGTCCTCTCAATTGACCACTGATTGCCTACCTTTTCTGTTTAATTCAACCTGCTTGGAAATACTCGATTCCATTGCTCCCATCAATACCAGGTGTCTAAAACCTAAAACCCAGCCTTGGTTGAATAATGCTACCAGGAACTCAGACAGGTGTGTAGAACAGCTGAGCAAAAATGGAAAAAGGACAGACTTCGGGTATCGTTTCATGTACTTACTCGTTAAATTATCAAAAGGCCGTAAGAGCAGCAAAAACAAAGTATTTCTCAAAGATTGTGTCTAATAATTGTCACAAACCTCATATTTTATTCAGCATTATTAACTCTGTTCTTAATCCGCCTACTGCTGCTCCCCATGTGGCATCAAAAGCAACATGTGAAAACTTAATGAAATTCTTCATTAATAGGACTGTGGATATCAGGTCTCATATTATCCCTACTGCTACCGACCCATCTGTTCACACACCAGCTTCAGTTGCATTTGACCATTTTGAGACTGTGTCCTTTTCATTACTGAGTGAAGTGGTCAACAACTTGAAACTCACAAGATGTACTTTGGATATTGTTCCATCCAATTTACAGAAAGATGTGTTTGAAACTGTGGGTGCAAGTTTGCTTTCTATTGTCAATAGCAGTCTTCAGTCTGGGTGTGTCCTTGCTGACTTCAAACATGCTGTGGTGGAACCTATTCTGAAAAGGCCGAACCTGGATCCAGCAGTTTTATCCAACTACAGACCAATTTCTTTCTAAAGTCCTGGAGAAAGTTGTCTTCTGTCAGCTTTCTAGATAAAATGGCATTGGTGAAGTATTCCAGTCTGGTTTCAAAGTGCACCACAACACTAAAACTGCTCTTTTAAAAGTTTTTAATGACCTTTTAACTTTTACTGACTGGGGAGAATTTGCCATGTTAATACTATTAGACCTCAGTGCTGCCTTTGATATCGTAGATCAGGGGTCACCAACTCCAGGCCTTGGTGTCCTGCATGTTTTAGATCTCACCCTGGGTCAACACACCTGAATCCAATGATTAGTTCATTACCAGGCCTCTGGAGAACTTCAAGACATGTTGTGGAGGTAATTTATACATTTAATTCAGCTGTGTTGGATCAAGGACACATCTAAAACCTGCAGGACACCGGCCCTCCAGGCCTGGAGTTGGTGACCCCTGCTGTAGATCATAGGATTGGAATGGTTTAAATCCTACCTGTCCAACCAAAGCTTTTCTGTTAGACTGGGGGATACATCATGCCTCACTTTCTTGTGGGGTCCCCCAGGGGTCCATTCTTGATCCAGTTCTCTTTTCTATTTACATGCTCCCCATGAGTTGAATTTATAAAAAAAAAAACCCATGGCATCTCATTCCACGGACGGGCACAAGCTTAAATCTCTGATCTTCTACAGCCCTATGTCCCTAGCAGGTCCCTGAGATCATCTGATCAGGGCTTACTTGCTATAAAACAGACTAAGATGAGAACTAATGGTCATACAGCTTTTGCCACTGTGGCCCCAAGACTGTGGAACTGTCTCCCTAAACCTTAAGAACTGTGGACTCAGAAGTTGTTTTTTAAAAACAACTCAAAACTTGCCTTTTTAAAACTGCTTTTGGTTATTTTTTTGCCTGTTTTATATTGTCTGTTAAACTTTTTTATGACTTGTTATCTTATGTGCAGCACTTTGTATTTCTATAGCACTTTTCTAGACAGAATCACAATGTTATTGTTATTATTATTATTATTGTTGTTATTATTATTATTAAGTTTCTTCATGCACCTACCAAAATTCACTGAACCAGTCACAAAAGAGGACAACAAATATACTTATAATAATATCAGTATACTACTGATATTATGATAGTATACTAATAATATAAGTCCTTAATGTATTTCGGGTTCGATAAACATTAATATGGAATCAGATTTATGCGTGTCGTTTTTCTGTGTTTCGGCCAATAGTTGTTGTAGCTCATTTCACAGCTGGTTTATTTAACCTTTTCTTTGGTGTGTGGGGAGACCTTGACGCTGAGTTTAAAACAGTCTTGGATTTGCAGTGGATGACCTTACAGCTTTGTGGAAAAAATCCATGGTACTGCTACATTTTGCGGCAATAATTTTCTTAGCATGTTTTTCGAATAATTTTGTTTGACATCCTTCTTGTGAAATTCAAAAGAAACTCCTGCTATCAGCTTCTATTTCTCTATCTTTTGTATATAAACACGCATGCTCAGCACGGTGTGCCAAGTAGAAAATTTTCTCATTGGGGCGAATTAGTGACGCATACGCAGCATGTGGAAGAACCCCCTCCCCCGCCCACATACAGTGAATCATTTGCAGAGAGCTTAATATTTCCATGGCAAGCTATACCTATACTCAGTGGTTACAATAAAGCCATTTTAACCATGGGCCATTTTCCCAATCACCTGACCTGGTCCTGAGGATCATTGTTTTAAAATCAAAAACTTCAAATACCTGCACGCCCCACCTAACTCACCCTTATTTCAAATGCATTTACATGGGTTACATTTACATTTCCAAAAAGATTAAGATCTTAGCTTACAACCCTACCTCATCCCGTTCTATTCCATGCTCCTCCGCCACAAGCTCATGCAGGACTTGAGAGTGCTGCTGGTGGTAATGCTCCTGGGCTTTGAGGTTTAGCTCCAGCTGAAGCCTGTCGTGTGCTTCAGAAAGCAGTTCCCTCAGTTTTTTATTCTCCTTTTCAATCTGCTCTTGGATTGTCCTCTTCCGGTCCAGCGCTACCTGCCGCCTCGTCTCATCTTCTATTTTCCTGCGTTTCTTCTGTTTTTGGCATCTCTCATACTCTTGTTTCTGGTCATCAATTCTTCCTGCAGGGAAATGAATGACTCTTATAGTTAATGAAGTTTGCTTTAAATTAGTAAAACAATAAAGATTTATTTGAACTTGTAAACTGGTCTCTACCACAAGCTGCACTCTGCTGTGTTCTATTCAGTTGAATTAAATTCAGTTTTATTTATATAACACAAAATAAGTATCACACTAGAAGGTAACCTGTAGGATGGCAGGCGGAACGAGACACATGCCCTTTTGTTCACATGTAAAATACACATAAAAGGAGGGACTGTTAGGGTTGAACATTTTTCTTTTTTCTATTAAATAAAGCTGTTTTAATTATGTTATTTATACACAATGCAGTTGTGCTCATAAATAAGTTGGCACTCCATGTTTTGAGAGTAAAGAGCTTCATTCAGCATTATTGTCTGGATTTGAAATATTGAAGAGTGGACGCTGAGTGCAGAGGGGTATTTTGCAACACGCTTACACACACTGATAGCGTTTATAATAGGTCTCTGTGTCAGAGAGTCCGGACAAGATATCCTGAACCAGACCTAAAATAAGCAGAAGAACAATGAATAAAAACATTAGATAATCAAGGCTATGCAGGGTGTTTTTGTGTCCATGTCTCTCTGAGTTCAGGAAAAAGAGCAGATAGGAGGTCGAGGAAGTAAGCGGATGTGGACTGAATGAGGAGGATTCGGAGCAAACTGCCACGTTTGTGTTGGGATAAGACAGCCATAACAATCTTTGTTATTGTCTCACTATACAAGCTGTAAGGCCAGTTTCAAGGTTATCTTTGATAATAATAATAATAATGTATACTTTATTGATCCCCATGGGGAAATGTGAGGCAGACTATTATATCACGCAAAGGTCCAGCGCTGTAAACTTGTAATTTCATTTGTTCATTTTTTAGGGAATTATCTGATTCTTGTGTCAAGTTTTGGTGCTTAACGTTATATTATTTTTATTATATTCATGTAAAAACTGTTCAGACATTTGTTTAGGCAAAATGATTGATTAGGTTTAGGTGATAAAACCTAAATAGTCGTATTAACAAATCTTCAGCCTTTCCTCTTAAATTTCAAATCACTCTCTCCAACGTGTGCAAACACACAACCAGGCACTTATTACTCATACATACCAAAGTTTGCACAGCAGTCAGCAATGACATTCAGTCTTCCATTGACCAGTTCAATTTTTTCACCGTCATCGCTTTCTCTTAAGGTGTACGGAGCACTGTGACCTGCACACCTGAGGTCCCACTCTGAGTGATCTCCATATCTAAAATGGAGGCCCTCAGAATTGAATGGAGGTATTGGATGTAAGTACTTTCCTGTGCTATGGCCATGCACTGTACGAACACCCTGTAAACAGAGAATGGTGGGCATATAGAGACGCATAACATCACAATGGTAAAATCATTTTATATACTGTTTTCTAACTTACCCCTCTACCCACACTAGAGTAGTGAAAGGCATAGGGAGTCTTATTATGTATTGTAAAGGAGCTCCCCATGGTCCAGGCTCTGTAAGAAAACAAACAGATTATAGTTATTATTCTTAAAGTAATATTTATTTATGAAGTGGTTCTGTATATATCACAAGCTGCTCCTCAGAAAACAAACTGAGTTAACAGAAAACCTGTTTGTCTGTTCAGCAGTTGTCATGAGTAGCCAACACTGGAGCTGTGTGAAAAATAAAATCTTATCTGGAACTTGGGAACAGATATGTTTACTCAGGTTATGGTTCAGCAGCAAACTCTGGGATCAGCTGGCAAGCTTAAAACCCACTCTGTGGGAATCAGTGGATTAGCCCTCTAAGGAGAAACCAGAGTTTTGTGGCCCCTGGCCCAATCCCTTTTTGTCCCCCATAAACCCCCCACCAGAGCAGCCAAAGGTTCGCCATCGAGCCCCGCCCCCAACAGAGCAATCGAAGTCACATTGCCCAGCCTCGCCCCCCTTAGTTCCTCCTTACCACCTTCATGCCCTGTCTCCGCAGTCTGATGTGTGATGTGTGGAGGGTCCGGGCTGCGAGGATTATGGCAGTGGTGATTTTTCCCAGGAGAAGCTGGGACCCTGTTTATTAGAAGGTTTTAAAATTTCTGTACTTTTAGGTGACAGAAGGAGTCATGTGGCCTGGTCCAAACACAGAGAGCTGCACTCTAAAAGATCTTTAAATATAGTAAACATACCTTGTGTGCCACAGACTGCTCCCAAACACAAGGGGGCAAATAATACCTCTAAAACACTTAAGTTGGCTTTATTAAACGTTAGATCTTTAGCTGGGAAAACATTTTTAATTAATGATTTAATCACTGAGCACAGCCTTGATTTTATGTTTTTAACTGAAACTTGGTTGGACCAAAGTAACAGTGGAACTGTTCTCATTGAGACTAACTACAGTTTTATCAGTGAGGCCAGGGTGAGCAGGAGAGGAGGAGGGGTTGCTGTCTTATTTAATGAATCATTTCAGTGTAAGCAGCTATCTCCTGGAAGTTTTCAGTCTTTTGAATATGTGGCTTTACAGCTGAAGGCCCCATCCAAAGTTGTGTTCCTTAATGTTTACAGGCCTCCCAAATACTGCACAGACTTTTTTAATGATCTCAGTGAACTGCTGTCTGTGATCTGTGTTGATTTCAACTGTGTAATTATTGTTGGGGATTTTAACATCCATGTGGACAACCCTCAGGACAAAGGGACTAAAGACCTGAGTAACACTCTGGGCAACTTTGGGCTGACTCAGCATGTAACAGAGGCCACACATAGTAGAGGACACACTCGTGACCTACTGATCTCCAAGGGCCTGAGCATTTCAAAGGTTACTGTGTCTGATGTGGGCCTGTCTGATCATTACTGTGTTTTCTTTGAAGGTAAAATCTCAGCCCACACAAATATATCAACAGCAGTGATCACAAAACGGTGTATAACTGAACACAGTAGTGAGATCTTTAACCAGGTCTTCCCATTAACACCTGACCTGTCCAGAAGTTCAGTCAATGAGCTCGTCAATAGCTTCAATGCTAAAATGTTAAATGTAATGGACACAATTGCTCCCATTAAGGTGAAGGTCATCTCTGGAAGGAAAAAGTCTCCATGGAGAAACTCCACACTGGTGAAAAATGAAAAAGAGAGTGTAGGAAAGCTGAGCGCAGATGGAGAAAACAAACCTCCAGGTTCATTATGACATCTATAAAGAGAAACTTCACAATTATAACTTACAACTGAGGAGTGCAAGGAGGTCCTACTTCTCTGACATCATCACCAAAAACAGTCATAACGCTCGGGTCTTATTTTCTACAGTTGACAGGCTAACAAACCCTCCTGTGTCAGTGGCAGCTGAACTTCATTCGACCATGGCCTGCAATGACTTTGCGAAATTCTTCAAAGAAAAAATCCAAAAGATTAGACAAGCAATTAATACATCAACAGCAGATCCAGGATATGTACTGTGTCCACCGAAAAACTGTTTAAACACCATCAAACAGTTTCACCCTATTAACAGCAAAGACCTGGAGGACATCTTAGGTCAACTGAACTCCTCCTCTTGCTGTTTAGATATCCTGCCAACAAGTTTTTTTCAAAAAGGTCACAAAGACTTTGGAGTCAGACCTGTTACGATCGTCAACTTTTCTTTAATATCAGGTGTGTTTCCAGAATCACTAAAAACTGCTGTAATTAAACCTATACTGAAAAAGGACAATCTTGACAAGACACAAATGAATAACTACAGGCCGATCTCAAATCTCCCATTTTTAAGTAAGATTTTTCCACTTTAAGTAAGATAAGTAAGATTTCTAAAAATCACCCCGCAGTTCTTCAGCTGAGACACCTGAGTTAGAAAACACAAACACTGCAGTTGTTTTTTACTCGCGAGGACGGTCACAGAGCGCTCGTATTCACAGGAGACACTCAAGGACTTGCACTCTGTCACCGTCTGCGTTCTTTATTTATACAACAGGAATTAAAACATTCGTTCAGTGACATGAGCATGTGCATATGTGATTGTGTGTGTATGTGTGTGTGTGCAAGGTCAGAACTGCTTGTTCAACTTCTTACTATCGCTGTGGAAAGATTCAGATACAAATATCAGAACACGTTTCATAAAGAACAATCAGTTCTGAGCAATGAAAAGATGATCATGCAGCATTCTATCACAAATAAACTTATATCATTAAAAGCTTATACTGACTAAACAAATACAATTTTCTATTGGCACACACAAAGCTGTATGAAATGTTTCCAGCGGTTAATATCATGGTTGCTAGGCAACCTAAGCCTGGTGACGGAGGCCAGACCGTCCCAGTTCACAAGCTTCTCACTTCCAACCTTCTCAGTCATCGAGGACGCGGCCCAGGTGGACCGCGGTAGTCCAAGGCTGCAGACCCTGAATTGGGATACAGCCCATGGCTAGCAGAGTGAAGCTGACCCCCCTCCCACTTGAAATGTAAAGGCAAATAAGTGGAGCGGTTAGTGCTACGTTTGTGCAGATTTGTGCAGAATGATCTATAAAATAAAGTTTATTATCTCAAAAACCGTAGCAGCACAAACGCTAATTTTATCTGCACAAATCTGCACAAACATAGCACTAACCGCTCCACCAATTTGCCTTTACATTTCAAGTGGGAGGGGGGGGGTCAGCTTCACTCTGCTCCCATGGCTTACCATCAGCCATGCTGAAAGGAGCTGTGACCGGGGCACACATGCACGTGCCTATGTCACACCGCAGCGCACAACCACACGAACATGCCCAGACTCAAAACACATAGACAGGAGATTAAAACGCAAATGAAATATTTAATTAATAAAGGTGTATTGGTGAAATTCATAAGTATTTAACCCATATGCTACACATACACTGATATTAGATTCACATTAAAAGTTCAAACTGCTCACCTTTTGTTGAAAGTAATCCCCAACCCCAATGTCTTTGCCTAAAGTGTTCACTCACAAACCTGTCAAATCTGCATTTGAAACGTTGGCTACCATAGCAGTATAGTATTGCAACATGGCATTTGGCTCTTCTAACTAAAATAGGAAAATAGGAACATAAACAGTGCCATCTATGCCAGACCTGGCCCACATCTGGTTGACGTACACTCTGCCATGACACCAGTCAGTCAGAAGTGCCAGCTTGATGCCAGATCCGGGCCAGACCTGTTTTCTGTCGGCCTGGGACACATAAACCAAACCACAATCGAGCCAGATATGGCATGCCATCACATAGACAGTGCCATCTATGCCAGGCCTGGCCCATATCTGGATGACATACGTCTTATCATGCCAGAAGTCAGCCAGCAGAGCTGGCTTGATACCAAATCCGGGCCAGACCTGCTTGCTATGTGGGAAGTGGAAAAAAAAAACATGGAGTGGGCCCACACTGGAACAGGGTGAAAAAAATATTGGCAAAAAAGTCCAAAAACAGACAGGGTTAAAAACAAACAAGAACTGGGTTTGTAAACGATGCAGTTGAGTTTTTGGCACAAGGCAAGTGAAACTGGATGTGTACATATAATACCAAACTAAACCCAGACTGGGTAAAGTGGCTGTAGGTTAGTCGCGGTCCGTTTAAAGCTGAAGCTCTGGTGCATGTGTCAAAAAAACAAACTGCTTCAGAGGCTTGGTTCATCTGGCCAGAGTCACATGATCAGTGACGTCCAAAGCGTCATTCAGTAGACTACGTCACTGCTTCGGTGGTTTATAAGGAAGTCAATCACTGGCAGGATTTGTTAGTGAACAAGTGTGCAACATAATGAGAAGAAGAACTGTCTCCTCCTAAATAATAACCAAACAGAATAATCTTATATGTGTCATTTTTTTATTTTACCTGTTAATAAACAATGCCGCCCAAAGATCCAAAACATACATACAGTAATAGTCTATACACACACAGAGAGAGATATTTTAGCCTATTTTTTATCTATTATGTTTACAAATGTCAAATAGTCAAAAGCAAAGGGAGAAATGTGTTGAAATGGGGTTATTATTCAAATAGACACCATATTTTTTTTACCCCCAAAACACAGTCCGATATCAGAATTGTCACATGATGTTGAAGTGAAGCTGCTGGTTCTGCTATCACAATGAAGCAGTTCATTTTAATTTGTAATTTCAACCTGCTCTTCATGTTTTTGAAGAGATGTGTTTGTGCAGGGAAGAGTGGCTGGGAGATGAGCCCCCCATCTGCCTTTTCAGGAAGTCTCTCCCAGAGTGATTCATGTTAGTGACGTGTGTGTTGTCGCACTGCTAGGAGGATTTTTGCTCCGGTTTTCTTATATTTTTTCTCAGTCTCATCTTTTGTCATTTCAACTCCATGTGTGGCAAATTCCAACCTAAGCCAAGCTTGCCAAGTCCATTGGCACAAAGTGCTTGTGCACAGATGTTTTCAGTCCTTCACTAAGAGATTTTGCAGCTTCCCAGTTTGTGATTAGGGGGACATCTCTCCATCCGTGCTTTGAATGTATTTTCCAACAGACCATTTAAATAATACATTTCTGTGTCATGTTCCTGTTCCACACAGGTGCAGACTTTGGAAATCTCTGTGGCCATGTAGTGGCGAGGTTGCTACCCAGTGTGGTTATGGGGTTTAAGTAGAGCGGGTATTGAACAAATTTCACCAATGTCACCAATTTTCTAATGAAATATTTTTCAGAAGGTGCTGTTGACATGAAAATCTCACCAGATGTGGCAACAACCCATCAAATCCACACATGCAAAGTAATCAAACCACACGTTTCCATAGATTATGTGTAATAAAGAGAAATAAGACAGGGAAAAAGTCTTGAACACACTTGCTGCAGTTTGTTTAATACTTTGTACAAAAGCCTTTGTGTATGATGACATCATCAAGATGCCTCCTGTGTGGACAAATTAGTCGTACGCATGTATTCTGTGCGCTGTGGGCGTGGCTCTACACAAAGTGACAGATAGTCTCCGAGGTAACCACCATGAGATGCTAAAATGCTCTTAGCTTGCACTTTACATGTGCTCAGATGTTTCTCCACATCAACAGGGCCCCTTCTATAAACTGTGAGGATTCAGGTCAGGTCAATGGCCGTTCTATGAGCTTTATTTTCTCTCTCTGAAACCAGTTGGCTGTGTTTGGGATCATTGTTTGCTGAAATGTCCACCCTTGTTTCATCTTCATCAACACAAATTTTCCACTAGAGAGCGTATCTACAAATGTACTTAAAATGTCTCAGAGTTTATGAAAAATCTAATATGAAACAGTTCCTCAAATAAGCACACTGCTCAACTGGCTGTTTCATTTCTTTTATTTTATGTCTTCAGTCTCCTATGAATGTGGAGTCGGTCAGTGTTTCTTCACCCAGATTTATATTTGAATTTGAAGTTGCTTTCAGATCATCTGAATTATCAAAAAGATCAGACTTGGTGCAGATAAAGTTAAAGATAAAGGTGCAGATACATTTGAACGAGCCCTTTCCACATCTGATCTCTGCTCTTGTTACAGTCACAGTTTCCAGGAAGCTCCACAAGTGTGACGTGCTGGAGAAGAGGTTTGTTTGGCAGCCTGACAGTCACACACTTCACTAGTGGCCAATAACACGTCTTTGCCTTATCACCTTCTCTTTATCTTGAATCATTACTTGAAGAAGAAATTATATAACTAAAAGTTTATATTAAATAAAATAAAACCTGTCACAAACCCGGTTCCAGGGACTCAGGGTCCGTGAGCAGTGTGGACTATTATTTCTATTTTGTGAGTGTGTGTGTGTGTGTGCTCTGTTCTGCTGTCTGGGGTTTTGTTCCATGTGTCTATGTATAGGGAGGTGTGTGTGGGCTACAGGCACGGTCAGGCCGGTGGATGACTGGCCACGCGCAAGGAGGATGCCACACGCATGCAGCGGATCAGCGTCGGTGGAGGGAGCCTCCCTTAGTTATGCTGCAATAGACGTAGGCTGCCGGGGATTCCCATGATGCATTGAGTTTTTCCTTTCCAGTCACCTTTCTCACTCACTATGTGTTAATAGACCTCTCTGCATCGAATCATATCTGTTATTAACCTCTGTCTCTCTTCCACAGCATGTCTTTATCCTGTTTTCCTTCTTTCACCCCAACCAATCACAGCAGATGGCCCCGCCCCTCCCTGAGCCTGGTTCTGCTGGTGGTTTCTTCCTGTTAAAAGGGAGTTTTTCCTTCCCACTGTCGCCAAAGTGCTTGCTCATAGGGGGTCATATGATTGTTGGGTTTTTCTCTGTATCTACTGTACAATATAAAGCGCCTTGAGGCGACTGTTGTTGTGATTTATATAAATAAAACTGAATTGAATTAAGAAGCTCAGAAACGAAAGTTTCTGGACTTTTTTTAAGTTTCTTGAAGACATTTCATCTGAGAAGCTTCTTCAGTTTTACACTGTGTGCACAATTATTATGCCAGAACTGTTTTTGAGGATTAATGTCATTATGGACCAAGGACAGTACTCTCGGTCTCCTGCAGAAGAACACTAGCTGTAATAACTGAATGAAGACCCTCTGCTGGTTTAAAGAAGGAGGCTCGAGGCAGAGGTGAGGTGCAGACCAACCAGCTTTTATTCAGCAACATCAACAGAAAGATCAGAAAAATAAAACTATACAGCGCAGTGATGCTGACTGAAGCCACAGCATTAAAATTAAACAAACAGCTTATCTGATCATCTTTAACAGCATCTAATAAATACTCTACAGATAATCACAACTATTTAATCCTGTATTTCTTACAATAAACCTTGGTCAGATATTTGTTGCTGATGGAAATGTTAAAAGGCTCCCAGGAACCAAAGGACAAAAACAGAGGCAACAGTCACAACTGCAAAGGATCCCTTAACACATAAACTGGTTCTAAGATATTTTCTAGCAGCTTAACTTCTTTATCTCAGCATCTTCTATGAAGCTCTGTAGAGGAGCTTGATTGCACGGACAGTAAAAAGTGGATTCAATAACAGCAGCGAGCGCTGAGTGATATAACGGTGCTGCGAGCAGCAGTGCAAAGGCTCACACAGAGACAGCAGGTACACTGTGTGTGGATGTGATCCACAGTCACAGCTGTGGGTTTCAGTCAGTGTGTAGCTAACTTCATGGTCACATTTCAAAGCTTATTGGAGCCAGAAGATGTTCAAGTAAAAGATTTATTGCTGTACTCGTCTACCAGGATAATAGGAGGTTCATAAAGTTGTAGTACTTCAGCTTTACATCATGGAGTAGTAGTTGTGTCCCTTTGTGTTTATTAGTGTGTTCACACGTCTACTTTAACTTCACTCTCTGTAATGAAAGGATTCAAATCACTGATAAAACTAATAAAACACAAACTTCATCCTTGTTTTGTCAAATCTTCATTAAAATGTGATTAAAAAAATGAACAACTTCACTTCTTTGATTAATACTGTAGCTGTTACTGCTGTTGTTACTGCCACCATCCAGGTAGTTGTACAGGTCCTTCTCAAAAAATTAGCATATTGTGATAAAGTTCATTATTTCCTGTAATGTACTGATAAACATTAGACTTTCATATATTTTAGATTCATTACACACAACTGAAGTAGTTCAAGCCTTTCATTGTTTTAATATTGATGATTTTGGCATACATAACTCATGAAAACCCAAAATTCCTGTCTCAAAAAATTAGCATATCATGAAAAGGTTCTCTAAACGAGCTATTAACCTAATCATCTGAATCAACAAATTAACTCTAAACACCTGCAAAAGATTCCTGAGGCTTTTAAAAACTCCCAGCCTGGTTCATTACTCAAAACCGCAATCATGGGTAAGACTGCCGACCTGACTGCTGTCCAGAAGGCCATCATTGACACCTTCAAGCAAGAGGGTAAGACACAGAAAGAAATTTCTGAATGAATAGGCTGTTCCCAGAGTGCTGTATCAAGGCACCTCAGTGGGAAGTTTGTGGGAAGGAAAAAGTGTGGCAGAAAATGCTGCACAACGAGAAGAGGTGACCGGACCCTGAGGAAGATTGTGGAGAAGGACCGATTCCAGACCTTGGGGGACCTGCGGAAGAAGTGGACTGAGTCTGGAGTAGAAACATCCAGAGCCACCGTGTACAGGCGTGTGCAGGAAGTGGGCTACAGGTGCCGCATTCCCAAGGTCAAGCCACTTTTGAACCAGAAACAGCGGCAGAAGCGCCTGACCTGGGCTACAGAGAAGCAGCACTGGACTGTTGCTCAGTGGTCCAAAGTACTTTTTTCGGATGAAAGCAACTTTTGCATGTCATTCGAAATCAAGGTGCCAGAGTCTGGAGGAAGACTGGGGAGAGGAAATGCCAAAATGCCTGAAGTCCAGTGTCAAGTACCCACAGTCAGTGATGGTCTGGGGTGCCATGTCAGCTGCTGGTGTTGATCCACTGTGTTTTATCAAGGGCAGGGTCAATGCAGCTAGCTATCAGGAGATTTTGGAGCACTTCATGCTTCCATCTGCTGAAAAGCTTTATGGAGATGAAGATTTCATTTTTCAGCACGACCTGGCACCTGCTCACAGTGCCAAAGCCACTGGTAAATGGTTTACTGACCGTAGTATTACTGTGCTCAATTGGCCTGCCAACTCTCCTGACCTGAACCCCATAGAGAATCTGTGGGATATTGTGGAGAAAGTTGAGAGACGCAAGACCCAACACTCTGGATGAGCTTAAGGCCGCTATCGAAGCATCCTGGGCCTCCATAACACCTCAGCAGTGCCACAGGCTGATTGCCTCCATGCCACGCCGCACTGAAGCAGTCATTTCTGCAAAAGGATTCCCGACCAAGTATTGAGTGCATAACTGAACATAATTATTTGAAGGTTGACTTTTTTTGTATTAAAAACACTTTTCTTTTATTGGTCGGATGAAATCTGCTAATTTTTTGAAATAGGGATTTTGGGTTTTCATGAGTTATGTATGCCAAAATCATCAATATTAAAACAATGAAAGGCTTGAACTACTTCAGTTGTGTGTAATGAATCTAAAATATATGAAAGTCTAATGTTTATCAGTACATTACAGGAAATAATGGACTTTATCACAATATGCTAATTTTTTGAGAAGGACCTGTAGGTACCCACCCTGTTACATACATGCTGATTCTGACTCAGAGTCTCAATGAAGGAGGAAAGGATGGATGAAGGCAGCCTGGTGTTGGTCATGTGTGTCCAGGAGTCATCCAGGGCCTGGATCCATCTGTAACAGGAAGACAAAGTCCAGTCTGTAATCACTGGCATCCTATCAGGCACAGCGTTTCCATCCAGCATCCTGACTACGCTAACAACCCGTCAAACGTCTCCTCTTGTCCACAGAAGTCACACTTCCCTGTGTCATGTTTATCTTTTTAAGTGTGCTATTCAAGCCTGTGTGCCCAAATCTGTCTCTCCTGCAGCTTCTTCTACACAGCCTGACTGTTTTCTGTATAATAATATCTGCCTAATCTCTGTGCTTCCACCACACACTTCACGCACAGCTCTCTCTCTCTCTCTCAGAACAGTTTCCCATCCAAAAATCTGTTTTCTGCATTATTCACTTGCTTGTTACGCATTAGTCTACCATTGTTTACAGCGCTGTCAGCCGCTGTTTTTTCCTTTTACTTGCTTCCTAAAAGAAAGCCTCATTTCTGCTGTTTAATACTGAACAAATGTAAACTTTTTAAAATTATTGCAAAAACACTTTTCTGTGTCTGTAATCAAGCCTCTGTAACTTTGCTTCACTTCAGCAGCATCAGGTAATGTTCAGATGTTGATTCATGGTTTTCTTTCGTTTTTGATCGACTGCAGAATATTTGAATAAAATCCAAGGCCAGGAAAACCTCCTTCATGTTTTTCTGTTTTACCCTCAGTTACTTTGACACAAAGGCAGCTGCTGTGATGCTCATGTAACCCAGTGTTACTTTGGTTATCTGATATTGTGTGACATTCAGCATATATGTATATATCTATATTGGGTGTTCAGCTATAAAATGTTCTTCAGTGATTTTGAGTTGTTGTTTTTTTTTTTGTTAATTATTGGTTTGCGGCTGCTTTACAACAGTCGACTGTGGTAGTACATCCTAGCGGGAGGGGCTGCGAGCTCACATGGCTTGTAGCTGTGCCAGAGAGCAAGCTTGGGTGAGCTAGTGGGGAATACCTTCATCTACAGTAGCCTAAGGCAGGAGAGATGGTAGGACACGCCCACACAAGCAACTGCAGGAGGAGGCAGTAACATCTGACAGCTGCCATGTATCACAGCATGGATAATAAAACCATCAGTCTTCACTCAGCTCCAATAACACCATCAGTGTTTGATGTCCAGAGGATTCATGAGCTTTAACCACGATAGAAGCAGGAAGTGAAGATGAAGATGAACCAGGTTGTGACTGAAGGACAAAGCTGAAACATACAGATGTGTGGAAAACTAAGCAGCAGCCATATTTGGAGGCTCACTTCGGATGTCATCAGTCCATCAATGGGCGTTATTAGCATTTATCAGCCTGATAACTGTCACTCAGATTGGCCCTCCTGCATCTGCTAGCAGGCTCAATAGGTTGTTATCACCAATTGGTGAGCCGGATCGCTGTGTCACTGTTGGAGGGACGGCGATGAATCCAGATCCAGTACAGACTGACTCCAGTTTGATACAAACCAGTACAAAACTGGAAGCGGTTTTATCTTCTTTTATTTTTTACACGTGGCTGCTCCTAACGATATCTGGCTAGAGGACGGCATTACAGGTGTGTCTAAACATTAAACATCTTAATGGTGTGGAAAATTACTACGGTAATTTATATTATGATTTAATTTTTCTTTTAAAGTACTGGGTTGTAGTGGGCTTGTAATGTAAATGTGTCTGATTAAATGTGACATTAATGGTGACGCTGCATAAAACAGTTCTATTAGTGGGTCTGTGTGATCAGCATCAGTGGGTTAAGGTGAGGCCTTGACTAGTAGAACGTCATGTTGGTGTATGACAACACATGAGCCAACATCAGACTCCGAGCGCTACGATGCTAAAGATCAGAAGATCCAGTGTGACATCATCGTTACCTGGCAACAGCAGCCCTCATCTGACTTTATTGGAGGATATTTACACCAGCAACACTGTTTAGTTTGATATGACGGATTAACAACATGCTGTGATATCCAGTTCATCTGTAATAGATACTGGATCTAATCAGTCAGCAGATATTTGATCAGCTTATTTATAACTATACTAGAAACAAACACAACTGTGTTGGTGATTCATGCAAACTTGCATATCAGCCTTTGAAGGTTTTGTAGTATTGAGAACAAAGAGGTTGTGTTAGGGCTGAAAAGCCCGACTTGTTCTCCTCTGCAGGTCATCAAATGCACCACAGAAGTTTGTATTTGCACAGCCTGTATATGTTTGATGGCTTTATTATTCTCTGTTCAAAGACAATAAATGTGCAAAATGTCTCATGTAGTATCAGCTTCATTTAAAATGACTGCAAACATTTAGAGAACATGTGCTGCTGTTTGTCCTACATTTCAACACTGAATGAACCCTGAAAACATGATGGCAGGTGGCAGATTGGAGTCCACATGAAATATCGGCTGTATGAAGACTGGAAAATATAGATGATAAAAACATGCAGCCAAACATTTGTGGACATGGATAAACTCTCTGATCCAAAAAGCAGGAAGTGACACAGCTAGAAAATGAAAGTGTGTAACAGCTGAAGTCAAATGTAATGCAGAGTTGAATCTGCACTTGGATCCATCTGTGAAAGGTCCACATGTAGGGATCACATGAGTCCTGATGTTTGTCAGTGCAGCTTGATAACTCCATCTACTGTGGCTACATATACTGGGCTGGTAGCTCCATAGTGTTGGAAAGAAACTATTCAATGTGCAAAGTTTAAAATCAGAGGCTCTTCTAACACAGGAGCCATGTTGAGTTTAGATCACAGCGACCACCGGCAGTCTGAAATGGAATGAAGCCCATTGACAGCCAGCAGGTCTAAACAGGAACGCAGCCATTTGTATGCGTGGCAATGATGTGGCTGCAGCTGACACAGGATTGGTTCAAACTAAACATCATTTCACAGAGTTCACAAATAAACTCACGTTTTTATCTTTGAAGATCATCATAAAGTAGAATTGATGGTCCAGCAGACAACAGCAGGAGGTTTGAGCCCTTCTGATGCAGCAGAAACAGGATTTGGAGGAAGATGTTAATAGATTAGAAAGAATTGTACACTGTGAATCAATGCAAGTCTTTCTAGATAGACAGATCTTTATTAATCCCTCAGGCAGGTTCCTCTGGGACAGTCACAGATAGAGACACCAATTCTGACGTCCTTTGAAAGCCTGACTTTGAGTTTTCATCACTCGTCATGTACACAGATGTTAATTCTACATATTCCTAGTACTGAACTCTAAATCAATATGAAGAAAATGCTCCTACTAATCTGCATCTATGTTGATATCAAATCCTTTTGCAGCACATGGATAAATCTCTATAAATCTTTCAATCTGATCAGAATGGGCACAGTGTTGTTATTGCAGCACTCCCTGATGTTTGAAAAGCTAAATGTCCATTTTAAAGTGGTCGTGTGTAGGATTGTGTTTCCTTCCTTTGTGCAGTTCTTACAGTAAACATGTTTGAATGTTTCCTGTTCCCCTGATGCTTCTTCCTGTTGGATAAAGTTGGTTTGAATAACATGTTCTTATAGGTTTCAATGAACTTCAAACTGGGATCCACTTACAAAACTGTCTCATTTTATTGGAACGATCCACATTTGCATCCATTCACAGTACTGTTTAAATTGTTGATTTATTTTCTCAGTTAAAAACAAAACAAAACAAACAAACAAACAAACAAACAAAAGAAAAAAGAATACAAATCGGTCAGACCTCAGAATATTCAGTTTGGCCTGTGGACTCTCCACTGCAGCAGACAGAAGCTTTACTGCTGAATCATTCAGGCTGTTGGTACTCAGGTCCAGCTCTCTCAGTCTACAGGACTGGGAGCTGACCACTGACAACAAATCTGTACAGCCTTTCTCTGACAGGTTACAGCTGCTCAGCCTGAAAAAAACAACAAGAACAACAAAACAATAATATTTATTATCGAATAAAATCTCTTTATATGCTGAACCTAAGTAATCAAATGTGTACAAATGAGTACACTACAATGCACAATTAAATAAAAAAAAATGTTCAAGAATTTAAGTGTAACAGAAGAAAAATATTTCAAATTAAACACAATTATTCTAATGTATGTAAATGGAAACCAGTGAAGAGCAGGTTAATTTAGTGACAGTAGTTCAGTGTCTGCTGGCACAGGCCTGTGAGTACTGCAGTATTACAGTTACTACAGTGCTGCTGGTCACTTTATTAATACTAATATGTGTGATAACTGTAAATGTACTTATAAATAATGTATCACATCCTGGACTTGGTGCAGACTCTTGTTTCATTTTCTGTCTAAAAGCTGCTTTGGCTCATTCCCCTTTAAAGACCCGCTTTCCCTAAAGGCCAACTTCATTTTGATTGGATGATTTCATAGCCAGTTATCATGAGCTCCATCTCCTCCACCTTCTGGTTTAGAAATTATAAGAAACTGTAAACTACATAAAAACTCGTCTTGATGCATGCTCAATCATCCAGGTTAGTAAATCCCAAAAGTTGATTCTATTCATCTGGACGTAGCGCTTTCAGTGGGAGAAACGTTTCGTCACTCATCCAGGTGACTTCTTCAGTCTCAGCTGACTGCAGGTTTCCAACCCTATAAACAGTACATTTGCATAATGACTGAAACCAGCCCACTGAAGGAACAATAGGCTGGGAGGTCAGTTCCTTGACCATTAGGTTTCAGTCATTATGCAGATGTACCTTTTATAAGATTGGGGAAAGCTCCAGTCATCTGAGCTTGAAGAAGTCACTTGGATGAGTGACAAAACATTTCTCCCGCTGAGAGCGCTACATCCAGATGAACAGTATCAAACTGTGGGGGCTGATAAATCATGATTAGAAATCTTCTCAGATGTATTTTTTACATTTTAGATCCACAGCAACAAAGTTCACAGCAGGACGTCTCTGTTCAGTAATTATTATGCCCATTACCTGCAAACTGTGAGGTACGCAGGTAATTTCAGGTAAACACTAGCTGTCTGAAACTGTTCCTGTTAAATGTGTGTATAAAGGAAATAAGCTGAAATACAGAGACTGGATGGATCTGTGCTTTGACACCAAACATTTCTTCCTGTTAACAGGGAGTTTTTCCTTCCCACTGTCGCCAAAGTGCTTGCTCATAGGGGGTCATATGTGTTGGGTCTAAACTCAGACCCCGCTGTATTCAGGACTTATTCCCGTGAAAGAAAAACAAGGCAACAGTGATCGATCGTTTTTACTTGCACAAGGGAGGCCTCGTCTGTGTTCACCACGAAAATGACCCCGACTCTGACCTCCTCCTGCTGTCTTTTTATTGAGAGACAGTTCACACAAAACACGTCATAGCAAAACAACGCCCACTTGGTTCTAAGACAAGGCATTGTATATGTGTGAACATCTGTATGTAAGTAAGAATGTGTGTGTGTGTGTGTGTTATGCAAGAATGTGTGTGTGTGTGTGTGTGTGTGTGTGTGTGTGTGTGTGTGTGTGTGTGTGTGTTAGACCTCCTGCTGGGCAGGAAGCTTACATCAAACAGACCTTCACAAGGATGTGTCCGTAATAAAAACACTACAGCCCCTCACCCAGAACCTCAAGAATCTGGGGAGGGGGACAGCGGAATTCCTTTCATCTCACAGTTGGCAAACATAAAAATGACAACATTTAACAATTCACTCTAACAATATGATTGTTGGGTTTTTCTCTGTATCTATTACTGTACGATCTACTGTACAATATAAAGTGCCTTGAGGTTCAAGGTTCAAGGTTCTTTATTTGTCACATGCATAGTTATACAAGTATAACACACAGTGAAATGTAGCCTGACACGCTCCTCGACATGTGCAAAAATGGGGGGGTGTAGAGGAAGAACATTATATATATATAGTATATACATTAGGTGAATGTGCAGTAGTAGCAGCAAGCAGGTGAATTCTGTACATTAAGTGAATTAAATAAGAATAGACAATCTGACTATTTTACAGAATAGACAATATAAACATATTTAAAATTAAAGGAATTTGAAATGTACATTGTGCCAGCGGGTTTAGAGTGTCTGGAAGAGAGTCCTGTCTCAGTCAATTATAGATGATGTGAGAGGGTGTGTGTGTGTGGGGGGGTGGGGGTTAGGGCCCGGATGGCTTGGGGATAGAAGCTCCTCTTGAGTCTCTTTGTCCTTGCCCGGATGATGTGGAACCTTCTACCAGATTGCAGAAGTTGGAACAGTTTGTTGCCAGGATGGGACGGGTCCTTCAGTATCTGCGCTGCTCTAGTCCGGCATCTCCTGGTGTAGGTGTCCTGAAGCGGGGGGAGAGCAATCCTGCAGCAGTGTTCTGCTGTACGGATCACTCTCTGGAGAGCTTTTTGGTCCTTCACACAGCTGTTCCCAAACCACGATGTGATGTTCTGTGTGAGGATGCTCTCCACACCACCTGCATAGAAAGTCCTGAGGATCACAGGAGAGACCCTGAACTTCCTCAGCTGTCATAGGTGGTACAGGCACTGCCTAGCCTTTTTGGTCTGGACCTGAATGTGGGCAGACCATGTCAGGTCTGAGGAGATGTGGACACCGAGATACTTGAAGGACTGCACCCTCTCCACTGGAGCTCCATTGATGATAATGGGCTTTTAGTCTCTGTGCTGACTCCTTCTGAAGTCCACCACCAGCTCCTTGGTCTTGCCGACGTTCAGCTGGAGATGGTTGTCCTGGCACCATGGTGCCAGATTCTTCACTTCGTCCATGTAGGCCACCTCATCGTTGTTGGAGATGGCACTCAACACCACTGTGTCGTCAGCAAACTTCACAATGGTGTTGGAGCCGTGGGTGGCCACACAGTCTGAAGTGTAGAGGGAGTAGAGCAGTGGCAAGAGGACACATCCCTGTGGTGGAATGAAGCCCACATGAAGTCCATACACACTTTCAGGTGTATGGACCAATGTTTTCTTTTCTGATCAAACCAGAAAACTTTAATGAGCAGCTGGATTTGTCTCTCTTTAACTGGCTGGACACAGTTTGCAGAACTACAAATGCAGCTGGAATCCATAGCTGTGCGTGCTCATGGAGCTTGCATTTTCACCTGCTGGACATCACTACCTGACAAGTTTAACTGTTTTCAGAGCATTGCAGAGGCCTATCCACAGTATTTGGCTCTACATATCTGTGTGAGCAGATTTTCTCTTAAAGGGGTTGTTTATCAATGGTCATGAGAATTTGCATAATTAAGATTAAGGAACTGATCTCCCAGCCCATTGTTCCTTCAGTGGGCTGGTTTCAGTCATTATGCAAATATACTGTTTATAAGGTTGGGGAAACCTGCAGTCAGCTGAGACTGAAGAAGTCACTTGGATGACTGATGAAACGTTTCTCCCACAAAGCGCAACGCCCAGATGAACAGAATCAACTTTTGGAAACCTTGTTAATTGTCATTATTTCCCTGTATAAATCGTTGGTTGTTACAATAAAAAATGTCAGTTAACTATATCATATAGGAGACACACACAGTGATATTTGAGAAGTGAAATGAAGTTTATTGGATTTAGAGAAACTGTGCAAAAAATTATGCTGGCAGTGTCCAATCGTTCTTTTTTTCCCCTTTTCATACCAATATTTTCAGCTTATATGGCCGAAATATTTTCAAATGATGAGTGAAACAGAAAGAGCATGTCGAGAGTTTGGAAACATCCCATTAAAAAGGAAATAAAACATCTGGATTCATTTTAATGAGCTCAGACTTGTTGAACATGCAGAGGAGCTGGTTGTGAACTGAGCTTCAGAGAAACACAACATACTGATATTCACTGTGAAGCTTTGAGTGGAAAAGGACAGAAAAACAACATGTGGATCCTGGAATAATGGGAGCTTCCATCTTTAAAGGACTGAAGAGGAAGAAGTTTACAAGGAATTATTTAGAAGAGTTTCAAACATCAACTGATTGAATCCATGAATGTGAAAACGTGTTTGTGAGTGAAAGAGACAGACATGTACAGACTGAACTATCTGTTCAACAGTCAGAGTGTTTCTCTAACAGGAGACACTCTTTACACTCAACTCAGCACAGGGACACTGACGATCCAGGGGACCAGAAATCAAATCTAAACCCAGGATAAAGAGTTTGAGTGAATGTGGTGTTGAAGGTGTGGAGGTGGATCAGAGTGTCAGAGGAGACTCTGTAGAAGGACAGAGTGCCAGCAGGACAGTCCACATACACTGCTGCTCTGTTAGAGACAGAGGAGGAGGAGGAGGAGGAGGAGGAGGAGGAGGAGGAGATGGATGTTTCTCTGTAATTGTGCCTGACATAATCAGGACCATCATCAGCACAGATCAGATTCCAAGAATGATCATTCCGTCCAAACACACAGTCATAACTGTTTCCTTTCCTTCTGATTCTTCTGTAACTCACTGATATATCAACTCTTCCTCTCCACTCGACCTCCCAGTAACAGCGACCAGTCAGACCATTTCTACACAGCAGCTGAGGCTTAACATCAAATCTGTCTGGATGATCAGGATATGACTGAACCTCCTCCACACGTGTCACCTTCCTGTTGTTGTCAGACAGTTGGAGCTTTGTGTTCACTGTGTTTGTGTCGATTGTGAGTTGACAGGAATCTGATGGAGAGAACAAACAATCCAGCTGCAGTTATTGATCCATCATCTGTTCATTGATTGACACTTTGATGATGACTCCTGACATGATGAAGATGGTTGAATGTGTGCTGCTTTGTTTTCATGAATCCCATTAAAAACACACTTACACTTCCTCAGACCTGGTCTCAACCATCGGACTCCAGCAGGCTCCACCCTGAAAGGAGGAGGGGTCAGAGCAGCACAGTCAGCATGCACACATGGACATTACATGGCTGTCATACACATACTGTTACACACTGATAAAGGAACATTCCAACATTTTAACAAATACCCTTCAATCCATGCATGGATCAAGCTGCTGATGATTTGGACTGATCCTAGATCTGTCAGTGCACCACTGTATTGAATGAAATATGACTGATTCAAACTGTGATCTTCATTATCTTTATATTCCTCTTCTGTTTAGGTGGAAAGGACACCTTCCTGCCTTTGCTTTCATCCATGACCTTTACCACAAATGCTCAAACAAAAAGAAAAAAGAAAAAAGAAAAAAGAAAACAAAAAACAAACAAACGGCACATCTAAGTACAGCATCAAGTCAATCCAATTTCTGGAAAGTTGATCTACTAAATTAAGTACCAAAGGGGTTTTTTTGTTTGTTTTTTTATCAGTTCCAACTGCATGATGTTAGCGAAATAAAAAAAACAACAACTTGGGTGTCATTAATGGCTATAGTAATGTAGTATTATTAATAATAATACTAGTTACTGTTGGGTATAATGAAATAATAATAATGCAGTGTAGTCATCACATAACATTTGTCAGTGACATTAGAATAGGATAAAATATTTAATATTAAATATTATTTATTACTTCCAGGCTGGACTACTATAATTCATTATAGGGCTTTGGAGCGTGATGTCACGGGGGTGGGCGTGGAAAGGATTTTGGCCTGATCCGCCATGTTCGGGGTCTAAGCGCAAGCGACGAAGGAGCGAAAGCACAGCCATGGTTCGTACTTGCTGTGTGGTTGGCTGCAATGTTCGATCTTACGATCGGCACGGGAATAAGCTTGGGTTGTCTTTTTATGCTTTCCCAACCTGGAAGCAACATCAAGGAGCTCAGGTATCGGATGTTACCAAACGAAGGCGTCTAGCCTGGATAGCAGCTGTGAGACGAGCTGATATCCAGTTCTCTTCCATCTCCAAATATCTGTTGGTGCTCCAGACATTTTCATTCCGGTAAGTTCTAAATCTGTTCATATCACTCTTTATAGCCTATTAGTTTTATTTTCGATGCACTCTGAGCTCATAGCAAATTAGAACAAACATCCTACTGAGTGATTTTGCAAAACTACCTTCTATTTATAGAGTTGCTAATTATTTGGCATTATTGCAGCAAACCAGCCTATGAAATGGATGAAACACATCGTGACTGGGTTCCAGCGCTACACAAGGGACCTGCTTCAAACATACCACCATGCCAATCAGATTACTTCTTCCATGTGAGGGTGAAGAGGTGACCCTTCAGGATAAGATGGTGAAGGTTTGCTGCGTTTGTTGAACAGTGTGGTAGTAAAACCAGGGAAAATGAAACTTGCTCCTGTTAAATATTCTTAAGTCTTTTGCTGTATAAATAGTGGAAATTTATTCGTTCAAAAGATACAGTAAATAATGTTAGTAGTGGGTGATATCATGTAAACACTGTCATGATTTTATGTAAACATTTTGTCTTTTATAAACTATAAATGACATGGATTCTACATTGTAACTGATGTGATGTTCTATAAAGTGGTTTTAATTAAAAAAAAAGAGGCAAAAATTAGTTTGTTTCTTTATTCAACTTTTGAACAGTGGTACTCAGTCAGTACATATTCAGTAAATGCTAATTATTTACATGGCAGTGCACTACAGGCATAAATCTAGACCCCTATATAAAACACTATGGCATTATAGCAGTGAAACTCCTCCACAGTAGCAGGTGGGATTTTTCTTTTTTGAGGACGGCTCCTTTTACCTTTCACTACGGATGGTCTGTTTATGTTTTGATCAAGAGCCTTTTTTTGGGCAGCTGAAGAGAAGAAGTCTATCTTATGGCCAACCTCTGGCTGTATCTTGGTCACATTACCCAGCAAAACCCAGTATGCAGGTTCATCTGTAACAGTCCTTGTGCCACGGATCCACACTGTTGTATTAAACAGAACATTAAACAGAAGAGCAACGACATGGGTGCAGGTCTCTGCGACTCCGGCCATACAGGTGCAGTGGGCGGCTTCAACCTTCCCTGTGATGCTCACAGTGACCCATGGCTGCAATGCTGGTTCATTCAGTCTTTGAGAGTGCAGCACCTGAAACACACACAGACAAAGTTAATTTAAAGACAAGAACTAATGAGCCAAGGTTGACATAAATGTGTTTTATCTACTTTATCATAAATGTAACAAAGTGTTTAGAAAGTTAGTGTCACTTTATGCTTTCTCCATCTCTAAAGTGATTACATCCTTGCATTACATACTTTAGGTTCATTTTCTGCAGGCAGGTTTCTGAAAGAGAACAGGCAGATTTACAATATAACATGCAGTGTTCTATAGATGGACACAAAAAGAAATGAAAAATTACATGTGTGTGCTTATGAATCACTTAATATGATAAGGAGATTCTGCAGGTCATTAATCAATGTATAAAATTAAAATAAAATGTATTTTTAGTGACACAAGATACAAATATGGAAGCAAGATGTATAATTAGAATTATTTATAATAAATATGAATAAATCATTGCAATTTCTTTAACCATAAAGAATAACTAAATCCTTCAGGACAATGTCAGGACAATGTCACATCAATGCCCTGAACTCACTATGTTATCCACCTAACAGAGCCACCACATGTTCTCACTGTAATTTCCCCTCATGAATGAATTTATGCTGCACTAATCTGAATGTTTGGAGGGAAATCAAACGCATTTCACACGCAGTACTCGAGCTGACTTACCTTTGTTTGAATGACGACTTGTACGTGCTGATTCCACAGACAAGGTACGAAAATATGTCAGGCTACGTCAATAGCGGTTGGTCTTCAGGGTTTCTACTCCACGAACGTATTTCATACGGGTCCACATTTCCAATGCACGCTATTTTCTGCAAGTACCGCCGCTTCGCTTCTGGACGCAATCGGTCTCTATACAGTCCATTCTCTTTTGAGCTGCTTTTAAGCATCTTGTAATCGTCGTTCCAACACAGTGTCTGTTTTGATTCGTAGACCCCGAACATGGCGCCGCGCTCCCACAATGCATTGCGGTGTGACGTCAACTCCAAAGCCCTATTATCAGGAAGTCCTCCCTGAAAAGCCTTCAATTAATCCAAAATGCTGCAGCAAGACTACTGACAGGGACTAGAAAGACAGAGGATATTTCTCCTGTATTGGCTTACTGTCACGGTTCTGGGTCATTTTTGACAAAGCTTTTTCTGTTTCTGTTTTGTTTTTCTAAATTATGATTTGTTTGGGTTTTTGAGTTGTGCCAATTTGATTTTGTATTAAGGGTTATTCTTGGTTTTGTTCTCTTTACTTTATTTGGTGTTCTGGCCTTTAGTTTAAGTCACTGTCTTCTCTGTTTTGTGTCATATTCTTCCTCTCTTTCTCAATGTCAAGTTTGCATTTTTGTGAATTGTTTCTTATTTCCTGTTTTACTTTGAAAGTTCATAAGAGATAAGATAAGATAAGATAAGATAAAACTTTATTAATCCTTCGGGTGGGTTCCTCTGGGAAATTCGGTTTCCAAAAAAGCACAACACCGACAGAAGTTACAGAGTTACAGAATATATATATATACATATATATATATATATGTATATGTATATATACACACACATATATAAATACAGAGACATATATAAATAAATATACAAAGGGGATAAATAGAATAAATAGGAATAAAAATAAAAATACAAGTGAAATTGCACATTTCAAGTATGGAAGTCTATTGCACCGTTGACTATTGCACAGTGAAGTGAAGTGAAGTGAAGTGAAGTGAAGAGGCACTACAGCTTGCTTGTTCCCCCCTCCTTTGTCCTCCTGTTTCCCCTCCCTCTCCCCTCCAGAGAGGAGTTAAACAGTCTGATGGCGTGGCAGTCTGATCCAGCCTGGATGAGTCCTTCTTTGCTGTGCTGCTCCCCCAGCACACCACAGCATAGAACAGTACTCCAGCAACCACCGACTGGTAAAACATCCTCAGGAGCTTCCTGCAGATGTTAAAAGACCTCAGCCTCCTGAGGAAGTACAGTCGGCTTTGGGCTTTTTTATACAGGTGCTCTGTGTTGCATGACCAGTCCAGTTTATTGTCCACCCACAGCCCGAGGTACTTGTACTTGTTGACCACCTCCACCTCCTCCCCCTCTATCTGAACCGGCAGTGGACCTTCTCTGGACCTCCCGAAGTCCACAACCAGTTCCTTAGTCTTTGAGGTGTTGAGTTGCAGGTGGTTTGTGTGACTCCATGCGACAAAGTTCCTCACCAGACTTCTGTACTCCTCTTCCTGATCATCATCATGCCTCAGTGTGTTCAGTTTTACTTCTCCCCGGTCTCATTAGCCTAATTTCTCCCAGCTGTGTCTCCCTCCTGGTGCTCTCAGCCCCGCTGCCACCAGCTTGGTCTACACCTCCATCACAATCAGCCCCGCTGCCACCAGCTCAGTCTCCAGTGTCCCCGCTACCTGTAGCTCAGTCTTCAGTTCTGTCGGCCACTCAACCTTCCTTCATCTCTATGCAGAGAGAAAATCTCATTCCCACCTTGGGTGTTTTTCATAACTTAGCTGCTTTAGGTACAGTTATTTACTCCAGGGCCTCCCTAGAGGCTAGGTCTCAGTCCCCAGCTGACTCTGGACCCCTGAACGTTAAGCAGCCCCCTAAGAACTGCTCCGTGTTAACACTGCCACCTCCATTGTACGCTAGAAGCTGTAGTGAGCTCATTCGGCCAGCTAAGGACTGCATCCTGCTGTCACTGCTTGAACAGATCCACTGTCCTGCAAAGCTCCAACCAGCTTTATTTCTGCCAGAGGTCTCCGCGCCTGCTGGTCCTGTCTCATCCCTGCCAGAGGTCCTTGCACCTCCTGGTTCTGTTCTGTCTCCGCCAGAGGTCCCCGCACCTGCTGGTTCTGTTGTGTCTCCGCCAGAGGTCTCCGTACCTGCTAGTCCTGTTCTGTCTCCGCCAGAGGTCTCCGTACCTGCTAGTCCTGTTCTGTCTCCGCCAGAGGTCCCCGTACCTTCTGTTTCTGTTCTGTACCAGTCAGAGGTCTCCGTGCCGGCTGGCCCTGAGCCTGTCTCCGCTGGAGGGTCCGGGGCCTGTTCAGCCATCTGTCAGCCATCTGTCATTGCTGAGGGGCCTGCTTCAACCGTCTGTCACCGCTGAGGGGCCAGAAAAGCCACTTCAGCCATGTGTCATTGATGAAGGGTCAGAGGAATCGCTTCAGCACCTTGTGTCCGCTGATGGCTCTGATTCCACTCTGCCACCTCCTATGTTTCCACCTGCAGTTTCCACAATGTCGCCTGCAGTCCTTCCAACAGCTGTTGCAACTCCGCTGCCTGCAGTGCCACCACTTGCAGTTTCCACACTGTCACTGGCAGTGCCACCACCCGCAGCTGCCATGCTGCCGTCTGGTTCCGCAGCTGCCACGCCTGGTCCTGCCTCGCCTGGTCCATGGTTGCCACACCACTGTCTCGTCCACGTCCGGCTCAACCAGCTCAACCTCGTCGGCGGCCACCTACCAGGCCACTGACTGGACTTCTTGGCTGGCACAGCCTTTGGACCCACTCTGTCGCTGTCGCCACTGCCCCCCGTGTTGTCAGCCTCCGGACCTGTTTCATCGCTGCCGTTGCTTTTTGAGGGGTCGGCCTCCAGACCCAATTTGTCCCTGTCGCTGGCCCCCTGGTCAGCCACCTGAACTGCTCGGACTCCTGTGCTGTCGGCCCCCGGGTTGGCCACCTGAACTGCTCGGACTCCTGTGCTGTTGGCCCCTGGGTCGGCCACCTGAACAGTCTCAGTGGACTTTGATTTGGTCCAGTTTGGATTCGGGAGATAGAAACTATCTCTACCTTTAAGATTAGGCCTCAAACTTTTTTTGCTAATGCATATAGTTAGGGCTGGACCAGGTGCCCCTGAATCCTCCCTCAGTTATGCTACATGATAAGATAATTCAATTCAATTCAATTCAATTCAATTTTATTTATATAGCGCCAAATCACAACAAAAGTCGCCTCAAGGCGCTTTATATTGTACAGTAGATAGCACAATAATAAATACAGAGAAAACCCAACAATCATATGACCCCCTATGAGCAAGCACTTTGGCGACAGTGGGAAGGAAAAACTCCCTTTAACAGGAAGAAACCTCCGGCAGAACCAGGCTCAGGGAGGGGCGGCCATCTGCTGCGACGGTTGGGGTGAAAGAAGGAAAACAGGATGAAAGACATGCTGTGGAAGAGAGACAGAGATTAATAACAGATATGATTCGATGCAGAGAGGTCTATTAGCACATAGTGAGTGAGAAAGGTGACTGGAAGGAAAAACTCAATGCATCATGGGAATCCCGGCAGCCTACGTCTATTGCAGCATAACTAAGGGAGGATTCAGGGTCACCTGGTCCAGCCCTAACTATATGCTTTAGCAAAAGGAAAGTTTTAAGCCTAATCTTGAAAGTAGAGATAGTGTCTGTCTCCCGAATCCAAACTGGAAGTTGGTTCCACAGAAGAGGGGCCTGAAAACTGAAGGCTCTGCCTCCCATTCTACTTTTAAATACTCTAGGAACAACAAGTAGGCCTGCAGTGCAAGAGCGAAGTGCTCTAATAGGGTGATATGGTACTACAAGGTCATTAAGATAAGATGGGGCCTGATTATTTAAGACCTTGTATGTGAGGAGCAGGATTTTGAATTCAATTCTGGATTTAACAGGAAGCCAATGAAGGAAGCCAAAACAGGAGAAATATGCTCTCTTTTCTAGTCCCTGTCAGTACTCTTGCTGCAGCATTTTGGATTAGCTGAAGGCTTTTCAGCGAGTTTTTAGGACATCCTGATAATAAAGAATTACAGTAGTCCAGCCTGGAAGTAATAAATGCATGAACTAGTTTTTCAGCATCACTCTGAGACAGGATATTTCTAATTTTAGAGATGTTGCGCAAATGGAAGAAAGCAGTCTTACATATTTGTTTAATATGTGCGTTGAAGGACATGTCCTGGTCAAAAATGACTCAAGGTTTCTCACAGCATTACTGGAGGCCAAGGTAATGCCATCCAGAGTAAGAATCTGCTTAGATACCATATTTCTAAGATTTTCAGGGCCGAGTACAATAACCTCAGTTTTATCTGAATTAAGAAGCAGAAAGTTAGCGGCCATCCAGGTCTTTATGTCTTTAAGACATTCCTGCAGTTTAACTAATTGGTCTGTGTTACCTGGCTTCATGGATAGATAGAGCTGCGTGTCATCTGCATAGCAGTGAAAATTTATGCTATGTCTTCTAATGATGCTGCCTAAGGGAAGCATGTATAATGTAAATAGAATTGGTCCTAGCACTGAACCCTGTGGAACACCATAATTGACCTTAGTGTCTGAAGAGGACTCTCCATTTACATGTACAAATTGGAGTCTATTAGATAGATATGATACAAACCACTGCAGTGCAGTACCTGTAATACCTACAGCATGTTCTAATCGCTCTAATAGGATATTATGGTCAACAGTATCGAATGCAGCACTGAGGTCTAGCAGGACAAGCACAGAGATGAGTCCACTGTCAGAGGCCATAAGAAGATCATTTGTAACCTTCACTAAAGCTGTTTCTGTGCTGTGATGAGCTCTGAAACCTGACTGACTGATAAGACAAGATAAGACAAGACTTTGTTGATCCCACGATGGGGAAGTTTTTTGCGCTACCTCAGCTCAGGTACAGATATCAGAAGGAAATACAAAAATACAAATAAGTACAATCAATGAAAAAAGTAAGACAATACACTATATACAATGGTAGCATACACAGATGACAGCGTCATCCACCCCAATTCCAGAACGGTAGGCGAACTGCAGGGGGTCCAGAACAGTAGGCAAACCAAAAGTGGTGCAGGATGAACCTTTCCATGGTCTTCATCAGATGAGAAGTGAAGGCCACAGGCCTGAAGTTGTTGGGCTCCTTGGGGTGTGCGATTTTTGGCACTGGAACCACACAGGAAGTCTTCCACAGTTCAGGAACCCTCTCTAGGCTCAGGCTCAGGTTGAAGATGTACAGGGCCACCTGACAGAGCTGGTCTGCACAGTCCCCAAGCAGTCTGGAGCAGATTCCATCCGGACCTGCTGCCTTCCTTGCCTTCGTCCTCTTGAGCTGATTTCTCACCTGATCAGCTGTGAAGTAGATGTGAGTCTGGGCTGGAGTGGGGGGCTGACTCTGTTGTGGGTAGATGTGTGGATAGGGGTGAAGCAGGGTTGTGGTGAGAGGAGAGCTCGGATGACAATGGCATTGCACCCGGAGGGGGGTGGGGGTGGCAGCAACTGGAGGGGGGTTGATGGAACCTGGGGGGTGGGAGAGGTGATAAGTGGGCCATTGTCAAATCTGTTGAAAGACAGATTCATGTCGTTAGCCCACCCCCGGCCAGCAGACACTGTGGCTCCCCCATTGTCCTGGAAGTGTCCAGAGATTTTTTTCATGTTCCTCCAGACTTCTCTGATGTTTTTCTGTTGGAGTTGGTTTTCCATTTTCCTCCTGAAGCGCTCCTTGCTTTCTCAGATTTGTATTTAAGATCCTTTTGGACTTTCTTCAGTTCCTCCTTGTCTCGCGACCAGAAAGCCCTCTTCTTCTTGTTCAGCAGGGCCTTCAGTTCTGCGGTGACCCATGGTTTATTGTTTGAGAAACACTGTACCCCTTGGTAGGCACAGTGTTCTCAACACAGAAATTAATGTAGACCGTGATACAGTGGGTGAGGGCATCCTCACCGTGAGGCTTCTTCATGGGGGGTTTCCTCTTCACCATAGGAGTACAAGGAGGGCTTCCTCGTTTGGCTCTCAGCGAAGGCGGTCGCACTTTTTCTCCTCTCCTCTCCCTTATCGTCACTGCTTAGCTTCTTCTGTCCTTGTCTTGTTTCATGTTTTTTGTATTACTTTTCCCTGAAACACAGTCTGTTCTCTAAAATCTAGAAGAAAATTATGGATTTGATCAACTGGTCCCTGAATGCAATTGACACCCTTTTCTCAACGAGAAGTCTGGGCTTGGGTGAGCCTGAGTGCTGAAGATATCTACCCATTCGGAACCATGATAACAGGGTTCTTGCTGATCGGAGCTGGCTTGGCCCTGGCTTATCGAAGAATTAAGGAAGCGGAACCGGCTGTTCAAACCCCCACAAGGCTGCCCGCTGGGATTGAAACGATGGGACGAGGCGTGAGTTTCTCAAAATGGGCTCATTAAGTGCAGCACGGATAAGATCTTGGAGAAGCTTACGGCTGCCGTGAATACTCAGAATAAGACCTCTGAGTGCAAACTGGATTACATCTTGAAGGGGCTCACTTGGAATAACACCTCTGAGCGCAAATTGGATCACATCTTGGAAAAGCTCACTGCGGTCGTGAGTTCTCAGAATCTATTCTTTGAGCACAAGAATGACAACATCACCGAGCGTAAGTTTGATAACATCATGGAGAAGCTCACGGCTCTCCAACGGGAGATTGAGAGACCAGTGTTGTTAGAACAGCTTGAAATTCATATAAATTGTTGTTCGCACTAAAGTAAAAACCACCATCACTTCATACGGATACCCCTTCGGTGCCAGCTGCGGTCTCAAGGCTGGAGCTGAACAACAACACCCTGAAAATGGACTTTGTTTAGACTGTTCTTCCCATTCTATGCAAGGCCACCTGGGTTGGCTGGAAGACTGTTTACTTAGCCTGGCAGGGCGAAGGACACTGTCTCAGCTGAACCCTGGACACGCACACACAAACATATACACTGATATGCACACAGTCATCCCCTTCCCTTTCCAACGCCTTCGATGCTTGTCTCCTGCTGGGGAACATGGCGGGGCTGGGCAGGGCGGCTGCTGTGTTCGCTTCGGATTACTCCTCACCCCCCACCCAACCCTGTGGCTTGTCACGTGTTTCATAATGTTGTGCTGAAGACATTTATGTGCTTTTTTTGTGCAGAGTTTTTTTGTTTCCTGTTCTCATGCTGTCCTCCCATGGGAGCCCAGCATGAGTAGAGGTCTCTTTTTTTTCCTCTTGTACTTTCCCATTGCGGTGTACATTTCAGTGTTTTTTCTGTAACACTACCGATCTCCGACTTGTATCCCCATGTAATGTCTGTGCTGTGTGTGTAAGGTCGGGGGGGGGGTCCCATTTCACTGCAGGACAACCTGCATGTGGCGAATAAAGGATTGATTGATTGATTGATTGATTGACTGATTGGGAGTGCCTATTGCATAGGCATAGGCTGCCGGGGGGTTCCCATGATGCATTGAGTTTTTCCTTTCCAGTCACCTTTCTCACTCACTCTCTGTCTCTCTTCCACAGCATGGTTTTATCCGTTTTTCCTTCTCTCATCCCAACTGGTCGCAGCAGAGGGGCGCTCCTCCCTGAGCCTGGTTCTGCCAGAGCTTTCTTCCTGTTAAAAGGGAGTTTTTCCTTCCCACTGTCATCAAAGTGCTTACTCATAGGGGGCCATATGATTGTTTGGTTTTTCTCTGTATGTATTATTGTGCGATCTACTGTACAATATAAAGCGAGGCGATTGTTGTGATTTGGTGCTATATAAATAAAAATAAAATTGAATTGAATTGAAGAAGCCGGAGCCGGAGATCGACAGACGGATTGGTGCTGCGGCTGCAGTGATGCGGACGCTGCACCGGTCCGTCGTGGTGAAGAGGGAGCTGAGTGTAAAAGCGAAGCTCTCAATTTACCGGTCGATCTACGTCCCGACCCTCACCTATGGCCACGAGCTGTGGGTAGTGACCGAAAGAACGAGATCGCGGGTACAAGCGGCAGAAATGAGCTTCCTCCGAAGGGTGGCTGGCCTCTCCCTTAGAGATAGGGTGAGAGGTTCGGCCATCCGGGAGGGGCTCAGAGTAGAGCCGCTGCTCCTCCACATCGAAAGGAGCCAGTTGAGGTGGTTCGGGCATCTGACAAGGATGCCCCTGGGCGCCTCCTGGGTGAGGTGTTCGGGCATGTCCCACCGGAGGAGGCCCAGGGCAGACCCAGGGCGCGCTGGAGAGATTATATCTCTCGGCTGGCCTGGGAACGCCTTGGTGTTCCCCCGGATGAGCTGGAGGAGGTGGCTGGGGAGAGGGAGGTCTGGGCTTCTCTGCTTAGGCTGCTGCCCCCGCGACCCGACTTCGGATAAAGCGGATGAGGATGGATGGATGGATGGATGAATTGAAGAAAACAAACAGGAAGTGAGTGAAGGACACAGGAAATGTTTCCAGCTCTTCCTCTATCAGACTGTGACAGCCAAACCCATGGCGGTAACTCTTGTATTTTCATTCCTTTGGTTGAACACAGTAACACACTTTAGTTTTGAATAGGTTTATTGATTGGTTTGGATGCATTTGTTCTATTTGTAAGTGTGACACACTGTAATGTGTGGTCACATTATGTGATTTGATTTTTGTATATTGTATAAGCTTTTAGGTGTAGTTTTGTTAAGGAAGGGCCTTAATCTTGTGATTTTTGTTGGAGATCCAACATGTGGTGTGATCCCTAGTTACGCCACAAGGGGGCACTTCCGCCCTAGTGAGATGGTTTGGTGTGACGCTACTGCTCGTCTTTAGATCTGGCAGAAGCGAGAGAGGAAACACATTACCTGTCATCCATCTCATGATTTATCTGTTTTTTTCAGGTCAGTAAGTAATAAGGCCACACATGTGGTCCACATAATTTACATGCCAAATAAGGGTAAAACCCGACCAGCAGTTTGTTTTGCTGAGATCTGTATTTGTTTGTTTTGCTCATTGAAATGTCTTAAGATCGAGAGTAGGAGCTAGCTTAGCTCGCCGCAGGCTGGAGTATACGTCGGCTTTGTTGTTTTCTAAACTTAAGGCACCCTCTTGTAACAAAAGTACACCACTGCTCCTGTATATTTGAGTTAATGTGTTCACAGAGACAGTTCAATGTGTTGTCACTGTTATTGTCTAAAGTTAGTGTAATAACCTGTAATAATTCTGATCGCTCTGCAATGTTGATGTGGAGATTTCCACTATACAGATACGCCATTAGTATATGGTACAGTACTGGAATGTTTGCTTTATCAAACTATGTGTGAAAAAAAGTGTAATTTATAGCTCTTAGTAACAAACAACAGAGATGACTGTTTAGATTTTTGTTTATACTATTTTAGTTTATTCTGATTTTGGGCTTTGGGAATGTGAGACAGAGATGTTAAGAAGTTTTTGCAACCTGTTGTGAACGCATGAATGTGCATGAAAATAAAGATCTGGCAGAAGCGAGAGAGGAAACACACTACCTGTCGTCCATCTCATGATTTATCTGTTTTTTTCAGAATCAGACATAATCTGTCGGCCGCCCTCTTGCTTGGGGCGTGTTACATAAGCGCGCACATTTAGTTTACTTATGTATTCATACCACTTCATTGCTTTTATTTTTGACTAACCTTTGATTTTTATTCCATACCTAACCATCATCCCTGGGAGTTGCCAGAAAAAAAATGGAGGCCAGGGTTTAGAGACATTAAATACAAAGAGGGATAATTGGACTGCACCACCACTTCCTGCTGAAGGGGAGACTGTGTGTTTTCTTTAATAAAACAAAAAAACAAAAAAACCCCACAGTATTTGTATTTAATTAAATATTTGAGTTTAGGGTTTAATGTCTTTGATTTTCTTCTTTGGTGTTTATTAACAAACCAGACTATACTGCATTGTTTGTTATTTACAATTGTTTTTTGTTTAGTTACCCCTCATTTGTCACAATGGCATGACCAGCCATTACATATACCTTTGTGTGTCATTTCATGTTGAGGTCAGTTATGTTTGTTTGGGCAGCGACTTGATTTTTTTAAGTTTGTAGCTTTTGCCTGAGTTGAGTTTTGTTTCTTTCACCTCTTTTATGAGCTCAACAGGTATGACTTTTGTAAATATGATTTTTGGGGGGTAAATAAATGAAAACCATATTTTTCTAATAATTCCTGTGACTCCTCCTGCTTATTCAACTCGGTCCATCACACAGACATTCATACCTGAGAGTGTCCAGTCTCCAGCCTGGTTCCTTCAGTCCAGCCGACAGCAGCTTCATTCCTGAGTCTCCTGGATGATTGTAGCTCAGGTCCAGCTCTCTCAGATGGGAGGGGTTGGAGTTCAGAGCTGAGGCCAGAGAAGTACAGCCTTCCTCTGTGATCAGACAGCCTGACAGACTGCAGACACACAACAATCTATCCGTGAATACTTCACGTAGGAATTGTTCGATCTCTCTTTCAATGCCTCTGTCTGTAGTCTCACGGCAATAATTTGGAGTAATTGAAGACTTCTGTGGGAGTATTTAGAAAATTATGAATTACAGTCAAAGTCAAACTTCAAAGTAATAAATGCTCAAACCATTTGTTAGCATCACTCTGAGAGAAAATGTTTTCATTTTTAGCACTAGCAGATGAAAGAAGGAACCAGCCACAACTCTGTTGTGCTTGGCACAGCAGAGTTGTGGTTAAAAACCTATGTACAATTTTTAAAACAACAAATTTATATGCAACTATTTGCCTAAAAATGCAGCCAATGCACAATCACACAAATTATTTGTGCCACCCAAGAAAACAGTTCCCGTCCACTACAAGACACAGGGGCCCACCATACTACTTTCTGTTTACCATGAAACACACTCCTCCACCTTTGGTTTTGTTCGACTCTGCCGTTCTGTCCACACGGAGCACAGAGAATGACTCTGATGGAGTTACGGCCGGGTCTGGCACAGTGTGGACCAGCCATGTCTCAGTGAAGCACAGAACGTTGCAGTCCCTCATGTCTCATTAGAAAGTGACTCTTGCCCTCAGATTATCTAGTTTGTTCTCCAACGATTGTACGTTAGCTAGAAGGATAGTGGGAAGTGGTGCACGGTGCGCCTGCTGCTTCAGTCAGTTCCAAATATTTTCAGGACAGTAAAGTATCTTTAGTGTTGAAAGAGGCAGATGAATAACAAAACATTTGACGCTGAACAGAAAACGGTGGTGACACCGCTTAATTTTAAATATCCCGGGATATGGAGACTGACCACAGAGACGACATCAGCTACAGTCTCAAGCAGAAACAGGAAGCCAGGTTATTTATGTACTTCTCGACGTCACACCACACTTTAAGTTTCGATCAAACACTCTGCTTAGTTTCAGAGCCAGAAAGTGCAGTTTCCTGTCAGTACTTTTAGCTCAAACTCAAAGCTGGCCCTCTCTTATACATAAAACAATATAATCAGCAAATAAGCATTAAGACTATATATTTTAAATCTCAACAGTTCCCCCTCTTCATTTCTCTTGAGAAATGAACTAATTCCTTATTTATCCCTTTAAATTTACTTGCATGTGAAAATAATAGCTAAAATATAACGAAACACATCATGCCCATAAATCAAGCTTTAAACCCACTTCTGACTTCCCTCACTACTCATGGTAGAATCCAAACCGATATAATTAACTTTTTCTGATAAACTGTCCTACATTACTTTTATCACTCTTTGGAAACAGCCTCTATAGAGTTAAATTTAAAATTTACTCCTGGTTTTTTCACCCCCTTTACGGGTCTTATCCGGTCTTAACACTATTTCTTGGGCAATTTACATGACATAGAAATCCTGCAAACTATTCCTAAAGTCCCTATCATTACTCTTTATTATGGTCACATTTAACCTTAACAAGCTTTTAATCTCCTAAACAACAAATTTTCTTGAACTGTGGTGCTCTGTGCTTCTTTTGGGTGCCCCTTTCTGGTGGTTCCGTTCGGTCCGGTGCTTCCAGGATTCTCGCCACCCCTGTGGTCGCTGTGGTCCTGAAATCTACTGTAAAGGAAACAAAACACCTGTCCCTACTATGCAAGCATTCTCATTGACCTTTTACTGCACCCTGTCACCTTTAACAATAGATCATCTCTTCATGAGCACTTTTTCAGTATGTGTAAGAAAATCATTATAACCGCTTATTCTACTCAATGATCAAAGAGAAAACAAACATTTTCAATCAATTAAGTTTAAGCATAAAAGCAATTACTTATGCGTAAATTTTATCATACCTAAATTAGCAAACACCCAGAAAGTCCTAACATGATCATAAAGCCCCTTATTTCAACTTAAACCCCAAATCACCCCTTCTTGACACACTTCCTGTGTCAAATAAACTAAAGCACAGCTACTGAAACTGAAAATACTGAAAAGACAGAAAAACACAGAAAAATTTTGCTTATTAATCTATCGATATGTTATTGGGATTAGAACTTCAGGACCACAAAAGTTTTGCCCTACTCTTTAATTTAATTAATACTTACATAGTCTGAAATCAGACTTAAAATCACTCCCTCTGTTCATTTTCCCCACATCATATCTCAGTGGTTGGCCTCAGATTCCTCAGTGTCCTGAGAGTCCGAGGTCAACTGACATAATTTCACCTGCTAAATACACAGAAAATCTTGTTAAAAGCCACACAGTTAGCACAACAGTAATATTCCCCATTAAGCCCTTTCTAAACCCGTTATAACAATGTGTCATCACTAAATTATAAATTTCTTGTCCAAATCTGCACTTCTGAACAGACCTGACCACTTTATTTAATTATCCTGACAGGAAGCTTCTTTGAGTCATATCTCAAGAAGTTGCCGTGACAAGAGAAATGCATATTTAAAACCTTACCACATTATTAAATTATTTTATTTTCTTCCTAGAGTAATCACTTGTTTTGCTCAATCGACACAAGAGCACTTCCAATTCACTATTTTAAAAGTACTTTCGGCTTTTAATCACTTTGGTAATCAGATAAACCGGACTAAACTCTGCAGCAGTTACCGAGTAGACAGTAAAGCGCTTGTTTGAACTAAACTGCCACATGATCAGATATAGAAAATGTTTCCTTATATTTAGTGCCTTCTTTTGTGTAACTTTTTACCTTTTAGAGCTATTTGTGTCATTTTTTGAAAGCCCCCATCGGTCTGCCTGTCCGTTGTGTTGGTGTTTGTGACCACATGCAAGAGTATGGTGGGCGGTCTGGGGAGACCGCTGGCCCACGGGAGGGCCAAGCGGTTGGACAAGGAGCACGGGCCTGAGGAGGAGGAGATGCAGCTGGGGTGAGCTGCATTCACCATGCCAGGCTGGAAGAAGGAACGCCAAATGGGCTTAGCGTTCGGAAAAAAGGGGCGCTTTGCCGACTCTTGTCCATCACGGCCAAAAAGATTTGGCTCATCAGTAGCGGGATTAATGATGGGTGCGACAGAAAATGTGTTGCACTCATCAGTAATCCCGCCACAGCCTTTCTGCTAAGCTTATCTTTCAGTCCACATCTCACTCTTTTAGTGCGCTAGTTGATTCAGGCGCAGAACAGAGATTTATGGATGAAACTTAGCCAAAAGACTGGGCATCCGTCTCGTTTCCCTGCATGTCCCCTTACAAGTGTCCGCCCTCAAAGTGTAGTTGTGGCTAAAATCATGCATCGCAAGCAAAAAATCTCATTGGTTCTGTCATGAAATCACACTGAAAATATGTTTGTTTGTTTTTAACGGACCTGGCACTCCGTTAGTGGTAAATGGACTGATTCTTATATAGCGCATTTCCACTCTCACGGAGTACTCAAAGTGCTTTATACAACAGTATAGTGTTAGGTTACCCATGGCTTCAAAGTCACAGCCCCCAAATAGATTGGGTCCAGGGTTGTGTCACTGGGTTGTGTCACTGGGTGGAGTGAGTGGTGCCATAAACAGTTCTTGCGGCCTGATGTTGACGACCGTGGATGAATTAGTTAATGATCCTGATCTCTCTACCATACCTGCTGAGTGTCATGATCTAGATAAAGTATTCAGCAAGAGTCTGGCCTCATCGCTTCAGCCTCATCTCACCCTATGACTGTGGTATTGATTTGTTTCTGGTGGCTACTCTGCCAACCAGCCACCTATATAGTCTGTCCAAACTTGTGCACGAGGTAATGGAGATCACGGACTCACAGCAGGCATCATTAATCAAATATCCTCTTCCTCTGCTAGCTTACACACTTAGGCCATTTCGGTAGTACTGCTTGGATGTGTTTACTTTGTGAAAGCTTACTTTAAGCCAAGGACTGCCTCATCATCGTTTTTGTATGTGTGTTTCGTTACCAGGAGTCGGGAACAGAGAGAAGTCAAGGGGGCTGCATTGACACTGAGGATAATGGTTTGGGAGAAGTCACTACATGTGTGTGAAGGCTCCATGGCTGTAAGCACTGTCAGGAGAAGAAGGAGGAGAACGCACCTGTGCAATTTCCCTTAGAGATTAAACTCCTGTATATTCACTTCACTGTAAATAAATCCACTGTTTTCTTTAAAGGAGTTCGGCATTCAAGTCCGCTCATTCCCACACCAGCCCTGATAATTTGTTCGTGTTACAGAATGTGTGTGAATGAGTATATATTCAAAAACAGAACCAAAACCTTTTTATCCATTCTTATAATTGATAGGTGCAATTGATTTTTTTTCTCTGCCTTGAGATTTTGGCAACACACAGATTAGGTTTTTATTTCCTCTGATAAAAACATCAAGTTTATGTGTTATGATATTTGCTATAGAAATGAAATTGCCACTGGGTTTTTATTAATTTTTTTTTGGTTATTTAAGTTTTGAAAGTTGTTTTTTATTAGTTTATTAGCTTTTCTTTTTTTTTGTTTTTTTGTTTAAGCAAGTCACAAAAGGGGGAAGGGATGTTTAAATTTCTTATCCTGAAAAATCAATTTCACCTGGGAGCAGTGTTGGGTAAGTTACTTTAAATTAGTAACTTAGTTACATTACTAGTTACTTCCATTACTTCTAGTTACTAGTTACTTCTCAGTTACTTCAAATTACTCAATACTTTCAAACTAACTAGTTACTAGGGAAAGTAACTTTGGTTCTACTGAGAATTTTCTTATTAATGTGTTGCCTCCTTAACTGGATACTTAGCAAGGATGCCAGTCTTCTAGCTTGCTTACATATTAGCACTATCCTGCCACAAGTGCACTGCGCCACCTACCAACAGAAAGGAAAAAATAATGCGCTTATTTTCAACGGGAGAAATCCCACGCCTGGACCGTCGTCGACTGATGCCATGGTTCTAGTCTACGTCACAGTGTCAATTAAAAGAGGAGGGAAACTTACAATTGACCCCCTTAAATACTCTTTCTCATTATTGGATTCACCTGTGTATGTAGGTCAGGGGTCACCAAGCTTACCTATCCAATTTGAGTTCCAATAATTAGTTCTAAAGGTTTTGGAATCAATAAAATGACAAAAGTATAATCTGGACCAACCATGCTAAGTATTTCCTTTTATCTTTTGCTGTAACCTTACCTTCCTTTCATTCTTCTAGGTTTATTGCATAACTTTTGGGTCTCTTGTAATGTCCCATGTTTGGCTTCTCTTCTAGACTTGGCCTTTTCAGGGTTTGCTGCCATAGGGCAACAGGCAAGGTAAACCCTGGACAGGTCACCAGTCTGTCACAGGACTAAAACAAAGAGACAAGCAACCATTCAGACTAACATTCACACCTGTGGTCAATTTAGAATGACCAATTAACTTAATCCAACTAACTGCATGCCTTTTGACTGTGGGAGGAGGTCAGGGTACCTGGAGAGAACCCACGCAAACACGGAACGTGGAGAACATGCAAGCTCCACACAGAAAGGACCCAGTGAGGTAGTCGAATCGAATTAAGGGCCTGCTAACCACTCTTCCACTGTGCTGTCGTAAAAAAAGGTTTGAAGTACATTTGACAAGAAACTGATATATTATGAATCCAAAATATCTGAAATCTCTCAACATACCAGCGATTAAAAAGCATGTTATACACACAAGTTCATGCTCAGTGATTTAAAAAAAAAATAGATATGAAAATGAATAAATAAAAATAGTAATTCAGAGACTAATACACCTAAATATGAATAAAAGGTCAGTTTAGAATTCAACAATGTTTTGTTTGAACAATAGTATAATCCAGATTATTAATATATATTAATATATGAATCGGTGTGTAACTTTGCCAAAACAATGTCGTACTCTGTAGTTTTCTCTGGTCCCCTCCCCAATCAGACCAGGAGTGACATGTTTAGATGCATGTTCTCCTTAAATTGCTGGCTGTCTGAGTGGTGTCCCAGAAACGATGTGGGCTTCATAGATAATTGGCAAACCTTCTTGAGGAAACCTGGTCTTGTTAGGAGAGACGGCATCCATCCCACTTTGGATGGAGCAGCTCTCATTTCTAGAAATATGGACCAATTTATTAAACCCCCTAAAACATGACGATCCAGAGTTGGGACCAGGAAGCAGAGTTGCAGTCTTACACGCCTCTCTGCAGCTTCTCTCCTCCTGCTACCCCCCCAAAAACCCATCTCCATTGAGACTGTGTCAGCTCCCAAACAGACAAAAACAAACCAAAACCAGCAATAAACAACTTAAACATAAAAATCACAAAGAAAGAACAATACAGTATCCACATCTGAACCAAAGAGTAAAACAGTGAAATGTGGATTATTAAATATTAGGTCTCTCTCCTCCAAGTCTCTGTTAGTACATGACTTAATAATTGATCAACAAATCGATTTACTCTGCCTTACAGAAACCTGGTTGCAGCCGGATGGTTTCTGAGCTTCCTGCTCGAAAATGCAATGCCTAAATTAAATTGATTATTTCTCTGCAATTACAAACTCTATCCTTACAATCTTGGTATCAAAATGAAGCTAACACTTGGGACATTTAATCAGAGGTGTAAATATTAAAGCAGATATTACTGTGTCAAAGTTACTGAGACTGGAACACAGAAAAAGTAAGTAGATTTTATTCTCGCCTAATTTTTTTTTGTAATTTTTAGCATATAACCCTTTTAAAAATATGGCTCAGAAGCATTCTAGTTCCAGAAATCCAGTAACCAACATATAAGCATAATCTGTGCAAAGATTTGTGTTTCTAAAGTAAAACAGTGAAAAACTACAGCCCTGTCAATACATGAATATCCAGACGTTGTACAAAAATGTCCAATTTTGGCACACAATTGGACACCATGCCAGTTTATTTTTTTAGGTATTAAAGAGCAGAAATTAATAAATTTTATTAACAGGCCTAAAAATGCTTTTTTTAGAAATATATTTTTGAAGAATTAACCACACATTTACATGCTAGTGGCCCTTTTCTGCCATGCGCATGGAGCGCCTCATTGGCCTCCGGCCCTTTAAATTTTGAGGGGCTGTAACTTTGGGGTCTTTTGGTCAATTTGCATGATTGACACCTCTTTTTAATCGTTTTAGCCAATAGATTCAAAGTAACGATGCCACGTTCACGTCACTTCAACCAATCAGACGTTGTAATGCCAAAACCCACGTGTGTCCAAATTTATTGCATGTGGCGTCTGTCCAGTCACGTGTCTGTAGGTGGGTCTAAAATGGAGGTTGTTGAAGGAAAACAGCTCTGATGCGGCTAGGTTGGCATGGTAATTACCGGCTATCACATGGCTACCGGCTACCGGCGAAAATAACGGAGGAAATCGGGACGGTAAGACAATTTCTCTCTTAGCGCATTTGCGCCGCTGTGTGTTTTTATGGTCTTCTTTTGTGGCTAATTCAGTGAATTTTGGTCTGATCGTGCTGAAACTTTGTGTGTGGAGTCAGTGATAGCCCTGGAAGCTAACCAGCCTATTTTTAACCGGTTACATGAAGTCTGAAGAATTTCTGGTTCGGATTTCGTGTGTTTAGCGGACTTCTGCGCATTTACGTAACTGCTCGTTTAATCGCGGCTTGTTTTCGGTGTGTTTGGTGGTTGTAGAAATGGTTTATATGACATTTTAGCTGAGATTCTGAGGTTTCTGTGGATACCACACATGTCTGGATTTATATTTCAAAACCGGCGTTATAACCGATTAAACGTGATCTCCTCCCTTTTTGCCCCCGGTACCGGGGGCATGGGGCTGAAGAGGTTTTAAATGAATCAACACCCCCGAGTCATTCTAACTACCAGAAACCTCGAAGCACAGGCCGAGGGGGCGGTGTGGCAGCAATTTTTCACACCAGCCTATTAATCAACGAAAGACCAAGACAGACTTTTAATTCATTTGAAAGCCTGATGCTTAGCCTCGTCCACCCCAGCTGTAAAACTCAGAAACCAGTCTTACTTGTTATCATATATCGTCCACCTGGGCCTTACACAGAGTTTCTCTCTGATTTCTCAGACTTTTTATCTGATTTAGTGCTCAGCTCAGATAAAATAATTATTGTGGGTGATTTTAACATCCATGTAGATGCTAAAAATGACAGCCTCAACATCGCATTTAATCTGTTATTAGACTCAATTGGCTTCTCTCAAAATGCAAAAGAACCCACCCACCACTTTAATCACACTCTAGATCTTGTTTTTACATATGGCATAGAAACTGAACATTTAACAGTGTTTCCTGAAAACCCTCTGCTGTCTGATCATTTCCTGATAACATTTAAATTTACAATAATTGATTACACAGCAGTGGAGAGTAGACTTTATCACAGTAGATGTCTTTCTGAAAGTGCTGTAACTAAGTTTAAGAATATAATCCACCCACTGTTACTGTGACTCCGTGGTATAATTCTCAAACACGTAGCTTAAAGCAGATAACTCGTAAGCTGGAGAGGAAATGGCGTATCACAAATTTAGAGGATCATCATTTAGCCTGGAGAAATAGTTTGCTGCTTTATAAGAAAGCCCTCCATAAAGCCAGAACATCTTACTATTCGTCACTGATTGAAGAAAATAAGAACAACCCCAGGTTTCTCTTCAGCACTGTAGCCAGGCTGACAAAAAGTCAGAGCTCTATTGAGCCAACAATCCCTTTAACGTTAACTAGTAATGACTTCATGAACTTCTTCACAAATAAAATTTTTATCATTAGAGAAAAAATTACCAATAATCATCCCACAGATGTAATATTATCTACAGCTACTCTTAGTACCATCGATGTTAAGTTAGACTCTTTTTCTCCAATTGATCTTTCTGAGTTAACTTCAATAATTAATTCCTCCAAACCATCAACGTGTCTTTTAGACCCTATTCCTACAAAACTGCTCAAAGAAGTCCTGCCATTAATTAATTCTTTTAATCTTAAATATGATCAACCTATCTCTAATAATCGGCTATGTACCACAGGCCTTCAAGCTGGCTGTAGTTAAACCTTTACTTAAAAAGCATCTCTAGACCCAGCTGTCTTAGCTAATTATAGGCCAATCTCCAACCTTCCTTTCATATCAAAAATCCTTGAAAGAGTAGTTGTCAAACAGCTAACAGATCATCTGCAGAGGAATGGCTTATTTGAAGAGTTTCAGTCAGGTTTCAGAGCTCATCACAGCACAGAAACAGCTTTAGTGAGGTTACAAATGATCTTCTTATGGCCTCTGACAGTGGACTCATCTCTGTGCTTGTCCTGCTAGACCTCAGTGCTGCGTTCGATACTGTTGACCATAATATCCTATTAGAGCGATTAGAACATGCTGTAGGTATTACAGGTACTGCACTGCAGTGGTTTGTATCATATCTATCTAATAGACTCCAATTTGTACATTTAAATGGAGAGTCCTCTTCACACACTAAGGTCAATTATGGTGTTCCACATGGTTCAGTGCTAGGACCAATTCTATTTACATTATACATGCTTCCCTTAGGGAGCATCATTAGAAGACATAGCATAAATTTTCACTGCTATGCAGATGACACGCAGCTCTATCTATCCATGAAGCCAGATAACACACACCAATTAGTTAAACTGCAGGAATGTCTTAAAGACATAAAGACCTGGAAGGCCGCTAACTTTCTGCTTCTTAATTCAGATCAAACTGAGGTTGTTGTACTCGGCCCTGAAAATCTTAGAAATATGGTATCTAACCAGATTCTTACTCTGGATGGCATTACCTTGGCCTCCAGTAATGCTGTGAGGAACCTTGGAGTCATTTTTGACCAGGACATGTCCTTCAACGCACATATTAAACAAATATGTAAGACTGCTTTCTTCCATTTGCGCAACATCTCTAAAATTAGAAATATCCTGTCTCAGAGTGATGCTGAAAAACTAGTTCATGCATTTATTACTTCCAGGCTGGACTACTGTAATTCATTATTATCAGGATGTCCTAAAAACTCGCTGAAAAGCCTTCAGTTAATCCAAAATGCTGCAGCAAGAGTCCTGACAGGGACTAGAAAGAGAGAGCATATTTCTCCTGTTTTGGCTTCCCTTCATTGGCTTCCTGTTAAATCCAGAATTGAATTCAAAATCCTGCTCCTCACATACAAGGTCTTAAATAATCAGGCCCCATCTTATCTTAATGACCTTGTAGTACCATATCACCCTATTAGAGCACTTCGCCCTCGCTCTGCAGGCCTACTTGTTGACCCTAGAGTATTTAAAAGTAGAATGGGAGGGAGAGCCTTCAGTTTTCAGGCCCCTTTTCTGTGGAACCAGCTTCCAGTTTGGATTCAGGAGACAGACAATATCTCTACTTTTAAGATTAGGCTTCAAACTTTCCTTTTTGCTAAAGCATATAGTTAGGGCTGGATCAGGTGACCCTGAATCCTCCCTTAGTTATGCTGCAATAGACGTAGGCTGCCGGGGATTCCCATGATGCATTGAGTTTTTCCTTTCCAGTCACCTTTCTCACTCACTATGTGTTAAAAGACCTCTCTGCATCGAATCATATCTGTTATTAATCTCTGTCTCTCTTCCACAGCATGTCTTTATCCTGTTTTCCTTCTTTCACCCCAACCGGTCGCAGCAGATGGCCCCGCCCCTCCCTGAGCCTGGTTCTGCCGGAGGTTTCTTCCTGTTAAAAGGGAGTTTTTCCTTCCCACTGTCGCCAAAGTGCTTGCTCATAGGGGGTCATATGATTGTTGGGTTTTTCTCTGTATTTATTATTGTGTGATCTACTGTACAATATAAAGCGCCTTGAGGTGACTTTTCTTGTGATTTGGCGCTATATAAATAAAATTGAATTGAATTGAATTGAATTAATGAAAAAAAGCTTTAATCCTCACCTGAGAGTTTCCAGGGTACAGTTTGTACTCTTCAATCCAGCAGACAACAGCTTCACTCCTGAGTCTTGGAGGTTATTATTACTCAAGTCCAGTTCTCCCAGACTAAGAGAATTAGAGATGAGAACTGAGCACAGAGCTTCACAGCTTCTCTCTGAGAGGTTACAGCCAGAAAGTCTGAAAATCAGTTATACTTGTGATCAAATTAAAACACTTATTTTCAACTTACCACAAGAAAAAAAATAATTCTGTCATGTCAACTTCATAAATAAGAATACAACTTCGCATAAAAAAATAGAATTTGGTTTGAAAGAGCAGTTGCACCTCTGTATCTGTTAAAACATTGGGAGCTAGTACCTTCAGTGATTATACATCAATACCCACTGACTAGAATAGCTGTGACTCTTGTTGCTAGATACAGTTCAAGATAATTCTTAATTATCACATACTGAACCCTGATGCAGCCACCATTCATCATCTGATAGAAACAAGCTGCTTTAGCTCCTTCCAGGAATTTTTATTATTTTCTTTTTATTTATATGAGTTTTTGAAGAGTTAAAGAAAAGCTCCAGGTCCACTTCGATGAGGGTTACATCCACAAATGTTTTAGAAATGCTAAGACTTCCTCCTGCTGTAAGCCATACATTTCATAAATATTTCAACAATAAAAGTGTGCATAGATGCATACATACAGAGCTCTGTTGGAGGCTTTGACCACTGGCAGCAGCCTCAGAAGAGCCTCCTCTGAAGCAGAGTATTTCTTCAGGTCAAACACATCCAGATCTTTTTCTGATGACAGTAAGATGAAGACCAGAGCTGACCACTGAGCAGGAGACAGTTTATCTGTGGAGAGACTTCCTGATCTCAGGGACTGTTGGATCTCCTCCACTAGAGAACGATCATTCAGTTCATTCAGACAGTGGAACAGATTGATGCTTTTCTCTGCAGACAGATTCTCACTGAGCTTCTTCTTGATGTACTGGACTGTTTCCTGATTGGTCTGTGAGCTACTTCCTGTCTGTGTCAGCAGACCTTGTAGGAGAGTCTGATGGGTCTGCAATGAAAGACCCAGGAGGAAGCGGAGGAACAAGTCCAGGTGTCCATTTGGACTCTGTAAGGCCTTGTTCACAGCACTCTGGTAGAAGTATTTCTCTGGAGATTCTCCTGTTTCAGACTTCTTGGAGGTTGTTTGTTTCTCTTCCAGAAGATTGAGTCCAGAGTTGATGAAGTTCAGATGGACATGAAGAGCAGCCAGAAACTCCTGAACACTCAGATGGATGAAGCAGAACACCTTGTCCTGGTACAGTCCTCTCTCCTCTTTAAAGATCTGTGTGAACACTCCTGAGTACACTGAGGCTGCTCTGATATCGATGCCACACTCTGTCAGGTCTGATTCATAGAAGATCAGGTTTCCTTTCTGCAGCTGATCAAAAGCCAGTTTTCCCAGAGACTCCATCATCTTCCTGCTCTCTGGACTCCAGTGTGGATCTGTCTCAGCTCCTCCATCATACTTGACCTTCTTCACTTTGGCCTGAACCACCAGGAAGTGGATGTACATCTCAGTCAGGGTCGTGGGCAGCTGTCCTCCCTCTCTGGTTTCCAGCACATCCTCCAGAACTGTAGCAGTGATCCAGCAGAAGACTGGGATGTGGCACATGATGTGGAGGCTTTGTGATGTCTTGATGTGGGAGATGATCCTGCTGGCCTGCTCCTCATCTCTGAATCTCTTCCTGAAGTACTCCTCCTTCTGTGGGTCAGTAAACCCTCTGACCTCTGTCACCACGCCAACACAGTCAGGAGGGATCTGATTGGCTGCTGCGGGTCGTGTGGTTATCCAGAGGCGAGCAGAGGGAAGCAGTTTCCCCCTGATGAGGTTTATCAGCAGCACATCCACTGAGGTGGACTTTCTAGGGTCAGTTAGGATTGTAGTTTTGTGGAAGTCCAGAGGAAGTCGACACTCATCCAGACCATCAAAGATGAACACAACCTGAAGTCTTCAAAGCTGCAGATTCCTGCTTCTTTGGTTTCAGTAAAGAAGTGATGAACAAGTTCCACCAAGCTGAACTTTTCCTCTTTCAGCACATTCAGCTCTCTGAAAGTGAATGGAAATATGAACTGGATGTCCTGGTTGGCTTTGTCTTCAGCCCAGTCCAGGCTGTATTTCTGTGTTAGGACTGTTTTCCCAATGCCAGCCACTCCCTTTGTCAGCACTGTTCTGATTGGGTCATCTCTTCCAGGTGAGGCTTTAAAGATGTCTTCTTGTCTGATTGTTGTTTCTGGTCTGTCTGGTTTCCTGGATGCTGTTTCAATCTGTCTGACCTCATGTTCATCATTGACCTCTGCAGTCCCTCCCTCTGTGATGTAGAGCTCTGTGTAGATCTGATTCAGAAGGGTTGGGTTTCCTGCTTTAGCGATGCCCTCAAACACACACTGGAACTTCTTCTTCAGGGTAGATTTAAATTCATGTTGACACCACTGCAATTTCCTAGTGCTAGCTCCTGAGTGCCGTCACCACACACACACACACACACACAGGATTTATTAAGTGCACATATTTTGGATTGATTTTTTTCTATTTCTTCAGAATTTTTTTGAATGTTTTAGCAGTGTAAATATTTAGAGAATAATTCTCACTTATCAGCAAACGCTCAGCGAACTTATTTTGCTTCATTTTCTTCAGGAGGTTCACTGTAATCGTCACAAATGCTTCTCTGCTGCTCTTACTCTGTTTCTCATCCACACTCTGTAATACATCGTCATCCTCACATTGACTCTTAAAACATTGTAGGTCATTTGGACTCAGGTCTGTCTGGATCTTCTTCAGCTCGTTCTTCACATAAGTGATGATTTTGCTCTCCAGTATCTGGAACAGTATATTTTATAAATGAACCAAAAATGTTTCTCACACAGGAGAGAAAAGAAGAAGATAGGATGAGGAATGTTTCTGGGAATCAGTTTAATTAGGTGCAATAAACACAATCCATTAATGATATTCAAAACTTGCCTCTCTAAATGAAGTTGGAAAACGTAAAATAAAAATTTGTTGAGAATATTTTGATAATGATAATGAAATATTCAAGTGATTCAGGTGTGTTGACCCTGGGTGGCATCTAACATTTGCAGGACACCAGCTCTTGAGGCCTGGAGTTCCCTACCCCTGCTCTATCTGCAGCTAAATCAGGATATTTTGGAACATTTATCAGATATGGGGCAGCAAACAGTAGAAATCTTTTTTGTACTAAAATTGTGTCCTTCAGCCACCTCAGTGTTACTTCACAGTGCAGTGTAATACTTGCCCTATTATGCCACTGCCGTGCTCCCCGGTTCTTTGTGAACAATTTTTAAATCACTTTTTAGATAAAGTCTCATCTCTTAAATCCTCACTTCCTTTAATGACAGGCCCTGCGTTTATCCCTGACTGTTCGTCTACTTTCCATCAGTTTGAACCCGTGTCACTTCCTACTCTTAAGCGTTTAGTTGAACAACTGAACAATACTAATCCCATATATGATATTCTCCCATCTCGCATAGTTAAGGACTGCTTCAGTGTAATTGGACCCAGTATATTGTCGCTATTGAATTCTTCCTTACTCTCCGGCTGCGTCCCGTCAGCCTTTAAACATGCTATAGTTCAACCTGTTCTTAAAAAAAGGAACCTTGATTATAATGATTATGCGAACTACAGGCCGATCTCCAAGCTTCCGTTCCTGGCCAAAATCCTTGAGAAGATAGTTTTGCTGCAACTCCAGGCGTACCTGGATGAGAATAACATTAAGTTAGTGCTATTGGATTTATCTTCGGCATTCGATATGGTTGATCATAACATCTTATTAGCGAGGCTTGAGCATACTGTAGGCATCAAAGGTTCTGCCTTGGATTGGTTTAAATCATACCTCTCCAATCGGCTTTCCTCGGTCAACCTGGGCACTTGCTTTTCCTCTGCTGTACCTGTCTGCTGTGGTGTTCCACAAGGATCTGTGTTAGGCCCTACCCTGTTCTCACTGTACATGCTTCCTCTAAGTGCAATCTTCGAGAAATACCACATCTCTTTCCATTGCTATGCTGACATTCAGATTTACTTTGAGCTAAATGATGACCTTGCTTTGTCCTTGAATTGTTTTCGAGAGTGCATGTGCGAGGTCAAGGAATGGCTCCTAGCAAATACTCTTATCCTTAATGATAAGAAAACTGAAATTGAGGTCTTTGGCAGTAACGTTCCTCGTGGCCAACTTCGTGATGCTTTTGGTTTTCTTACTAGCTCCTTTTCTGACACTGCTAGGAATCTGGGCGTGTTACTTGACAGCTCGTTTAAACTTGATAAACAAGTGTCTGCTGTTGTTAGATCCAGTTTTACCAACTCCGCCTTATTTCTAAGGCTAGGCAGTATATCCCGCATAAAGACCTGGAAAAGCTCATCCATGCCTTTGTGACCTCGAGGCTGGACTACTGCAACTCACTCTATTTTGGACTCCATTCTGCCCTCCTTCATAGATTGCAGACAGTCCAAAATGCTGCAGCACGATTCTAACCAAAACTAGGAAGTTTGCCCACATCACTCCCGTCCCTAGCTGATTTGCACTGGCTGCCTGTGAAATACCGTATCCAATTTAAAATTTTGCTGCTTACTTTTAAAATCACTAACAATACAGCACCGAGCTACCTTAAGGAACTCCTTAACTCATATGTTCCTGCCAGGGCTCTGAGATCATCTACTCAGTTACTATTGGTGCAGCCTAGATCTCGGCTGAAGTCTAGAGGTGACCGGGCGTTTGCCCTGGCTGCACCAGAGTTGTGGAACAACCTTCCGATTGGGATCTGGGCGTCTGATTCTATTCAATCTTTTAAATCACGGCTCAAAACGTATTTGTTTAATCTTGCCTTTTCTACCTGTTAATGCTTGCAGTTGTTGCATAGATTTATTCTTTTAAATTTCCTACTTATTCTTTGACTGGTGTTTTATTATGCTTTTATTTGTGCTGTGTATGTTATATTACCATTGTGTATTTGTGGCATTTTCCTGTGAACATAATTTCACACTTTTATTAAGGCCTTATAATACTTGTGTTATTTCCTTGCTCTTTGTTAAGCACTTTGGTATACCGTTGGTTTTTAAATGTGCTCTATAAATAAAGATTGTTGTTGTTGTTGTTGTTTTATGCCCCTTTCAGTACTATATTTTTTACGATCCTTCAGCAGCTCTAGCTCAGGGGTGTTTAACTCCAGCCCTCAAGGGCCGGTGTCCTGCAGATTTTACAGTGGCTTGTAAAAGTATTCGGTCCCCCTGAACTTTTCCACATTTTGTCACATTACAGCCACAAACATGAATCAATTTTATTGGAATTCCACGTGAAAGACCAATACAAAGTGGTGTACACGTGAGAAGTGGAACGAAAATCATACATGATTCCAAACATTTTTTACAAATAAATAACTGCAATGTGAGGTGTGCGTAATTATTCAGCCCCCTGAGTCAATACTTTGTAGAACCACCTTTTGCTGCAATTACAGCTGCCAGTCTTTTAGGGTATGTCTCTACCAGCTTTGCACATCTAGAGACTGAAATCTATGGGCTCAAAATGTGGTCATAAATATTTTGTACTTGTAAATCAGTTTTGTACTTGTAAATCAGGATTTGTATGTGTAAAAAGAATTTGTGTGTGTGTAAAAAAGATTTGTATGTGTAAAAAAGATTTGTGTGTGGACTTAGCCAAAAAAACCCCTGCAAGTTACAAGTACGAATTTTGACCCTATTTTTCTTCCTGTCATCTGATTGGTCAATGTCATGTCAATCACAAATGTAACAATCCAATCAGAGAACAGATGGGTTTGGCTGTCGGAGGGGCGCTTTTTTGAACTGCAGGTCCTTGAAGGGTAATACAGTTTGAAGCTGGAGGATGTCTATATAAATATCTGATAGCAGCTAGGTCCGCAGCTGTTGAAAGGATAAAGTTGTGGTATATTAGTGGTTAGAAATACCATTATTACTTTAGGATTAGTTTAACACAAAGTCAGGGCTGACCCGGGACCATTGCTGTGAGTCACAGTGCGCAGCATAAAGGTCCTTTCACATCGGACGCAGGATGTGCTGCTAATGCTAACTGCTAACTAAAAGCAAAGGATCCAGAATTTGTTGCGCTGGCTGCTGAGCTCTGTGGGTTTTTGCAGCAGCTCTACCTGTACTAGATGCACCTGCTCCTTGTCGTTTCTATCTCTGACTTTATGTCCTCTTTCTGGTTTTTTTTTTGCTAGTTCTTCAAATGTTCAATAAAAACATGTATGCTAATTCATAATGAAGAAAGCTTTGTAATGAAGACTGTCATTTCCAAAACACTGCCCCCCCCCGCAGCGCTGTATTAAACACGTAGACCTGTGACACAAAAATCACCAAACTCGGACGACCACAGACTGTTTTCCTTCGTGGTGATGAAGGAAAACGCTGGGTTGGCATGTAAAAGGGCATTTATTCCCTTCAAAGACCTGCAGTTCAAAAAAAGCGCCCCTCCGACAGCCAAACCCATCTGTTCTCTGATTTGGATTGTTACATTTGTGATTGACATGACATTGACCAATCAGATGAAAGGAAGAAAAATAGGGTCAAAATTCGTACTTGTGACTTGCAGGGGTTTTTTTGGTCCACACACAAATCTTTTTTACACACACAAATTCTTTTTACACATACAAATCCTGATTTACAAGTACAAAACTGATTTACAAGTACAAAATATTTATGATCACATTTTGAGCCCATAGAAATCCTTGCCCATTCTTCTTTGCAAAACAGTAGTGATGGGATTTCCGTCTCTTTTTAGAGAACCGGCTCTTTCTGTTCCGAACCGGCTCTTCAGGTTGTTTTGTTGCTTTAATTAATTTATTATTAACAATGATATAAAATTATGCACAAAGGAATTACTAATGTAAAAAAAAGTGGTTTTATTTATATATGTTTATATATAAATATATGTGGTGGCCCCTAGATACAAAACACGTACAAACTCCAAAACACATTTCTAGCGTTAACTGAACTTCCAAAACAGAGCTACCTAGATCACTTAAATTACACAATTGAAAGCATAGGTGTATTGTTTGTGTATTTATACACAAGCACTCATATATATTCAAATAATTAAAAAAAAATAATGGTCAGTTACCTGTTACTACCACACACCAAATCCCATCGTTGGTACTTGCTGGCTTGTGTATCCTCTAGGTAACAAAAGCTCAACACTGCGCCCTAGCATCCTGCACTTCTGTTGTGTTTTGTACGTGTTTTGGAGTTTTTACGTGCTTTGGAGTTTTTACGTGTTTTGGAGTTTTTATGTGCTTTGTCTGTAGGGGCCACCGTAAATATACTTTTATTTATTCACTCCACATAAAATGTAATAAATAAATCATATAATACAAAAACCAACTAGTCACAGTTCAACTTTTAACTATTTAAATTTTCAGCTTTTTCCTTTTAAACAAATTTAAAATGAAACAACACAAAACACTGCAAACCACAACACAATTAAATAGAAATTAAAATATGAAAACAAAAAGAAGATGCACATTCTCTGTCATATAGGCCTGCATAAATAAACCTTCTGAATCCTTTAGTTGTGGATGATTACTATACCTTTCTAATGTGACGTTGTTGTCCCTGGCTCTCTTTCTCTGTCTCTCCCTCTGGCTCTGTTCCTGTGCTACTGTGAGTGTAACTACCGCCCCTGCCCCCTCTGCCCAGCGCAAAGCACAAGGCTCAGTGCGGAGTGAAGCCGAAAAAAAGTGCGAGAGAGAGGGTGAGAGAAGGAAAAAAATTATAACACGGCTCCCAATAAGCAGCCGGCTCGCGTCGTTCACGTCAAACAACCGGCTCTAAGAGCCGTTTCGTTCGTGACCGACACATCACTACAAAACAGCTCCAGCTCAGTCAGATTAGATGGACAGCGTTTGTGAACAGCAGTTTTCAGATCTTGCCACAGATTCTCGATTGGATTTAGATCTGGACTTTGACTGGGCCATTCTAACACATGGATATGTTTTGTTTTAAACAATTCCATTGGTGCCCTGGCTTTATGTTTAGGGTCGTTGTCCTGCTGGAAGTTGAACCTCCGCCCCAGTCTCAAGTCTTTTGCAGACTCCAAGAGGTTTTCTTCCAAGATTGCCCTGTATTTGGCTCCATCCATCTTCCCATCAACTCTGACCAGCTTCCCTGTCCCTGCTGAAGAGAAGCACCCCCAGAGCATGATGCTGCCACCACCATATTTGACAGTGGGGATGGTGTGTTCAGAATGATGTGCAGTGTTAGTTTTCACCACACATCTGACCAGAGCACCTTCTTCCACATGTTTGCTGTGTCCCCCACATGGCTTGTCGCAAACTGCAAACGGGACTTCTTATGGTTTTCTGTTAACAATGGCTTTCTTCTTGCCACTCTTCCATAAAGGCCAACTTTGTGCAGTGCACGACTAATAGTTGTCCTATGGACAGATTCCCCCACCTGAGCTGTAGATCTCTGCAGCTCGTCCAGAGTCACCATGGGCCTCTTGGCTGCATTTCTGATCAGCGCTCTCCTTGTTCGGCCTGTGAGTTTAGGTGGACGGCCTTGTCTTGGTAGGTTTACAGTTGTGCCATACTCCTTCCATTTCTGAATGATCGCTTGAACAGTGGTCCGTGGGATGTTCAAGGCTTGGGAAATCTTTTTGTAGCCTAAGCCTGCTTTAAATTTCTCAATAACTTTATCCCTGACCTGTCTGGTGTGTTCTTTGGACTTCATGGTGTTGTTGCTCCCAATATTCTCTTAGACAACCTCTGAGGCCGTCACAGACCAGCTGTATTTGTACTGACATTAGATTACACACAGGTGCACTCTATTTAGTCATTAGCACTCATCAGGCAATGTCTATGGGCAACTGACTGCACTCAGACCAAAGGGGGCTGAATAATTACGCACACCCCACTTGGCAGTTATTTATTTGTAAAAAATGTTTGGAATCATATTTGATTTTCGTTCCACTTCTCACGTGTACACCACTTTGTATTGGTCTTTCACGTGGAATTCCAATAAAATTGATTCATGTTTGTGGCTGTAATGTGACAAAATGTGGAAAAGATTAAGGGGGCCGAATACTTTTGCAAGCCACTGTAGATCAAACCCTGGGTCAACACACCTGAATCAAATGATCAGTTCATTACCAGGTCTCTGAAGAACTTCAAGACACGTTGAGGAGGTAGGTTAGCCATTTAAATCAGCTGTGTTGGATCAAGGACTCACTAAAACCTGCAGGACACCGGCCCTCGAGGCGTCCGACACCTGTGCTCTAGGTGATCCATATAGTATATTGTATGACCATACATTGTTATTCAGAGCTGTGGAGCCTAGATGTTTCTCTTGATAGCACCCTAAACTTTAAATACCTATCAGTAATATTACTTGGTCACCATATTTCCACCTACATAATATTAGTTACCATTCCCCACAGCTAACACTACTACTATTCTTGTACAAACTCTGGCAATATTTCATATGGATTATTATAATTTATCCTTTCTAGAATACCACACAAATGTCTCCACAGACTTCAGCCAGTGCAAAATTCAGCTGCTTGTGTCATTAATAGAACCCATCACTACTGTACTTCACTGGCTTCCTGTGAAATATCTTATCTGATCTTAGATTCTGCTTCTGATTCAAAGTCTCTCCATAAAGTCACACCTCCATATCTGATCTTTGCACATCACCACTCCTTCGCGTACTCTGACATCCTCTTCCTGTGCTACTGTTATTTTCCCATCTGTTCACATTACCCTCCAGTGCTTTCAGCTGAGTGTCCACTGGAATTTTCTCCCACACCACATTCACCACACTAGTTCTCTCCTTACAGTAGCCTTAAAGCACATCTTTTTAAACGTTGCTTTTTTTATTCATTTTATGCAGTATTCACTATAATACTATGTAATACTATGTAGTATTAGGTAGTATGTTCTCTTTCAAGTGTTATTGGCCATATTGTGATTTTGTTTGTTAATTGCTTAAGGTTTGCTCAATTTTCTTGAAAGGTGCTTCTAAATAAAATGTTATTCAATTTATTGTTTTTGGCCTGCCCAGCTGCCAAAGTGTACGGTTTGCTTTTTTTCTAAAATACTGAGACATATTTGATATTTGCCGATGTATTTGCAGTTTAAAGGAAAGCTAGCTCTACTTTCTCTGCCAGAAGCCAGCATGGAGATGACTGTGAACAGAATAGATGTAACAGTAGTTGTTGTACATGTACAGACCATAAATATGGAGTTCAGCTGTGTTTGATGCTGCTGGGCAGACTGACCACTGGGAACCTCTGAGCTTTGCTGGTCCACTCTGTGAAGGAACCATGTAGAGTCAGAATAATAACAAAACATTACAACCTGAAATGTAATCTGCTGGTGTTCTGCACTAAAAAATAAAATACATTAAAAAAAAAATCTTCTACTTGATAATGCCTAAAGCTCTGATGGTAGCATATCTGACACAAAGACCACACTAATACATTTTTATTTGAAAAGGCATCTTTTTTTCTACCATTTGGCCTTGTTTTTGGTCAAGGAAAACTGAGCTTTTTGAAAATGCTCTCCAAAGTGGATACATTTGAAAACGCTGTTTTTGCGTGGCAGCGTAGACAGCGTAATCTCAGGCTTTCGGAAACGATGATGCATTTTAGTCATGTGACCAATTAAACTAAGATAGCGGAGGGCATTACACAGCAGTTGTTTTGTTTGCTCTCAATTTTGACAGCCATTTTAAAGATTAATTCCAGTTTGTACATGCTCCAGATAGCTTTTCTTCTAATTCTTTAATTCTCACATGCTTTTGCTTTGTACTTTTTTGTTACTCGCAGCAAAAACTCGACCTCATTGTCAGTCCATTTAAAAACGCGGTGCTTTTCCTCTACATTTTGCCGCGACGTTTCAAAGAGCCTGAAATTAAATAAACGGCAGACAGAAATGACGCAGGTCGAATCGTCTTATCTTTCATGCACGCGCAATACAGGAATGTAAGCATTTCAGTGTGGACAAACAAGTGTTCGGGAAACCATTGAAAATGCTAGTGTGGACGTGGAGCATTTTTAAACAAAAACGCCATTTTCAAATTTATCTGGATTAGTGTAGACGTAGCCAAAGACATCATGTCAGTTCTCCTATCCTAACATTCTCTTGATATAGCAATATTCTCTTTATATATAAGCATCAACAACATACAACTCCAATCACTGTGTACATCCAAACCCTGATAACAAAAGCTGAACAGAGATTTTTGATTTTTGCAATTTTTTGTGATTTGAGTTTTCTTGTATTTTTGTCTTTTGGTGTTCATTATTTGTGTTTTTAGGTTCACTGTGTTTATTCTATTGTACCTAGGTTGTTCGGTTTAGCTTTTGGTTCTCAGGGTTCCCCTTGTATCCTTGCTCCTGTGTCTCCCTCTGTGTGCCTGTGTTTATATTGTAGTGTGAGTTTATGTTTCTTCCTGTGCCTTAGTCCCTGTCCGTCATGTCTGCCTCTCTCTTTCGTGCTCCTGTGTTCCCTCTCTCCCCTTCCAGTAGTGATGTGTGATACCACTGATTTTCTTTCCGATCCGATACCAAGTAATATTCAGGGTGGTATCGACGATACTGATCAGATACCGATACTTTGTACAAAAACTTATTTTATTTACTGTATCTCAAATTATAGCATCATAATGATTACAGGACATCAGATTACTTGTTCTTATCACTTAATAATGCAGAGTTCATCATACAGAAATAAAAAAACTGAAGTTGTGCGCTATCTGAACACCTTGCCTGCGTGCAGCACTAAAGGACTCCGTAAGAGACGTCTGTCTCGCCCAGCAGCACCTGTCCGTCTCCTCCTCTTCAGTTTGCCTCAACATACCCTCGTCATATTCTGTGATATGATTTACTCTGAGGTGTTTGACAAGGTTAGTGATGTTGCCACAACCATACATGCCAACCCTCCCGATTTTTCCGGGAGAATACCGAATTTCAGTGCCCCTCCCGAAAATCTCCCGGAGCCACCATTCTCCCGAATTTCTCCCAATTTTCCACCCGGACAACAAAATTGAAAAACCATATCCCAGAATCCATAGCGCAGCCCAGCCAATTCCAGTCTCCAACAATGGTGGCAGCGACTTAGTTTTAATATTGCTCTTATTTCTCTTTCTGGGTTGAAATTTTTTTTTTTAACATATTTTCAGGTGAGAATGTAGCTGTGTAAACTTCAAATATCTGAGCCGACCGACACATTATTTTCAAACCCCCGCGGTCTTTCACTACTCGGGTTAAACATGATATATAAGTCACTTTGATAACTTAAAAAGGTTATTGTTTGGCTTTTTCAGTGTTTTATTTGTGCGTGAGTAAATCGGTTTGGCTGAGAATAAAGTTATTAGATTAGATTAAATTAAATTTAACTTTATTAATCCCTCGGGAGGGTTCCTCTGGGGTTTTCACATGGCTGAATAAACGTCAAACAGAAAACTGATTAAACAGAAGTGTGAGACGGTCGAGAGTTTACGTCAGCGCCCGGTTATATTTTAGATAGCAAGGAGCAGACGGTAGTTTCACTCCACGGAGGGAGCTTGTGACGTACTACCCGGCTTTCTTTAGACCATGAAGGCCGGTCCTCAGGTGGAACCGCGCAGCCACTGTGTGCGGTTGCGTTGAAAGTCTTTGCCACTGTGTGCGGCAAAGCACGCATCCTCTGTGTGAGGTTGCGTTGAAAGTCTTTGCCACTGTGTGCGGCAAAGCACGCATCCACTGTGTGCGGTTGCGTTGAAAGTCTTTGCCACTGTGTGCGGCAAAGCACGCATCCTCTGTGTGAGGTTGCGTTGAAAGTCTTTGCCACTGTGTGCGGCGAAGCACGCATTCACTATGTGAGACTGAGTTGAAAGTCTTCATCACTGTGTGCGTTAAAGCGCGTGATCACTGTTATGTAAGTCTTTGCCACTGAGTGCGGCAAAGCGCGCAGCCACTGCGTGAGACTGCGTTGAGAAAATAGGCCTAATTTTTGTTGTTTGTGAGCGAGGATATTTGTTGTGTTTGTGTTAATGACTGCGGAGCAGGCGTGGTCTGGGACACGGTTGTTGTTGTTATCATGGGTTCCTAAGCAACCAAGAGTGCGTCCGAGCGTGACAGACGTTTATGCTGGACTTCGCTCCTGGGAGTGCACAGTATTTAAAAAAAAAAAAAAAGAGTGACGGCTCCTTGGTCGCGCGGGTTTCACGCGGACCTGAGCCGTGCGGTTAATCGCAGGCTTATAAATGGAAGAGATTAAGTTTTCAGAAAACACAGCAGCCTTGAAGAGCGTGTGGAGAAGGCCAGCCCACATCAGCAGCAGTTAAGCTATGCTCTGGTGAATGGCTTCCCCCACCCCGTGCTGACACAAAATGTTTAGATGATTCTTTAGATTGCCCTGAACAACAACAGCCTGTGCTCCAGACCATTAATTTAACCGGTTGTTAAAAGTCACCTGCATTAAGCTTAAGGTTGCTCAAATTCAGTACAATGACATATGAGATGAAGTAAAATAGGCAAATATTTTACCTAATTACGTGCATAGAGGCACTTGACCTGTTTGAAAACTGTCATCCTAATATGAGCCATTGTTGAGATATAGAGTACGCCTGTGAAAACAACTATTATGTTGAACCCTGTGTGAAACAGCTGAAAACTACATGATGGAGAAGCTGAGTGAATATAAAAGTGCAAGTCTTTGCCACTGTGTGGCAAAGCACGCAACCACTGTGTGAGGTTGTGTTGCTGTCTCTTCTGAGCTGATGAGCAAGCTACACATTATCAGATTGGGAGCTGGCTGAGAACTCAAAGAGAGGGAAACAGAACTATGATAATTATGATAACTGGAGTGTGCAGTGTTTCCGTGAGTTCTTTCAGATGCGCAGCAGTTTTCCTGGATCTTGACTCATGTGTGTAGAGTGTTCATAGCATCAGCATCATGTTTTTGTTTATTTGTTTTGTTGGGTTGAAAAACAATTAAATGAACTTCTGATCATACTTATGGTTCACCATGGCACATATCATCAGCCATATGATTTATTTGTGCAGATGAAAAAAGTGAGTGTGAATGTGTCCGACGTCGCAGTGTGTGTGTGCGCTGTGTAAACGTAATTGTCTCCAATTGTGAGAGTGGTGATTCTGCAGGTCACCAGCTAGTGTAAAGAAAGAAAGAGTAAAAAAGAGACAAAATCTACATTGTAGATGAAAAATAATAGGAAAAAGGTTTTGTGTTTATTAGCCAAGAACAACTACAATCTCATTTTCTGCTTTTAAGAAAGGAGAGTTCTGTGTGTTGGTTAAGCAGTGATAATAATAATGAAAATGTCTTAGTTTTGTCACTTTCAGATGAAAAGCAGACCTGGATCGATTTTCCACATGCAGCAGTCGGAATAAAGTTATAGTTTAACATCATTGGAAACATTCAGGCCAAGTTTCTGGCTGACTTATTTACAGTGCCATGTGTCCCTCATCCTCACAAGCGAGCTCTCACTCCTCCCTGAAGACAAGGAATGCAGTTCCAAAGAGCAATAACATGGCAGATAAAGAGACAGCAGCAAAGTCCTGAGCAAAGAGACCCAGCAAGCAGCAGCAGTGTGGGCAAACAGCATCAGAGAAGAAGAGCAAACCATCATCCTGACTGATCGGATGAATGACACTGTGTTTCCAACAAGCTGCAAATTCACTGTGCTTGTGAAAAGAACGTTTGAGGAGAACTGAGGAGACTGTTGGAGGTTGACATTTGCCACTGTCGGAGAAAATGGCAAGAAGAGACAGTGGCACACAGGACAAAGCTGAAGAAGAACTGCCGGCTGTTGGACTGTTGAAGTGGGAGAGGACAACAGAGTGAGAGTAAGTAAGGACACAGAGGAAAGCTGGTGTTTAATGTGGGAAATCAAAATTTGGGTTAGCAAACCTGGGGAAAAGAAAACTGACTGCTTAAGTGGAAAATTGAGAAGGAATTTGAAACACTGCAAAAAGAAACATATACAAAATCACACACACAAGCAGAACATGCATTAACCCTACTAACACAAACACAAGAGAGCCCATGAAGATTAGGCAGCATCTTGAGCATGTGAGTCTGTTTATCATCTTGTCCAAGTCATCTCATGTGATGCAAAGACCAGTGGACTCATAGCACATCAGTTACAAAATGATCATCAATTAATAGCAGAGAAGTGTGTAGGAAAGGCAGCTTTAAGAACATGCCCTGCTGGAGATGTAGCTCCAGACACATTGATTAAACCTGCCTAATAACACAAACATACATGCAATGAAGATCAGCTTGTTATCTCTCATCAGTGTTGAAATAGTGTAAATTTAACAGACGCTTGTTATCAAATGCTGAATTTATCCAATGCTGACAGTTAACTCTCTAGGTTGCAGGATAGGGCTGTGCGATATGACCAAAATCTCATATCCCGATATTAAGACATCTATCGTCCGATAACGATATAAATCACAAAAATGTAACATTTTCTGTAAATTCTGTGAATCTCGGGCAGCTCGACTTGCGTGAAGTGTTTCCAGCTGGGCGTCGCGTACCTGGAGTCGAGTGTTTTAACTGATGCATGAAACGATACATTTTTAGACATAGGTTGTAACAGCCGCCGTTTTCTTTGTGAGTATTTATTACACAGCGTGCTGCGGGGAAAAGCCTGTTCTAACGTTTGAGTCTAAGGTTTATTTTTAGCACCTGACGGCTCTTTTTTTGCTTCTCATCCGTAAATACTCTGCATCTTTCACGTGATTCAGTTTATTTTGAAAAGTCTCAACAGGATCTTGAGCTTTATTGTGAAAGGTTTATGTGGAAAATAAACAAGCGGACACGAGGTGGTTTTACCGTCGTTGTTGCTAACGACAACGCATAAAAACAAGCGCTTGTCCGTCTGTAGTGTGGTTATATTAAATATAAGAGAAAGAGAGAACTTTAGGAAATTAATATAGCCACTACAGTGACCATCAAAATAATGAAAAAATATTGCCGTAAACAGTTTATTTTGCGACACCACGAAACAAACGATAGCGTAAAATGAAACGATAGACGTTTTTCTATCGTCATCCGATATATATCGTTATATCGAACAGCCCTATTGCAGGACAACAGTTTAATGTTTGTGGGAAAAAAAGATTCTGGTTTGACCAACCAGTGATCAGACAATAAATTTAGTTGTTAATATAGTAAATTGGGAGATGTTTTCTGCCTGATTGATGCAGCACAAGTAATTTACTGTATGAGGGAAATTCTATTTTTGTGATGATATTTTGAACATGCATTTCTGTTGTCCTGTCAACTTAGTGGGTTAATAGCTGATATGCAAATTGGTTGATGGTTCTTAGATTAATGAAAGGTGATTGAATTCTAGTACGAGTGAATGGGATGTGTTGGAGTTTGTTAGAGTGGAGACTCTAAAACACTGAGTTTCCTGTTGTGATGTGCGAGTGAATCCTGCACCCAGATACACAACTCTGAATACATAAGAACAAACTTCTTTTGTGAAATGCATGACAACATGTCACATGTTTTATGATGACGGGGAAAGAGAAAAACTACATAAAATTTGTGGCCTAAATGAGTGAAAAGTACAGTCCTGGGGATTAAAATTCATAGCTAATGAGACATGAGGCTTATGTTGTGTGTTGTGTGGCTGATGGTTGGTTTGGAGTTTATCTAGCTGATGATTTTTCTTTTGTTGTGAAGTTGAGCCTGCCAATTAGTATGATGGTTTGATAAACCATGCTAATGGTATGATTTACCCTCCTGAGATGAGGAGCATGTGTCATGACTTAACGAGGCCTTTTTATTTTGATACTTTCACAGTGCACTGAAAGTTTTGTTTGATGATCTCTGTTTGAGCAGATCTGCACGATTAGAACAGAAGCGCTATACGACGCGTCGTCGAGAAAATTGTTGCAAGTGAGTTTCTCCACATTAAAATGGGCTCAGGAGAAAGTCACTTATATGGGACAATTAGAAAATAAGTTCCTGTCCAAAAGGATTCAACGAGAAAATCCAGTCTAAATTCTTTTCTTTTTGAAATGACGTCATTTTGCTGAGAAGTGGAAATGAAAATGCGACAATAATTTCCACTGTCAGCAAAGAAAGAATGAATGAATGCATGAATGAATGAGTGAGAGAAAATAAAATTGACTGACTGGTAAAAGCGGACAGAAGCTGACAGACTGACTGACATCACTGTGCGAAGTTAACCCCCACCTGACAAAGGTGCGGATGAATTTATGTGTGTTTCTTTTTACAGGAGCAGAAAGAGGACAGCAACATTCGAGGTTGCGTGAGCTTTGGCTGTACCAATTTAACCTTTTAAATGCCACTTTCTGTGTCTGTGCATCTACCAGGGGTGTTATTCACTACCTTGTGTTGCTCACAGAGGTAACTGTGAGAAAGTGTGTATACACCTGCGCAGCGCTAACATTTCTACAGCATTACAGTTCTTCATGTGATTTGATCATGTGATTTATACCAGGATAGCTGGTTGATGTTTTCTACTACAGGATTTCTGGGTTTATGTGTGAAGAAAACTGTGTTTACAGGTTATGAGTTGGTGATGCTGTTACACTGTGTTGTTGGGGAAATGTTAAAGGTTACTTTGACGATGTGAATAACATGCGAGACATTTCCTGTGTTGAAACTAGTGTCACTTCTTTCTGCAGCTATGGATGACTAACTTTATGGTCTTTTTACAGCACCTCTGGACCCTGTCAATTTGTGCCTGACCTCCAGGATTGTCCATGTGTGTTGCTAATGTTTGTTTTTCTAAGAGTGCATGTAGAGGATTCAGCAGAGACGGACAAGTAACATGAGAAAGCAAATAAGAGATGCAGTGTTTGTGGAATAGTTTAATATGGGGCTCATTAGCTGGCCACTACTGAGCTCCTAGTGTTAAATACATGGAGTGACTTTGCTTAAGGGAAGTCACCGATTACACTAATGTTAACTGAGTACATGGGATGATCCATGTCTGAGGCAAATTATGGCAATAATTGTAGTTTACTGATTTGAGAAAACCTGCACATGATACTTGTCCTGTTGATGCTGAATGCTTTATTACTCTTATAATACAATTGTTTATAAGTGTGAAGTTTGATTTCACTTCCAGAAATCAAACAATTTCTTGTTTTCCAGGCCACGATGGTGTGTATGCAGGCTCCAGACAGAGCCAGTTTTTAAGCAAACTTAATATGCAAAACACACTAACATCTTTTATTGCAGGGTTACAGAGCTACTCCAGAGGAGATGCCCTGATGTTGCCTGGGACATGATCTAGCTAACCTTTTTCTCTCAGACAGGAATCTAGGTTTGATGAGTTGACTCATGGGAGTGTCCATGCGTCAAGAGGAGGGGTCCAGAATTACATGAGTTACATGAAACTATGAAACTATGTTTTCTCTGTTTTCTAAACTATGTTTTTATGATTTTTGTGTGATTTGTGTGATTAACAGTTCATTTACGGCTAAATCTATGCAAAGTGGTGCATCCATGTTCAGATGAGGCTTTGATGGTCCATAAATGAAGCTCACTGAACTAAAGAATGTGGGTTGATGATGATTGACATGCTTTCCAAATAGGAGTTTTTCCTCCTAGCAAGGAAATACAGGTGCAGCAGTCAGAGTATTGCTGAAAAGAATCTCCTGAGAAATCTTCAGAGGCCCAGTGAGAAGCAATCCATTCCAGGCATAACTGCGTCCAGGCAGTGGTTGAGGTCAAAGGTCGAGCTGTTTGGGGCCCATCATGAGATCAGACTTTGGAGCCACAGCAAGGACCACAAAGCTGCGAAGGATGAGAGCTGTGCCAAGGGGGCTTTCCAGAGGCCAACAGAGGAGATTGTGGACAACAGACGGGCACCTGAAGGATGAGGGGAGCGTGCCAAGCTCCATCGACAGCGCAGGGGGAGTTCAAGGATGGCATCATGATTCTGTGAGAAGCACAGGAGCCAGAAGCTATGGTGGTGATGACAGCAGTTTCCTATGAACATCACCTAATGCTGTGTCACTGTACTGTGCATACGATGGGACACTGAAGACTGCTGGGACCATAACAGCAGTAAGATAACTGGATCCAGCACCCGTTCCACAGAGGATTTTTCCTGCAGAGGATGGGCAATGGAGGATATGTATCCCCCCACAGGACAAGGAGGCCTGAAGTGAGGTGATGGGGGTTGGCAAAGGCCATAAAACTAGAGTGCTGAAGAGGTCTGCAGCTTTCAAGATAGCTGAGACCCATGTTGACAAACAACAAACTCAACTGGTATGTTTGAATGTCTATTCTACATACATTTGGACTCTGGTCCTATGAACAGTGATGGAAACAACTGGAAGAGATATTTATGACGCCCTGCAGAACTTAAACCACTCTGCAGAGAGACGTGTGATTTACGTCTTGCAGAGGAGCACCACCAAGCTGGAGTGTTTTTGAAAATGTTAATTTCTCTTTTGACCATTAGCAATTCATTTGTTTGCTCGTAGGATGCAGTTTACCATTGAATGAGATCAATGAGAACTTGGATAACTTCTAATATGTTTGCCAAACTGTGTACATTGACATATGCTGAGTATAAAAATGGCTGCATTGACACTGTCAGACATGACGTATTCATAACTGGGGACTTTTCTAGCATAATTGTCAAAAGGGGGGAAATGTTAGATTTGTATTGTTGATTGTCATTTATGCTTAGAAATATCTACTTATATATGCTTAGAGTTTTATAATTAGGTGTAGAGTGATAGGAGGTTTGATCCTTAATAGTCTGCAAGCTTTGTGTGCATTCCAGAGCTCTCTGACTTTCACACCCACATTTTAGGAGCATGGGAGAGGTCGTACCTTGTCTTATTGTTTTATGGTAGGATAAACGTATCTATATCTGTTTTAGTCTAAGTGCCTTTTGTTTAGATGGACGGCTCTGGGGAGTCTTCCTGGGGTCACAGTTTGACCCCCACACACAGATGCACACATGCACACACACACACACACACACACACACACACACACACACACACACACACAAGGTATTCTTTGTTCACATGTATACCTATATAAGAGGTCATATGTTAATGAACCTATGCATATTCATGTAACCACAATAAAAGAGCAGTGTTATGGGAGAGCGGACGAGAGCAACTGGGGTCAAGCGAAGGAACGGCGCCTGTCCAGTTCTCTCCCGTGCACGTGAAACATAAAGAATGTTGCCTACTCGTGTCTTGCTTGCTGTGTAATTACATTGCCTTCAACGTTCCAGCGAATAGGTTTAAGCTATAAACCTATCAGTCTTATTAGTTTTAGTTCAAGTTTGTGGATGCTAGTTTGTTGTTTCTTCTGTCAACTGTTCCAGCAAATAAAGCTGCGCTCCCAGTTAACCTCAGTTAACCTCCTGTTTCCGAGTCCTGCATCTGAGTTCACACCCTGCCTTCACACAGCGCTAGCCTTCACAAACACCGTTAACAAAAAATGGCTATTAAAAAACTATGAACAGCTAAATTCTTGCAAAGAATTTGCAATAAAAATATGAAATCGTTTGCAGATATTATGAATAACTTCAATAGTATAGAAGTACCGCTGATGTCATTGTTTCTTGTATGTCTAGAATGTCCAGGCAGACAACTTTCTTAAACAGAGCTGGCTGCTCTTTTCACTATTTTTGTGCATTTCTATAGATGGATAGATGGATCAAATAAGATGTATTTCAGTCGGTTACTTTCTGTTTTAGTTTAAATGTTTGAAAAATTTTTTACATTGTTAACTACCTGTTTGCTAAAGTGGATTTTGAGTTGTTTAGAAACCAAATGCTTGTTTTTAAGAGACAATTTAAATTTAAATAAATACTAACAGCTCACCTCTCTGCAGCAGACAGAGGCTGGACTTTAAAAGTAATGACGGTGTTATCTTTAGACGTGTCAGTCTGTAAGGACACAGAGCTGGGTTGAGGTCCAGGTTCAGTTTCTGGTTCAGGTTTACATTTCCTCCTCCTTCTATGTTTCTTCCTGTGAATAATGATGGAGCAGTGATGTGAGTGCTGAGCTGTGACATGGAGAAGAGTCATGGACAGTTAGAGATGGTCATCTCACCTCTGAGCTTTGGTCTGGCTCTCATGTTGCTTCTTCCTGTAAATAAATAAATAAATAGAAAAACAAAGGTAAACACATAGTTAAAAACAGACAGTTAAAACCAAATAAAATGACAGTTAGACCTATGCATATGGGCCCTTTGAGACACTGCTGTCCTACAGAGATGCATATATAAAAAGGCATCATTATTTAAATCAGACACCAAACTGACATCAAAGACTTGATGTTACTAACAGCTCACCTCTCTGCTGCAAACAGAGGCTGGACTTTAAAATTAATGGGACGATCTGCAGACCAGTCACTTTTTAAGGACACAGAGCTGAGTGGAGGTCCACATTTGAGACTCTGACGGATCCTAAAACGAACTTTAAATCTTCAGTAAATTAAAATGTTCAATTTTAGAGATTTTATTATTGACATTAGTTTACTTTTTCTCAGATGACTGTCTTTGTTCAGATTTATTCACTTTGTCACTCTGTAAGGACACACAGCTGGGTGGAGGTCCAGGTGGGTTCCTGTGAATAATGATGGAGCAGTGATGTGAGTGCTGAGCTGTGACATGGAGAAGAGTCATGGACAGTTAGAGATGGTCATCTCACCTCTGAGCTTTGGTCTGGCTCTCATGTTCCCCACACAGAGTGCTTTTAGAGGGAGGGACTCCCTCCTCTCTGTCCTCACACTGATCCATGCTGCTCAACTCACATCAGCTCACACACACTTTCTACCTTCACCTGCAGAGGAAACACAAATCATTCATGTGCACATCAACTGAAATCCTCCTTTCCATCATGTGTGCTGTCCAAATATCAGCTGCTTCTTTCCTGCTTCATCTCAGTTTCAGCTGAATGCAGTCAGACAGCAGTGTGAGGCAGAGGAAGCTGCCATCAGCTGCTCTACTATCAGTCCACTAGATCAGCGGTCCCCAACCCCCGGGCCTCGGACCGGTACCGGTCCGTGAGTCGTTTGGTACCGGGCCGCGAGAGTTGAGGCTCAGGTGTGAAATGTATAGTTTTCAGGGTTTTTATCGGTTTTCAGCGTTATTTTGTTATCGTTTTTATCATTAACTCGGTTTTCCTGGGTCTTTTCACGTGTGTTATGAATAAATCTTCTTTTTTTCGGTACCGGAACTAGTTTTATTTTGTTGTATTTATCCGCGACACCTTATTGCCGGTCCGTGAAAATATTGTCGGGCATAAACCGGTCCGTGGCGCAAAAAAGGTTGGGGACCGCTGCACTAGATGGAGCCGTGAAGCACACATGGTGCATTCACTGACACACACTGATTCACTGTGACTGGAAGCTTCAGTCAGTTCAACACGTGTGAACAACATTTCAAACATTTCAGCTGATCCATGATTCAAAGAGGATCAGCAGAGTTGAAAGCTAAAAGTTAAAAGCTTCAAATTAATTATTCCTGCCGGAATTATAGAGATTGATGTTCCAGCTTAGCTCAGGAGACAGACACTAGCTGTGTCCAAATTCAGGGGAAAGATGCTTCAAATGCCAATTTGGAGGCAATGATGTCATACCGATGCGATGAAGGCTGTCCGAATCCAAAGAGTACTCCAAATGTGGCAAAAAATGCGTCCTACTTTTCCCCGAATTTTAAGGATGGGTCCGATGTATTCTTTGTGTCCTACCATCTCAGGATTCATTGCAGGCCATACAGGAGATTTGTTTTCTGATAAATGATGGTGGTCGAAGCGGGAGAGAAAAACACTTTCAAATGTCAGTATATGAAAATCTGGTGGTACAAAAGTTAAATTGTTATAGCGGTTGTGTTGTTAAGCTTTGGGTATCTGCACGCAGACATGTTTTTTTTTTTTTTTTTTAATCATTTCATTTATTTATTTATAAAGCAATTTAATAACAACAGGGAGTTGACCAAAGTGCTGTACAAAATAGCAATTAAACAATGACATTAACAACAACAGGTAAGAAATTTAAAGAAAATTTGGATAAAAGAATTGGTAACTCTTATGCAAAGCCAAAGTAAAAAATGTGTTTTAAGATGAGATTTAAAAAGAGTAAGGGTTGAGGCCTTTCTAATGTGGAGAGGTAGATCATTCCACATTTTCGGTGCCACTACCGCAAATGCCCGATCTCCTCTATGAACCTTCCTAGACTTATGAAAGGTAAGGAGTAAATGTTCACTTGATCGAAGGGCTCTAGAGGGCGTATAAAGCTGCAAAAGGTCAGACAAATAGTCTGGTGCCTGGCCATTTAGCAATTTATAAGTCAATAATAATCAAAGTGTTTTTATTGAGTTTTCAAAAAGCATATCATTCATACAGAAAAGCTCGAACTCAAGTCCTACAACACAGTGTAAGACAAAACTATACCCAGACAGAGAAAAAAAAAAAAAAAAAAAAAAAAAAAGGAGGGGGGGGGGGTAAAAAGTTGCCAGTTATGGAGTAGACGGAAACTCATCTTCAAAATAGGAAATGAAAGGCTGCCAGACCTTAAAGAATTTCTTGGTGTTGCCCTGTATAGTAAATCTGAGATGTTCTAATTTGAGGTGTGCCATCACCTCTTCCACCCAGCGTTTATGGGATGGCGGTGTTGCCTTTATCCAGTTAAATAGAATCAGTCTCCTAGCCAACAATGAGGTGAATGCTATTGCCTTCCTCTGAGAGGCTGTTAGTTGAGTTTCCCTCGGTGCCACACCAAAGATGGCTGTCAGAGGCATTGGTTCCATATCTTTATTATAAATGAATGAGAATGTTCTAAAGATGTTAGCCCAAAAATCTTTCAGCCTGGAACAAGACCAGAACATGTGGCATAAGTTGGCTGGCACCTGTTTACATCTGGGGCAGGTCGGATTGGCCCCCCGGTACATTCTTGCCAGTTTCTCCCTTGACAAGTGGAGTCTGTGTAACACCTTGAACTGTATCAATCCGTGTCGTACACATACAGAAGCAGAGTGTACTAGATCTACTGCCCCTCCCCAGTCAACCTCTGAAATGTCCAGCCCCAATTCTTCCTCCCATTTCCTTCTTACATTGTCCAGGGAGGGGGAAGCCTCATTCTGAATATTTGCATATAGCGTGGAGATTGTCCCCTTAGCAGTCGGATCTGTGTCCATCAGCTCGTCTATCCATCCGCTTTGTGGAAGCTCGAGGGAGGGGCTGAATGACTTTTTCACAAAGTCCCGAACCTGGAAATATCTAAAGTAATTAGTCTTGGAGGAGATTCCATAGTCCTTTTCCAGTTGAGCAGCAGACATAAAAGTACCATTTTAAACAGATGTTTGACACATTCCACCCCAGCTCTATGCCATTCCCTAAAGGCTGTTCCCCCGAGGGCTGGGGAAAACAAGTGATTTCCATAGATGGGAGCAGATAGGAGGGCGTTTCTGTTTTAAATGTGATCTGAATTGAGTCCAAATTTTCAAAGAATTAGATACCACCGGGTTGTTTGTGTAAAGATGTTTGCTCAAGGGTAGAGGAGCGCAGACCAGGGAGCGCAGGGACACTGGGCTAGAGACATACCTTTCCATATGAACCCATATTGGGGTTTCATCCTCATCTAAGTCTTTGACCCAAAATAACAACTTATGTATATTAGCAGCAAAATAATAGTGCATATAGTTCGGCAGAGCCAGGCCTCCCTCTTCTTGCTGTCTCTCAAGAAACTCTCTTCTTATCCTGGGGACTGTTTTTTTCCAAATAAAGGCAGATGTACATTTGTTCAATTCCTTAAAAAATGATTTAGGAATGAAAATTGGTATCGTCTGAAATAAATAGAGGAACCGTGGCATTATATTCATTTTAACAGAATTTATCTTCCCTGCTAATGATAAGGGGAGCGATGCCCACCTTTCCATATCTAATTTTGCTTTGTCCAGTGTGACTTTAAAGTTATTGTCCAGTAAATCTTTATATTTACTAGTTACATTAACACCTAAATATGTGAATTTATCCTTATATATTGCAAGGGGATAGGCCCGGAAAGAAAGTTTCCTCGCCTGTTTATTAATGGGGAAAAGAACACTTTTGTCTAAATTAATTTTATAGCCCGACACCCTCCCAAAATCTTTGATAATACCAAGAGCCGCCGGGATACTAATGGCAGGGTTTGACAGGAAAAGGAGGAGATCGTCAGCATATAAGGACAGCCTATGGTTTTGTGTCCCCCTTTGTATCCCTACCAATTCAGCAGCCTGTCTCAGCCTTATCGCAAGGGGTTCAATTGCCACATCAAAGAGCAGGGGTGACAAAGGGCACCCCTGTCTTGTTCCCCGGAATAGAGAGAAGGGTTCAGATATGATATTATTTGTTCTTACCATAGCCTGGGGGCTCGAATAAATTATTTTAATCCACGAGCAAAATGTTGGACCAAAGCCGAATCTCTCGAGGGCCGTAAATAGATAGTAATACTCTATTCTATCGAAGGCTTTGTGGGCATCTAGGGATATCACAATCTCTGGCATAATGCAATTTATAAGTCAAAAGTAAGATTTTGAATTTAATTCTAAAATGCACTGGAAGCCAATGAAGGGAAGCAAGCACCGGAGTAATATGTTGGTGTTTCACACGAGTCAAAAAGTGAGCTGCAGCATTCTGGACAAGTTGGAGCCAAGCCAACGGTTGAAAAAACGGTTGAAGCGAAAATGGCAGAGAACCCCTACCTGCTTCCACAACGATGAACTAATTAACACAGTAAGGGCACACCTTTGCTTACAATAAAAGAAAGAAAACCAAAGTTTCACAGAGTTTAAGTACACACACGCGCGCGCGCACGCACACGCACACGCACGCTAAAGCCTGCTGCCCAAACCACTGTTGCTCACAACTCTGGCAAAATGGGGGAAGTGGCAGGGGCGTGGCAGTTTAGGGTGGCAGACTATATGCCGTGGCTGACGAGCTGGAACACACCTCAGCTGTGGCTCATGAGGCAGACCTGTAACACAGGAAAAGGAGAAAAAAACTCTCACAGAGGGAGAGCCACTAGAGGTCAGCGTCCGTAACAATTGCTCATTCCAAGTTTCTAAAGGATAAAAAAGATCTAATTTTGGATAGGGGCCTTAATTTAAAAAAGGACTGCTGGACAACTGAACTAATTTGTTTCTCAAATGTAAGTTTGCTATCCAAGAAAACCCCCAGGTATTTTACATGTGTTTTAACAGCACATGTTAGGTTACATAAGTCCAAATCTGGGGCATTGGAATTACAGCTTGGTCCAAAAATAATTACCTCAGTTTTGTCCTCATTGAAGGTAAGAAAATTTGAGGCCAATCCAGGTTTTAACTTCATCAAGACATCTGACTAGCGATTCCATGGGCGTGGAAGTGTTTCTACTAAACCGAAGATAAATCTGGGTGCCGTCGACATATGAGTGAAAGCAGATGTTATGCTTCCTAAAGATTAAGCCGAGAGGTAACATATAGATTGAAAAAAAGAATTGCACCTAATACGTACCCCTGCGGGACACCACAAGTAAAAGGAGCTGGGGAAGAAATAAAATCAAATAACCCTACTCTAGTTTGTATGGTGGGTCCGGCGGTTTGTCATGTATTGCCACTTACATACAGCCAATTTAGATTTTTTTGAATTAATCTTTGTGGTGATTTGTTGTGGGGAACAAAGACCATATGGCTCAATTTATCAAAATGAGTAGAAAATGATCACCTCGTCACTGAGTTGAAGAATTGGGCCACTGTGGCATGGAGTTACAAGAATAAATCAATTTACACATCATATTAATATGAGTATGGTTTTATTAACCCTCATGCTGTACAGCAGCGGTCCCCAACCTTTTTTGCGCCATGAACTGGTCTTTAAGGTGTCACGGAAAAATAGAACAAAATAAAATGATACGACTAAGACAAAAACTGTGGTATTTTGTAAATACAATAATAAACGCGAATTCACTGTGTAATTGTGTAACTGGTTTGCCCTCATGGTGATAGGACAGAGGCCTTCCATTAGGCCTCTGTCCTAACTGAGTGACCTGTTCCAGGACCGTTTCTTTAACAACTGCAAGAGATTACAGGAAGTTTCTGGCAGTGTTGCTGAAGTTGCCCGAGCAAGATAGGGTCCTTTGGAACATCCTTCCCTTGAATTTGGACACAGCAACTATCTCTACTTTAAGACCAGCTTCACTCTTTGCTTTTTTGCTAAAGCATATAGTTAGGGTGACCCTGATCCCTCCCTGAGTTATGCTGCAATAGGTGCTGCTGAGGGATTCCCATGATGCACTGTGAGTTTCTTCTTCACTCACTGTTCTGTTGTCACTAAAAGGGTGGCTGTAGTTCAGGAGGTAGAGCAGGTCATCTGCTGATCGGAAGGTTGTTGGTTCGGCTCCCCTAGTCTGCATGCCAAATAACCTTGGGCAAGATACTAACCCCGACTTGCTCTCCGATGCATCCATCGGAGTATGAATGTGTGTGAATGTAAGGAAAGTGCTGACAGAAAGCATAGAGTGCTTGTGTGAATGGGTGTGTATGGGTGAATGCGACATGTTGTATAGAGCACTTTGAGTACTCCAGGAGAGTAGAAAAGTGCTATATAAGAATCAGTCCATTTACCATTCAAAAGTTGTAAAATGTACCACTAAAATATCATTTTCAGTCAGTGTGTTATTCATTATGTGTTTTATTACTTTTAAGTTTGAAAAAATTGGAGGAGAACCATGATCTGATCTCCATAGACAGATCAAGGGTGGAAGGGATGAATTAGGTTTGGAGAAAATGTAGGGCTGGGTGTTATCAGCATAACAAAATGGTAAATGGTAAATGGCCTGTATTTAGCGCTTTTACTATATGAAAATTGATATTATATTTTTGGAATATTTGGCCAAGAGGGAGCATGTAGATAATGGATAAAAGAGGCACTAATACTGAACCCTGGGGCACATCAGCAGAAACAGGAAAGACACTTTAAGTGAGTGATTTCAGTTGGCATCCTTTAGCGTTGAGATGGTGCAGGTTAAGAGTAAACCATGGTGATGAATGGGAAAATGAGACAGTTTGGTGTTTAAGTGCAGCAAATATGTCAAGAAGGTTATGAAGGTTGACATTATAGTAAGAAACAAGTTCATCAGTGGATGAGGAGCTGTGAATAAATGGAAAGTCATAAATGGCAGATGAAAGCTCAGTAGGGTTAATATTACTAATTCTCCTAAATGTGATGTCACGGGGAGTACAGGTTTTGGAGGCTTTTGTACTTACAGTAAAAGAGATCAGATTGGAGAAATAAATGGGCTTTACAGTGAGTGGAGGTAACGCCAGAAGGGCAGACCAAATCCAAGATATGACCTCTAGAATGAGTAGAAAATTTTATGTATTGTAGAAGTCCAAAACTTTCCAGACAAGAAGTAAAATATTTGGAAAGAGGGATTTTATCATTGACTACATTGATATTGAAGTCACCAACAATAGTAATTATTAATCTCCTGCTTTCTTCCACATCATGTGTTTATCCAATCTACCTGCTTTTACCCCCAACCACTCAGCCTAGATGTCTGGAAGCGGCCGCCATCACTTCCAACATTTCTAAAGTAAAAAAAACGTTGTCTGATTAGGTTTAAAAAATTTTCAGGTGATTCTTGGTCTCACCAAACAACTTTGTCTTACTTCTTCTTAATTAGAATAACTTTTTTTTTCATTTTTCATAGGAAAGTGATCAAGAACATACTAAAAATACAAAGAAGCCATTTGGTGATATAAAAATATATAAAAATTTTCATGTCTCATGGTATTATTCATTATGAATCTTAAAATAATATCGTGGAAAATAATTTTTCAGGCTTGGTTTTTGGCAAAAAAAAAGACAAATTGTAATGTTCACAAGCCAAACTGGAAAAAAAAAACGTTCTTCTTGTTCGGAATTTATGTGACAGATGGCCTACAATGAATCCTGGGATATAGTAGGACATGATCGATACGCCAGACCCATCCTTCAAATTCGCGGAAAAGTAGGATGCGTTTGAAGGACTCTTTGAATTCGGACAGCCTTCGTCGCATCACTGTGACGTCATTGCCTCCAATTTTTGCATTTGAAGCATCAGTTCCCCTGAATTTGGACACAGCCAGATACTCACTCTAGGGCTTCCCCAGGGACTAAACTGCCATCATCAGTTCAACCACCTGAGGCTGCCATGCCACCACCGTCACAGACACCCATGGCAGCTTTGCCACCATCTTCTCCACTGTCTGCAGCTGTCACACCACCTGAGAGACCTGCCCTGCCGGAACTGGAGGTCAGCACACCAGAGGGACCCGCTCAATCCGCTTCCAGCACGGCCTGCATGTCCACGCCGGGCACGGCATAAACGTCCACATCCAGCGCAGCCAGCACATCATGGATTGTTTGCCGTGCTACACCGTTACCCACTGAGACCTGCTATGGCACTACCCACCAGAGCTGCAACGCCACTGCTGTCGGACCCATGGCAGGTCAACTGAGCCGCAATGTTGCCGCCACTGGACCCGTGGCAGGCCACCTGAACTGTTTCACCGGTGGCACTGGACCCAGTGCTGGCTGCTGGAACTGCAACTCTGCTGCTGATGGACCCATGGCAGGCCACCTGAACTGTTTCGCTGCTTCTGCCAGACCCGCGGCAGCCCACCTGAAGGGTCTTGCCAGAGTTGCCACCCACCGGGTGAACCACAAGAACTGTTTTGCTGCCACCGCTGGAGCCGTTGGGCCTCTGACATTTTGGACTGTTGAGCTAGAGGGTTTTTTTTGTTTTAGGAAACAGGAGGGAAGCAAGCACGGGGAGTGCGAAGACACAGGAGCAAAAGAGCATTAAGACATGGACTTTTGCGAGAAGACATGACACGGGAGTCAGGAAAAGTACAGGGATTTATTATCATATATGCACTGTTTGCAGTGAAGAGTCCTATTTTCCCCACATCCCCACGGGCTGCCAGTGTAGTGCGTGACAAGAAGTTCGTCAGAAACCTCAAAGTATAAAATATTGTACTGATACCAGAAGAAGCGTCAGTGCGCACACTGTGTCTGAGGACGATGTGCGGAAGTGCTTCAGGAAGGTGAACGCATGCAAAGCTACTGGTCCGGACGGGATTCCCGGCCGCGTCCTCAAGTCATGCGCGGCTCAGCTGGCTGGAGTGTTTACACACATCTTCAACCTTTCCCTCTCTCTGTCTGTAGACCCAGCCTGCTTCAAAATGGCCACCATCATCCCTGTACCCAAATCCTCCACCATCTCCTCATTGAATGACTGGCGACCTGTTGCCCTGACCCCCATCGTGAGCAAATGCTTCGAGAAACTGGTCAGGGACTTCGTTTGCTCTGCACTACCCGACTCACCTGACCCTCTACAATTTGCATACCGCTACAACAGGTCTAGTGATGATGCCATAGCCCTGACACTCCATGCTGCCCTGTCACACCTGGAGAAGAGAGACACGTATGTGAGAATGCTGTTTGTAGATTACAGCTCAGCATTCAATACCATCGTTCCCTCGAAGCTGGACAGGAAACTACAGGATCTAGGACTGAGCAGCTCCCTCTGCAGCTGGATCCTTAACTTCCTGTCTGACAGACGCCAAGTGGTCAGACTGGGTTCACCTCATCCCCCATCACACTGAACACTGGTGCTCCACAGGGGTGTGTACTGAGCCCTCTCCTGTACTCACTCTACACCTACGACTGCACGGCCACTAACAACTCCAACATCATTGTGAAGTTTGCGGACGACACTACAGTAGTGGGTCTTATCACCAACGGTGATGAGACGGCCTACAGGGAGGAGGTCAGCGCCCTGACCCACTGGTGTCAAGACAACCATCTCACCCTCAACGTCGCAAAGACAAAGGAGTTGATAGTGGACTTCCGGAGGTGCAGAGAAGTACACCCCCCCATCACCATCAACGGAGCTGCTGTGGAGAGAGTGAGCAGCTTCTGCTTCCTTGGTGTACATCTGGCTGAGGATCTTACATGGTCAGTACACACAAACAAAACAGTGAAGAAGGCGCAGCAGCGCCTCTTCTTTCTCAGGAGATTGAAAAGATTTGGCATGAGCCCTCAGGACCTTCTATCGCTGTGCCATTGAGAGCATCCTCACTGGATGCATCACCACCTGGTACGGTAACAGCACCGCTTACAACCGCAAAGCTCTCCAGAGAGTAGTGCGGTGCTCTGAACGGATAATTGGAGGTGAGCTTCCCTCCCTCCAGGACATCTACAGGAAGCGGTGCCTGAGGAAAGCGGGGAGGATCATCAAGGACTCCAGTCACCCCAGCCATAAACTGTTCAGACTACTTCCATCAGGAAGGAGGTTCTGCAGCATCCGGTCCCGTACCAGCAGACTGAGAGACAGCTTTTTCCACCAGGCCATCAGACTGCTGAACACTTCATAGACACCTCACCCTCACTACTGGAACTTCAACATTATGCACTCCACACTGTATATAAATGCCACTTGTTTTGCACATACCAACCTCTGTATATTTTATATATCTTATTTTATTGTTTACTTTATTTCATTTGTAAAACATGTATATACACACACACACACACACACGTATACATACATATTTAGTATACACATTCAGTAATATGCATACACTCTTATATTGTACATATATCTATTCTTATAATTCTCAGATTTAGCCATTCTTATATTTTGATTGTTTTATGTTATTGTATTTTTGAACACCTCTGTTGCTTGTGAAGCTCGCACACAAGAATTTCACTCACATGTACTGTACCAGTGTACCTGCACATGTGATGTGACAATAAAAGTGATTTGATTTGAAGCGGTTCCTGGGCTATTTATTGAAGTCAGTGTTAGGTCTTTGCTCTGTCCTTCATCAAATTAATGATAAATAAAGGTGTTTTTTAATGATATTAGGTGTTGTCAACCAAGCAAACATTCTTTCATAATAAGTCCCAAACTACCAAACAAGAAAAACTGGTAACTGAATGCAGCATAATTTCAGTTTGCAGAACATCTGATCTTTGTGACGCTTTATAGTAACAACATGTTATTTAACAGGACAGTGAAAAGAGTAACAGTTTGATTTACACTTTCAAGGTGTTGGTGAAATTATATTTTCTTTTGATTGACTGTACTTTGAATAACTCTGAAGTGAGCTGAGCTTTGCTTCTTGTTGTTTCAACATTACTTCAGAAAAACTTGAATGTCAGGTTTCTTAAGAACAAATCGATTTTTATCTCTTTGTTCTTGCAGTTTCCAGATAAATGAAATAACAATGTCCGACTGATGATGACTGATTACTGTCTGGGTCTGTTTGGTACAAATAGATTTAAATTTCTCACAGTAAAAGAAATGCTTCCGTGCAGAGTCATGCACTAATAAACCAGTGTGGAACACTTTACATCAGCTCTCTGTGTGGGACATCAAACTGGGAGTTTTTCCTGAGACTGTTTCTGGAACAGAATCCAGATATGAGCTGTGACTCTGTGGACGGCTGCTTTGTGCTTTCAGTTAGACTGACATGTGTTTGTAAAAAAATACTGAGTCACAACATAAGGCTGTTTGTGTTCAGCTTCACTGTGTTCATGTTCATGTGAGTATTGCTGTGAAGTAGTTTGATGAACAAACACTATCTCTCTTACACTGTCTGACTTACACCAAAACAATCAGGCTAATAAGAAATAAGTGAAATAAGAGCTGAACATCTGGTCCGAAAATGACAGAAACAAACAGTAAAACTGTTAAAGGAGGAAACAAAGCAAACTTACAGTTTCTCCACACAGTGACACCAACAACAAGCTCCACTCCTGGACACTAAACACGGACACACAGGTGAGCTGCTTCCTGGAAGGAAGCAGGACTCCACCTGAAGCAGGACAGCTGGGAGGGAGGAGGAGGCAGATTTTCGGATGAGTTTCTGAATGTTTACTTTGTGTCATTTCATTCTGTTATTCTCTGAACAGTTTCTCTTGTCATTAAAATAAAAAAAAAATCTTTCAACAAATTCATAATTACCGGTAATGTTCTGTACAAGATCAACAGGACCCTAACAGGCTTCACCAGGAGCTCAATGGGAATGTGGTGTACAACACTAGGATAAATATGATAAATCACCATCAAATGCTCTGTCACCACTGCTGTTTTGCACCAATGAAAAATAAAGAAAGACCTCATAGTGTGTTAGTCCTGACTGTTAAACTGTGGCTTCCTGGCTTCATCAGAGTGTGTGTGTGTGTGTGTGTGTGTGTGTGTGTGTGTGCGCCAAATCTTCATGTGTTCACTCCAGAAATATGCCGTCTGACTGCTCAGACTGAGTCTCAGTCAGAGTAAAGTTCACATGCTGCATTAGGGCAGTTAATCAAAAACAAAGTAAAGTATTACACATTACTGGTTGCAAATGCAGTTTGCATCCATCCAGAAAGTGTTTTAGCAACAATATAGATATATTACAGAATATGAATCTATTATAGGTATGTTACAATGTACACCGTATGAAGGTATGTTATGAATATGCTATACCCAAAGTATGCACAGGCTGTTGTGAGTGTACAAGCTATGTACAGGATATGAACAGGATATAAATATGGTAAAAAAAAAATATGAAAACTATACAGATTGTAGATATGCAATTGTGAATATTATTAAACAGTTATAAACAGTTGTTAACAGTTGTAGAACTATAATTATTGTATTGTACAGAATGATTGTCTACACAATATTTACAGTAGTGTACAGTAGTTAGATCAGTGAGATATGGATAATTCTACCGTAGTTATATAAAGTGCTAGTGGTTGTAAGTGGTGGTTCAGTCCATGTTATTATTGTGTGTATGAAGTTACAGTCAGCCATTTGTTTGTTTTGTCCATTGTGTGTATGTTCAGTTATGGGTGGTTGTGGGTGTGTGTAAATGTTCAGTCCATGATTTAAATGTGGGTCAGATGTCAGGAGGCAGAGTTCAGGAATCTGACAGGTGTGGGGAAGAATCTGTTCCGGTACCTGGTGGATCCTGTAGCGCCTCCTACAGGGCAGGAGGGTGAAGAGTCAGTGTGTAACCAGAGTTACTGACCTGGTAGCCTGGCTGCCCCTGGGTGGGTCTGGGACGTGCGTGAGGTTCTGGGGGCGCTCCGTCTCTGGGCCTCGGGGCCCTGGCCGGGCCTCAGGGGCTTGGGTGCTGGTTGGTGTGTTGCCGGGGTTGTGGGCGGGTGGGTGTATGGGGGCCCAGCCCTGGCGCAGGGTGCCGCCAGTGCATCAATAGAATAGAATAGAATAGAATAGAATTCAACTTTATTGTCATTGCACATGTCACAGGTACAGGGCAACGAAATGCAGTTTGCATCCATCCAGAAGTGCTTTAGTGATATAGATATATTACAATATATATTAGCAATAATATAGATATGTAAGTATATTACAGAAATGGGTCTATTATGGTATGTTATAATGTACACGGTATGAAGTATGTTGTGAATATTCTATAACTATAAGTATGTACAGGCTGTAGTGAGTACAAGCTATGTACAGGATATAAATATGAAAAACTATACAGAATATGAAATAAATAACTTTACAGAAATATGAGATATACAGTTATACAGAAATGGGAACTATGCAAGTTGTAAACAGTTGTAGGATTAAAAATTATTGTATGTACAGAATGATTATCTACACAGAGCTATACAGTAGTGCAGTTAAGATAAGTGAGGGTGTGGATAATTTCTACAGAGGCTGTATAAAGTGCTAGTGGTTGTGAGTGGTGGTTCAGTCCATGTTATTATTGTGTGTTTGAGGGTACAGTTGTCCATTGTGTGTGTGTGTGTAGGTGGTTGTGTGTGTGTGTATGTTCAGTCCATGAGTTTAACGTGGGTCAGATGTCAGGAGGCAGAGTTCAGGAGTCTGACAGCTGTGGGGAAGAAGCTGTTCCGGTACCTGGTGGTCTTAGTCCGGAGGCTCCTGTAGCGCCTCCCAGAGGGCAGGAGGGTGAAGAGTCCATGTGATGGGTGACTGGGGTCTCTGATGATTTTCCCAGCCCTTTTCAGACACCGCTTCCTGTAGATGTCTTTTATGGCAGGAAGTGGTGCGCCGGCGATGCGCTGGGCAGTTTTCACGACCCTCTGCAACGCCTTCTGGTCCGAGGCAGAGCAGTTCCCGTACCAGACTGTTATACAGTTGGTCAGGATGCTCTCGATGGCGCAGCAGTAGAAGTTCACCAGGATGTCTGAGGACAGGTGGTTCTTCCTCAGAGTCCTCTTGACCAACTTCGAGCAGTTGGTCATCCAGGTGAGATCCTCGAGAAGTGGACTCCCAGGAACTTGAAGCATTTTTCAAAGTAAGAAACACACCTCTAACTTTAGACAGTCTCACGTGATTTCCCTTTTTAAATTTCACTGCCCGGGCGTGTTCTCAGAGCGTGTTCTGGGGAGCTTGCAGGAGTGCTGACAAACATATTCAACCTGTCCTTGGCCCACGCTGTGGTACCGGCCTGTTTCAAATCCACCTCCATCGTCCCAATACTCAAAAACTCCAAACCATCAAGCCTCACTGACTACCGCCCGGTAGCCCTTACCTCCATCCTTACAAAGTGCTAAGTGCGGCTGGTCCTAGCACACTTCAAATCCTGTCTCCCCCCCACCCTGGAACCCCACCAATTCGCATTCCTTTAGAACGGGAGCACAGAGGATGCAGTCTCCATCACGCTGCACTCTGCCCTCTCACACATGGACAATAAAAACACCTACGCCAGAATGTTGTTTATAGACTTCAGTTCCACAGCCTTGTGCACCACAAGGCTGTGTAATGAGCCCTTTCCTCTACTTCCTCTTCACCCACGACTGCAGACCTGCCAATGGTTCCAACACAATCATTAAGTTTGCAGATGACACCACAGTGATTGGCCTCATCAAAGACAATGATGAGGCCGCCTACAGGGAGGAGGTAGATTGTCTGGCTGAGTGGTGTGACACCAACAACCTCAACACCGCTCAACACCGAGAAGACCAAGGAGCTCATTGTGGACTACAGGAGGAATGCTGACCCACATCCACCCATCTACAGGCTGTGGAGCTTATTTCACATTAAGCCTTATCATTCGGGAGATTAAGCCATGTATAGGGATATGAAATTTCAGTGAGAGCCACCTCCCAGGCCCCATGGCGATGGGGTGCAAGATTGACACGGAAACTGCTACTGGTGTTATTTTTAAATACATTCAGACTTGCGTTCGATGGTAGCGTTACGTAAAAGCCCTGCGACCTCTGTGGGGATATCATTTTAATATCATGTTTATTCGTTTATATCCTTTTTATTAAACTTTGAGTAGTGGCATTTGATTAAAACATTTATTCAATATATTACACATATAGTTTCAATCATGTTATTACACATATTGCAAAATGTGCTTACAAAAGAGTTGGCCTTCTGTCTGGTAAGAGGTTACAAACTTTATCTGGCGAGGTGAGAGGTGAGACAGAGTGCAGTGAGGTCGAGACAGTTCGCCTGCATACACAGACAGTATATAGATTCATTTCTAGGTAAGAGTTAAGACGTATTTTGTTTGTAACTGCATTTTGTGCCTGCATAATCAACAGTTTTTTGTAGGATGTGCTTATGATGTTCCAGAGATAAGCGAGAGTAAGAAGATCCACAGGAAGCACCTGGCGTGGAGACGGAGAAAATGTCTTTTTGAGTGTGTGTCAAAGGTTGTCAACAGAAGAATTGTGGTTACTGTAACTTATGCATGTTAGGTATCTGCTTTGACTCTTTGAAGGGGCGTGATACCCTGATGTATAAAAACATTTTTAGTATGCTTTCTTGGGGGATTTATGCTGAGGCTTGTGATGGTGTATTTCCTCCACACGTGTGTTTAATAAAATCATTGTTTTGATGCACTTGGACCTGTGGTCATTTGTCTCTTACCTCATTCATGAATTGGGACACCTGACACTCATGCTTATCCCATTACCAGCGTGAAAATGAGGTTGGGGTTTTTTATCTCAGGTTTTTAAGCTTACTGGCTTTATTCCAATATTAAACTTTTCAGGCCAGTTCCACCACTTCACAAGGAAATACAGTGGAATGCAAAAGTTTGGGCAACCTTGTTAATAGTCAATATTTTCCTGTATAAATCGTTGGTTGTAACAATAAAAAAAAATCTCAGTTAAATATATCATATAGGAGACACACAGAGTGATATTTGAAGTAAAATGAAGTTTATTGGATTTACAGAAAGTGTGCAATAATTGTTGAAACAAAATCAGGCAGGTGCATAAATTTGGGCACCTAAAAAAAAGAAATGAAATCAATATTTAGTAGATCCGCCTTTTGCAAAAACACATGAGCTGACTGACTGTGGAATGTTTCACCTGATGGAGCCTGAAGGACTATCCACAAGGCAGGAAAGTAGTGATGTGTCGGTCGCGAACAAAATGGCTCTTAGAGCCGGATCTTTGATGTGAACGATGCGAGCCGGCTCCTTATTGGGAGCCGTGAGGTTTTTTGTTTTTTTTTGTTTTTTCCCCCCCTTTCTCTCACCCTCTCTCTCGCACTTTTTTTCCGCTTCACTCCGCACGCAAGCCTTTGCACTGGGAAGAGGGGGGAGGGGCGGTAGTAGTGCAGTAGCACAGGAACAGAGCGGGAGGGAGAGAGAAAGAGCCAGGGACAACAACGTCACGTTAAAGGTGTAGTAATCATCCACAACTATTTTCAGTTGCAGATGATAAAGGATTCAGAAGGTTTATTCATGCAGGCCCATATGACAGAGAATATGCATCTACTTTTTGTTTTCATATTTTAATTTCTATTTAATTGTGTTTTGGTTTGCTGTGTTTTGTGTTGTTTCACTCTAAATTTGTTTAAAAAGGAAAAAGCAGAAATTTTAAATAGTTAAAAGTTGAACTGTGACTAGTTGTTTTTTGTATGATTTATTTATTACATTTTATGTGGAGTGAATAAATAAAAGTATATTTACGGTGGCTGCTACAGACAAAGCACGTAAAGACTCCAAAACATGTAAAAATGTTAGGAGTTGGGTTTTGGTTATGTGGTGTTTTGGTCTGTGTGTGTTTTTTGGTGCCTCCCTTTTTGTATAGGTAGGCGGGGCAGTGAGTCACTGAACCTGGCACACCTGTTACTCATCAGATGCTTTCTTCAGAAGCGTTCTTTAGGAGCTACCTGACAGAAGACTAGTGTCGGAGTATTGGCGTTTTTGGAGAGTTGAAATTCTGCCCCTGCCTGTTGGAGCCCTTGGATTACTTTTGGTGACTGTAAGGAGTTTTGTTTCCTCCCTAGGATTTTGCCTCGACTGGAGGTTTTGGGCTTTAAACAGTACCAAGTAAGCTCTCCAACTCTCTGTAAAGTTTTAAGCTTTTCTCAGTTAACAGGCAAGACCCTCCTAATTCTCGTCCCTCTCCTTTTTTAGATCGAGTGCACTACCTATGTGTGTTTTCGTCACCAGCACGTCCTGGCTCCGCGTCCCCATTCATACACCGTTGTATATATGTTGTCCTTGTAATTACCTGCCCCCTCTCACTGTAAATAAACTGTCTTCACTGCAACTCTGCCTCTGTGCGTTCTGCTTCCTGGGTCCATCTGCATTTGTCATAACAAAAAACCTCAAAACACGTACAAAACACAACAGAAGTGCTCCAGGGCGCAGTGTTGAGTTTTTGTTACCTAGTGGCTGCACTAGGAGTTTGTACATGTTTTGTCTCTAGGGGCCCCGCATATATTTAAATCTAAACAGATATAAATACAACCACTTTTTTTACATTAGTAATTCCTTTTATGCATAATTTTATATTATTGTTAATAATAAATTAATTAAAGCAACAAAACAACTTGAAGAGCCGGTTCAGAACTGAAAGAGCCGGCTCTTTTTAGTGAGACGAGCCGAAAGAGCTGGTTCTCTAAAAAAGAGCCGGAAATCCCATCACTACTGAGCTCCAGGTGTTGTGCTAGACAGTGATCGTGATTACCGTCCGCGGGAGCGCGCAGCTGCTTAAAGCTGTAGCGTCCAGATTACTTACAGCTACTTCCTGCAGCTGATATAAGATGCTGTAAGCTTAACACAGCTTCAACCGTCTGTTTGTTGAAAAATAGTAACGGACCACATTTTGTTGTTAGTAACTGTAACGCCGTTGTAACGATAGGAATAGTAATTAGTTAGATTACTTGTTACTGAAAAATAGTAACGGTGTTACTTGTAACGCCGTTATTCCCATCACTGGTCACGATACTGACGTCCTGATTGCTGATCAGCTGATCGGTCCTTTCATGGTTTATCAGAGGACAAAGAAACTTGATAACTTGATATAGTTTGGACAATCCACCAATCACAGAGCTCCATCAGACACCTTACAGTAACTACATTCACCAGCAGAGCTTTGATGGCGCTACTCTCCACAACCACTAGATGTCTCCACACTCTGTGCTGACTCCAATGAATGATCAGAGCTGCTGAGCCTGTTTGCAGACCGAGGAGGAGCTCCTGGTGATCCGTGTGGGACTAAAAAGCTCTGATAACGTCCATCCAGCAGCTGATAACAGGGACATTTGGTGCCATGTCAGAGCTGCACAGTCAATCATCAGTTTGGCTCTTTAGTTTGAAGAGTTCAAAGCAGCAGCAGAGAATCTAAAGTGTGTCACACAGCACCAAGTTTCCTTTGGTCACATATGAAATGTGAGTCAGAGCTTCAGCTGCACAACAACAACACACACAGCAGCTGATTGTAACACGAGCTCATCTGAAAGCCACCAAGAAGAATCCAGTGATTTGAAAGTTGCTGCTTTGGATTGTTAGTTTGATCTGAATCAGAATCCAGTGTTTGATGGAAATCTCCTCCTGAAACAATGAATCAGGTTAAAATACTTTAAATCAGTGCAGATGTATAAGGTAATGTAACATGTTGATAATGGTTGTAGTGGGCTTGTAATGTAAATGTGTCTGATTAAATGTGACATTAATGGTGACGCTGCATAAACCTGATCAAACAGTTCTATTAGTGGGTCTGTGTGATCAGCATCAGTGGGTTAAGGTGAGGCCTTGACTAGTAGAACGTCATGTTGGTGTCTGACAACACATGAGCCAACATCAGACTCCGAGCGCTACGATGCTAAAGATCAGAAGATCCAGTGTGACATCATCGTTACCTGGCAACAGCAGCCCTCATCTGACTTTATTGGAGGATATTTACACCAGCAACACTGTTTAGTTTGATATGACGGATTAACAACATGCTGTGATATCCAGTTCATCTGTAATAGATACTGGATCTAATCAGTCAGCAGATATTTGATCAGCTTATTTATAACTATACTAGAAACAAACACAACTGTGTTGGTGATTCATGCAAACTTGCATATCAGCCTTTGAAGGTTTTGTAGCATTGAGAACAAAGAGGTTGTGTTAGGGCTGAAAAGCCCGACTTGTTCTCCTCTGCAGGTCATCAAATGCACCACAGAAGTTTGTATTTGCACAGCCTGTATATGTTTGATGGCTTTATTATTCTCTGTTCAAAGACAATAAATGTGCAAAATGTCTCATGTAGTATCAGCTTCATTTAAAATGACTGCAAACATTTAGAGAACATGTGCTGCTGTTTGTCCTACATTTCAACACTGAATGAACCCTGAAAACGTGATGGCAGGTGGCAGATTGGAGTTCACATGAAATATCGGCTGTATGAAGACTGGAAAATATAGATGATACAAATATGCAGCCAAACATTTGTGGACATGGATAAACTCTCTGATCCAAAAAGCAGGAAGTGACACAGCTAGAAAATGAAAGTGTGTAACAGCTGAAGTCAAATGTAATGCAGAGTTGAATCTGCACTTGGATCCATGTGTGAAAGGTCCACATGTAGGGATCACATGAGTCCTGATGTTTGTCAGTGCAGCTTGATAACTCCATCTACTGTGGGCTACATATACTGGGCTGGTAGCTCCATAGTGTTGGAAAGAAACTATTCAATGTGCAAAGTTTAAAATCAGAGGCTCTTCTAACACAGGAGCCATGTTGAGTTTAGATCACAGCGACCACCGGCAGTCTGAAATGGAATGAAGCCCATTGACAGCCAGCAGGTCTAAACAGGAACGCAGCCATTTGTATGCGTGGCAATGATGTGGCTGCAGCTGACACAGGATTGGTTCAAACTAAACATCATTTCACAGAGTTCACAAATAAACTCACGTTTTTATCTTTGAAGATCATCATAAAGTAGAATTGATGGTCCAGCAGACAACAGCAGGAGGTTTGAGCCCTTCTGATGCAGCAGAAACAGGATTTGGAGGAAGATGTTAATAGATTAGAAAGAATTGTACACTGTGAATCAATGCAAGTCTTTCTAGATAGACAGATCTTTAATAATCCCTCAGGTAGGTTCCTCTGGGACAGTCACAGGTAGAGACACCAATTCTGACGTCCTTTGAAAGTTTTCATCACTCGTCATGTACACAGATGTTAATTCTACATATTCCTAGTACTGAACTCTAAATCAATATGAAGAAAATGCTCCTACTAATCTGCATATATGTTGATATCAAATCCTTTTCCAGCACATGGATAAATCTCTATAAATCTTTCAGTCTGATCAGAATGGGCACAGTGTTGTTATTGCAGCACTCCCTGATGTTTGAAAAGCTAAATGTCCATTTTAAAGTGCTCGTGTGTAGGATTGTGTTTCCTTCCTTTGTGCCGTTCTTACAGTAAACATGTTTGAATGTTTCCTGTTCCCTGATGCTTCTTCCTGTTGGATAAAGTTGGTTTGAATAACATGTTCTTATAGGTTTCAATGAACTTCAAACTGGGATCCACTTACAAAACTGTCTCATTTTATTGGAGCGATCCACATTTGCATCCATTCACGGTACATTTGACATCTGAACACGTTTGTACACATGATGAAAGGACAGATGGTGTTTGTGTGTCCTTCTTAAACTTAGTGTGAATGTTTCATCATGTAGAACTACTTAGAACAAAGTCTTTGGGAACATTTGGAGAACACGTTTAGGAAAGTAACATCCTGGTAGAACATTTTCTTAAAGCAAAGCAGAGCTGCAACATGACTGTGAGGATTCACAATAACAAAGTCACAATACTTTATTATTATGAAGACTAAAGTGCACCTTAATGCTGCCAATGAATACACATGTTCTTTGTGAAAGCATGAGCACAGCTGACATGCACCACACTGACCCCACTCGCCCCATTTCTTCATCCACTTCTTGCTCTTGTGCTTGAAATGAGACGCAGACGCAGCAAAAGTCAGAGGCTCTAAAATCCACAAAAGGGGCTTGTTAGATCAGGATATTGATGTGATCCATAGAAAACATGGATAATACACCACTTTATTTGAAGACATCTGTAGCACTGCCTCAGGATGTTTCCACAGACTCCTCTGTGCACCTAAAGAAAAGGTCAAAGGTCAGCAGCACATGTGGTTGGGACAATTCTTCATTCACAAACTACACAATTATTTTCCTCCAATTAGGACTTTTCACTTGCAGAAATGGTCCTGTGTGATTTCTAGGCTGTGATATAAAAACTAGTTCCTAATGGCAGCGATTCACTCAGTAAACATGTGTTTCCTTCACCAACCTCACACACAGATCCAATAAGATCAGGAAGTGGGCAGTATAGTACAATATGTGTTATTTTGTACTGTGCTGCCCAAACTAAAGATCTGCTGAAGTGTTGGAAATGATTCAGATGTTTATTTTGGACGATACAGCAGAAGATCAGACATGAAAGTGGAGATAACACAGAAGACCTGCAGCAAAGGGTCAGAGGTCAGACTGGGCCACGTGATTCAACAATGAGCCAATGATCATCAAGTAGTGACTAAAGCAGAGCCCTGACGTTCTGACATTTATCACACAGTTAGAACAAATGTCTGCTGATGACTTCATCTCATGAAATGACTGATAGATGTCAATTCATTGATCAGCTGAGCTGCTGCTGATCTTCATCGTGCACAGAAACATTCAGCTTGTTTCAATCAGTAAATAACTCCCACTACTCTCAGTTTGAACTGTTCCCACTCAAAATGCTGTCAGAACAATGATCATTGTAGAACTTCACAAACATCACGTGTTGTTTTCCACATGTAAGATCAGCAAACATACAGAAACTTCCTGTTGCCACACACGGCCTCTAAAATCTCTTCCACGCTTTCTGTCTGAAGTCCACTCTCTGTGTCGGATCCACAGGAAACAACAAGATCTTATTAACATGGTTTTCAATGTGTCTCCTTCCAAAAGTCCAACCAATGAACAAATGTGTATATTTGTGGAGGCCGAACAAAAGCATGACACATTTGTCTGTTTCTATAAACTGGTGTCAAACACAAATATGAAGAGTTTCATTGACAGACTCCAAAATGCCCCGCAGTGAATCACAGGAAATCCTACAGTGTGGAGAGAATCTTAATGGCTCCAACATCAACACATCCACAATGTTGGATCCAGTTCTACCTCACAGAGTTACTAAGACACACCCTCTGCCAGCATTACAACAGCTCCACCTGCTTCACCTGCCTCCTCAGCCTCTGTACACCTGAAGAGAAAAGAAAGGCTCCAAAAGCTCAAATCTACAAAGGATTCATGAAGTTTCATCCAACAATAACATGTTTGCCTTCCACAGTGTGCTGTTAGACACCACTGTACCTCTGCCATTTCAAAAAGAGCAGCTTGGGAACATTTTGGCTCCAAACACTTTGTGTTTAAGTTCCTAATCTTTGTTTTCTTTGTGAACAACATCTGGAGCTTTTGACTCATAGAAACATCATTTTGTTCTTTAGATGACAGCAGATTGGGACTGAATAATCAATCACTATCAAACCAATAAAGATGCTGATTTTACAGGAACTTTGTTGGAGAAGCTGAAAGACATGAAACTGGTGGAGATCCCAAACCAGTTGATAGTGCTGATTATTCCAAATAAAGCTGTTTTCCATTTGAGATGAAATGACTTTCTGTCCTGATATATAATAAAGATGTTAGTTGTTTTGAGCCCTGTATTAAAAGTAGATCCAGTTTAAAGTCAGCTTGAGTTTGATGTCTTTATGTCAAAGCTGCTCATGATGTTGAGCTGCTGATGGAATAAAAACAGGTAAAAATCTGCCTCAATATAAAAGCATGTAGTCCAGACTTAAATGTAGCCTATTGTTAGCTGAGGTCCACACACAGTGTTTGACAGTGTAAACTGTGTGAAAGGGCTGCTGGTGGAGCTCACTAGGATGAGCAGGTGACCATGTGCCACGAGGTGGAGAGCAGCTGGCCTGGCTTTGATTCTGACCACGCCCCTTTCTCTCTCCCTCTGCTTTGCTGTCACTTATCTTCACTGCTCTGTCCAATAAAGCTGAAAAAGGCCCCAAATCAAAGAAATCTGCTGCAGCCTCTGAAATGTCTTCTGTTTCCTTCCCGACGGCTTTTTCACCGTCAGCCCATCAGACAGTCCAGCAGCATTTATGATGATGTCATGATGTTGAAGAGACTGCTATGGTGGCCTCCCATGACCCCCAGCCTCATCTACACTGAGATGCAGACATTTGAAAAGCAGACAACTGAATAATAGTCCAACACAACAGTCTGTGTACAGACACACACTGAGCTTTCATAGAGTCAAAGGAGTCAATCAAACACAGCTAGTTGAGTCATTTCTTGTGTGAGTCTAAAGTGAATCTAGTATTTGAAAGTCCACTTCCTGTATTTGTTGTTGAAGACTTCTTCAGCTTCTTCTCAAGGACATCAGCTGCTTGTTTGGCAGCAGAGGCAGTTAAGAAGCTTCCTGAAAACACTGAACAGTGAGTTCACTGTGGCATATGACAAATTCAGCTTTCTATGTGCAAATGTGTCTGTGTCAACCTTTCAAATGCTGTTGAATCCAAAACATCAGCGGCTCCTTGGCTGCTCACTTCATGCACTTCTGTCTTTGTGACAGTCCAATGACATCACAGCTGTTTCCACCCCAGTGTCTCAGGACTGGACACCTTTAAACATGTGGAGGATCAAACAGCCGTCCAGCTAAACATACATGAAACTATCAAAGCTGACAATCATTCCAATAACATCTAATGCTACATATATATAGACACAGGACTACAAGGAAATGGCTCTCAGCATCTGGCTGTGGGAACAAATGAGTCCCTGTTTGTCTTCAAATTGTGTGCATGTTTTAGACGTGTGTCACATGTAGAAACACAAAAATCCCACAATGACACAAAGATGTGTTTGACACAACTGTGCAGCTGTAAGTTGTTTCTAATGATTCATTGAAGCTCTTCTAACATTCTGGAGACAATCAGTCCATGAATCTGTTCAACACCACAACAATTTGACTTCAATGTGAACGTTTGCCATTAAATAACCTTCTTCATCCAGCTGACAGCATCCTTCATTCTATGATATGAACAGTTCCTCCTGTTGATGACAAACCTCTGACATGATCTGCTTGAGGAGCTTTTTCATGTGAAGCTCTCTGAGCTCAGGGCTAAGTTGCTGTGTTTCATCTTTAAGAGCTGCTGCCTCCTCGCCGGACTTGTTCTTCTCTTCTTCTCCTAATGACACCATTTCTGCTTCAGATCTTTCACTGGGCCTAAAACAGATGAAGAGTAGATCTACTGCTGTTCACTGTTTGTGTCAATATGGAGAAATATGAAAGACAAACACAGCACATACAGAGAAATGTAGACAGAATGTGCAGCCAGTGCAGTAAATGGTCTAAATATCAGCTCTTTAGAAAATGATCCTGATGAACATGAAACTAACATCCAATGAGAAACACAGCTTCCTTGTTTCATGTCCAATAACAATAAATGAAGAGCTAATAAAGAGCTATTCTATTGTAAAATGCTGAGATGATTATTAGACAGAACCCAGCGGCTCACCAAAAGCCTGCATTGAAAATCTATATGAAAGTAATCTATGCTCATATATGGCAAAATCCTTTAAGTGTCACTGTGTTTTTCATCTGTGCTCTTGTTGGTTGGACAAGTTTGTAAATGACAAAGAGCTCAGTGGACTTTGCATCCATCAAATCCTGTTAGATGTTTGTTTTCCTTCACAGCTTTGTGATGAAGGCTAAAGAACAGAGATATGAACTATTGCCAATATGAATCCTGATGCATGACGTGGGCACAGACCCACCAAAGCAACACTCAGCTCACCTCATTCCAGGCGCTTGTCTGCTGGAGACCATGAGCCTTGTTAGTCACACATTAGCACCGTGGTAGAAACAGCCTCCATCATTTCATTAGATCTGAATTTGGACTGTTTCCTCTGGATGAGAACCAAGTCTGTCAAATCTATTGATCCAACACAAACTATCAAACACATTGGCTCACAGTCAGATTGGCTTTGTATGGATGGTGTAACAGGGGCTGGGAAAGGATGCTGAAAGCTGAATATAATACAGAACAATAACAGGACATATAATCATGTAGAAACATGATCTTCAACAGGCACACTTCTATTATTCATGATCACAAAGAACTTGTGCAGCCCTGATATCAGCCCTAATATATGAGTGTGTTTGCCCAAAGATTGAAACAGCATCAACATGACAGCTGTAAGAAATCTTCTCTCAGCCTTGTTTGGCAGAAGATCCCTGCAACAAAGATTGTAGCTGAAAGATGACGTGTGTAAAGTTTGTCTTTGGGAGGGTTGAGGCTGTTTTAGACCTTTGATAGTTTCAATCCAGTTCTGAAAGACAGAAATAAAAACAACATCATTAAGATCAGATCATGGAGCTGTTTCCTGCCTTGTTTCTAGCTTCACATTACAAGACTTTACTACAATAAAGATGCTAACATGTATCTGTAGGAACAACATCATTGAATCTAGAACAACTGGAGCCAAACCAGTGGCTCTGCTGGGATCACTGGTGAGCCAACACTTCCTTGTTGATGCAGATTTCAGGGCTTCCTGTTGCTCCTCCGTTATAACTGTTCTCTCTTCTCAACACATGATGACACAAAGGAATCAGCAGTGACGAAGATGATGCTGAAGCACACATTTCACACATATAACAGAGCAGTCCAGTTACACACACCTCTGCTTGACATTAGGCCTCAAACAAAGACACAAAACACTAACTTGACTCTAAATAGAAGAAACTGGCAGCTTTTTCTGTTCTGTGCTTCTTTATATTTGACACATGCTTCTCTTTGTGCAAACACACATTGCACTATAAGGGTAACCTAGCACACAATGATTGGACAGCACAGTGATGATGCTGGGAGATCCTATACTGAAGCAACACAGAAACACTGAGAACTTTAAACATTGATTATATTGAGATAAGCAGCCGACCCAGTCTAGATAAAGGCGAGCAGCTGGGACCGCTGCTGCACCAAAAACAGGTTTCAGTGTTTCCATGTGTGTGTGTGTGATGTCTTTACTTATACTGGTCAATAGACTTTAGTCAACACATGATTGAAAGGTGTTACACATGAAATAAAAACAGTGTTTCATCTTTATTCCTCTGAAGCAGCTGCATTATAACCAATCTGCTCCTTTGTGGCCTTTAAAACAGCTTAAATAACTGTTGTTATATTTGTTTCTGCTCCTCTTGGACAGACGACTCTTGAAAAGACATTTTTGAATTTCAATGTGACTTTAACTGGATAAATATGGGATATATAAACGTCCCTCTGCAACAAACTGATTCCAGCTTCTACCTCATGATAGGAATGTTTTTGTGGCTCAAGATGACCTGATATCTTTCATGATGGAGACATTTGACACATGTTTCACATATTATAGACCAACAAGTTATTCATAGCAGTTTAAATACGGGAGTCACTTTTGGGCCCAGCAGATAAAACAGAGCCAATATTTCCTTCTTTATTTAAGTGACGTGTGTCACAGATGTGACCTAGTAAAGTGTAACTGAACATTAGTAACGTTATTAACACTCTCAGCTCGTCCTTGTTCCAGATCTGAAGATCCTCTTCTTTCATTCAGCAGCAGCTTCAGGTCTCTGATGGTCCAGGCTTGTTGTTGGGAAACAGCCCTGCTGGGATGATGGTGTCCTCACAGAAACAGTCAGTGATGCTGTTGATCTCCATCACAGAGCACGTCCCAGTCTGCAGTCTCAGTCCTGCAGGGCCTCGCTGGCTTCCTGACTCCACCCAGTCAACAACAGGAAGTGTTTGAAGTGCAGGAACAAAGTGAGGCTGTGGTCAAACAGGAGTTTTTATCTCCTGGCTCTGACTCTCACTGCGGCCCCGCTGCTGTGTCAACATGTGTTTGTGCTAAACAATGATGGAAAGTGTTATAAATGACTTGTTGGCCTCTGATCTGTCACAAACAGCTGAAACGTGTCTCTCATGAGTCACATGAAGGTTTCTGACAGAAAGGACAAAAAGTAGCTGCAGTCAGTTTGTGTCATTTTATATTTATTCATCTGGGAGAAAAATCTGAGGGACATTAAAATGTGTTTTCAACAGAGACAAGAACATAAATATAACGTCACAGGTAAATGAACATATTTCAAGTAAACAGCTGGACTGATCAGGTCCAAACACAGAGTGATCAACAAACAGCTGTCATATCTTTATATATAAGCTCTTTATAAATCCTGTTCACTGCAGTCTGTTTACTAATAATGTCAAACTGTTAGAAACACAGAAACATCAGAATCGTCTTTGTTGACATAAACCTGTCTGGGATCCTTTGTTGTTCTTTTGATGCAGAGTTACATTATAAATATAAAGAGTTATTTCAGAGTCTCATCAGTTTTCCTGCATGTCTTTATTGAACACATCAGCAGGGCTGAAGCTCTCATGTTAAACACACACTGATCTATGGACACGTTCATGTGTTTCTAACAGCATCATAACCAGGCTGTTATCAGCTGCACTAACATGATGTCACACACACTGAATGTAACAGTGACAGTTTACATCATCACACAATCAGCTGTGATTGTTTCACTGTCATCAAACTAGTCAACAGGAAGTAGAATCAATAGAAACCAATCATTTACTGACAGCATGTCTGATTGAAATAAGTGCAGATTATGTATGAAGTCTAACTGCACACAGTAACTGTGTTACAATAAGGACTTAACAGCGCCCTCTGCTGGAGTGTTTCAGTACTGCGGTAACTAGAATACACCACCTCCTCCTCCTCCTCACACCACCTGCTACAGCTCTACTCTTCTATGACTACAGTCATCCACAGCACTGATGTGAGGTCACATGGTTCATATGTAAGGAGCACAGAGACGTCCTAGCAGCTGACCTCAGGTCAGTTTAATGACTGTGAGCAGCAGCTGTGTTCTTGTCACTGTGACAGGGAGACACTCTCAGACACAGCGCTCATGTCAGCTTGTTCTCATGCAGGAGGATCAGGAGCTCCATGTTTGTCTTTCTGTTTGAATCATGATGTGTTTGTGCCATCAGAGTCTGTCATGAGTACTCAGGGTTTCACAGCAGCTCTTCTGGATGCTGACGAGGACTCCAACCTCATGTTTCACCTCTCTGAGCTTCTGATGTCTGTGAACACTCGTGTTTCTTCTCTGGGCTCATCTGGACAAAAACACCTTTCTGTGTTTGGCTCCAGCCTCATTCTGACTGACAGGAAGTGTGTTATCCATGAGCTTCTTTGTTTCCTGCTGTGTTTCCTGTCTGTGGACAAACACGAGTGTTTCAGCTGAGGACTTGGTTCCTTCCACCTGTCCATACAGGACATCACGCTGTCTTTTCTCTTTAAATGCAGCTCCAGGTCCTTCCACGTGCTGCTCTGTATTTGTGCAGTTTGTAGTGTGTCCTGGGAAACGTAGCACACATGGTGTTCTTCTGGTGTTTCCTCCTTTCACTGAGTGTGAAACACTGACGCTGTGCTGTTGTTCACAGAGCTGATTCTAGCTGCAGCTGGACTCTGTCATCTAACTGAATGTGTTGGTGCTGATCACGGGGCTCTGAGGGGGAGCAGCAGGAGGACTCTGGATGCTGACGTCAGTGTATCTGTGGAAGCTCACACAGCGTCTCTGTCATTCAATATTGTGCTATATATTGTATCTATGCAAAGATGAACAGACTGTGTGTTCACTGGTCTCTGTGCTGCTGACTGCTTTGCTGCAGCTCTGATGTCATCATCACTCCCTCCTCCACCCTCAGCAGTCCCAGCATGCTGCTGTGGTGCACCCCACCCTCACTCTACACCTGAGCCATAGACCACACCCTCCACCTCAATATACACCACAGTTTTCTCTGCTATGGAAATGAGATCAGGAGGAAATCATTATTATTATTATTTAATAAATGCTCACATTAATGTGGGCTTATTTGTTTCATATTAGAAACATTAGTTGAGTGTTTTTAGTATAAAATGGTGAAAGTCCCTCTTTTGCTCCTCCCTCACCTGTGGATGGACGGTGCTGTTACCGTGGTGACAGCTGTGATGTGTTTCAGTCCTGCCTGGTTATCACTGCAGGAATCTTTCACATTTATTACAGGTAATAACTCTGATTTTTCTGTGTATTATGAACTAAATGTATCCTGATACACACAGAGATGGATGAGCAGAGGTCACATGATGAAAGAACAAACATGGATTCTTTGATTTATTTAGATATTTATTGATGAATGCAAACAAACCCTGACACTGAACCATCGTCCAGCTTTCACAGAACAAACCTGATCACATGACCTGCTGACCCAAACAGTGAAAAGCTCCATGGCAACAACAACAAACAGCCTCACATATGTTAACAGAGGCTGTTAGAAGCACAGAGTCTTTACAGTCTTTCTCCTGTTTGTACACAGATCTCTGCACATCTTCATCACAGTTACTCACAGACGTGCAGAGTGTGTGGATATCAAAGCTAAGTTTCCACCATGTTTGTAGTCTAACTGGGACTCATGGAGCATCTCTCTATGAGCACTCAGTGCTTTAAACAGTGAGTCCCAGTTTAACCAGCAGCCTTCACACCACACATCACACAGACGTGGAAACTTCAAACCCTCAGGCTGAAGACACCATCAGAAATAAATAGATTGTGATGAAGATGAAGAACTGGACCAGTTTGCTGTGGTTTCTTCTGTTCCTGTCGGGAATAAGAGTCTGGCAGCACTTTGCTCTCCTTCCACATGTTTAAGGAGGAAGTGAAGAAGAGTGAGTGAGTCGTCTTCCTCTGTGGGCCCAACATCAGGCAGCAGCCACGTATTTTTAAAAACCCAGCACACTGCTTCAGAAACACTGAGTCCAGGTGACCAGAGTCATGTGATCAGTGAGGTCTGAAGCTTCACTCAGTACCTGATTCAGAGGTTTATAAGAACTACTGAGAGGTCCGGGGCGTTGGACGGCGAGTCCGTGGGCGGAAGCGGAATGGGTGAAGTTGTAGCCCATGCAGTTCATGTGGCAATTCACACTCCAACCCAGTATGTCACCTTTCTCCCAGTCAATGTGCGGGTTGTGGAGAACAAGCCAGGGGTGACCCAGAACCAGTGGAGTGAGTGGAGCTTTAAACAAAAAACCCCCAAATGCTCTCTGTGTGACTGCCTGAGAGGGATAATGAAAGGAATTCAGAAACATGAGTAATATCGGGCAGGCGCTGACCTGATAGTGCGTGAACGCGGAGAGAGCGTGACAGAGGCTCCAAGGTGATGTTTAGTTTGGCGGCAAGCGAGGTGTCAATAAAGTTCTGCTCGGCCCCAGAGTCAATGAGCACAGAGAGAGAGTGAAAAACAGTCTGAATGTGTAGTTTAGCCGGTAAGAGAAGTTTGGGGAGAGGGTTCTCTCGACAGATCGCCCACCAGCACCCTGTTGATTACTGGTGAGCGTGTCCCCTACCTGCAGCAGTCAGTAGCGGTTTTTGATACGGGCGACACGGGCGGTTGCCCGGGGCGGCATCGTGGTGGGAGGCGGCATCACGGGCATCGGCAAAAAATAAAATAAAATAAAAAATGCTCGTACTCATGCTGCCCCGACATCATGCCAGCGCATATTGGGAATGGCATAGGCACCGATCGGTTCTCTATCGTCCAGGGGCGATTTTAGCCCATTTTGGGGGGTGCTTCAGCACCCCCAAAATGAATCAAAGCACCCCCAAAGATTTCTTACTTTTTTTTGACAATATTTGCTGTTTGTGTGACACACTACTAAAAATATAAAAAGCATACAGTACTTGGTTGAGACGGAACATTTTAACAACAAAAGTATAGATAACCCCCCCCAAAATGGTTTGTTCCAGCTCGCCCCCCTCCCCCACTCTAGGGTCGTTGCTGCCAGAGCGATGGTAGCTGAGACGCAGCGGAGTGGAGGTGGAGTTCCTGGATTAAAACAGGACATATTAGCAGCATTTAACCTTCAGTTACTCTTTATGTAGTTAGATAGGAGTCATGTTTCTTTTTAGCTGAAAAACCTTACACCCAGGTAACCTGCAGTGTTGAAAACGTGTTTCCCAATGATGTTTGCTACCCTACAATCCGTCCTACTCTGTAGAAAAATCAGTGACATTTGACCGTCCTGTTGTTCCCACTGAAATGTATACAGCCTATTTAAAATCTAAAACTTAAAATTGTCCGTAGCCTGCTGTTGTTACCACTGTCCTGTTTGAAATGGATACCAACTAGCTAACTGACTGAATGCCCATTAACCTTATAACTCTTGTGTGTGTGTGTGTGTGTGTGTGTGTGTGTGTGTGTGTGTGTGTGTGTGTAGAGAGAGACAGCCAGTGTAAGAACAAATGATCCATCAATAAAGGATAATGTTGGATCAGTGTTTCAATATTTTATATCTTTCATTAGATGTTCATGTGGTTTGGTTATTTGCCTTTTGGTTGAAAGTACACTGAGAGAGGACTTTTCGTTAGTGATCTTAATAATTTTTTTTTTTCATATTAATGTAATTTTTTCATCTAATTGAATACAATCTATTTGTGTATGATTGTCAGTCCAAAGAGGGAGAGAGGAAAGAGGGGAACGTGAGGAGAAAGTACAAGGTCAGGAAGAACCAGGTAAGAAAACAGACAGGGAACAGTGACAGGCAAAACAGAAACTATTAAACTGACAAAGAGAAAAAACCTGATTTTACTCATACAGTCTGGAAGTTGTGTCCTCCCTATATTAAAGCTGCTATACAGAATCTGCAAAACAAACTGGGTTGAAACATTTTTGACCCTCTTTAACAACATTCCAACATAACATTATCATTGATTGGGGAGATTAAAATTAATGATATATTTTTATGTGGTTCAGCCACAGCTCTACTAAAACCTCAGCCAGTAATAGGTAGGCTAACCTTTGGACCGTCCAGTTGTCTGTATGACTGCCGCATACAGATTTATGCGGCAGAGAAACACTTTTTACAGTGTGTACCACCTGAGAAAAATGTCAAGCTGTCCCAAGTATCACTATGAAAGCATGAAACTCATAAATCGTACAACACAAAATTAGTATTATTAAATTAGTTAAATTAGTATCTGCAGTAAAGATTTTTTCATACATTGTATACATTCTACCACAGGCAAAGTTGCCTCCATTTTTATAGTTTTTTATTAATATTTTGTAATAATTTATTCTGTTTTGGGAGTGTTTTTTATGTATCTGTATTATATTATACATACACATTAAAAATGAATCTCTGTCCAAAACATGCACTCAGTTTACTTCTTACTCACTATGAGCATCATTTAAATAACCTTTATCAGATTTGATGGTTTTGTTACAGACTTCCCAAAAAAGTGTTTTGCTTTTCTTTCACAAATGTGGGGATTAAATTGTGATAAAATGTACCAAACGGTGATGTCGTGTTTTGTGACGAGGACCCAGGCACAGAGAGACTTGATGAATTTAAGAATCTTATGATTTAATAAAGAAATTTGCAGACTTGCACAGAGATGGTAAAATTATGATGACTGATAGCGGAGATGAAGACAACAGACGATGAGGACAGGGAGGAACAGGGGTTTAAATGCACCAAGGAGACAGTCAGAGGGAACTCGGGACAACTGGAGACATTTAAGGATGCAGAGACTGACAGAGACAGGGAAGAAGTCTCATCGTGACGTGTAACGTTTATCTTGCCTGGCTGGGCAGCTCTCTGGGTGCTCAGCACCCCCAAAGCTCTGATCCTGCACTGTAAAAAAAAAAAAAACTGTCAAATTTACGGTAAAATACCGGCAGCTGTGGTTGCCAGGAATATACCGTGAAAAAAAATGTGGAATCTGTAAAGACAATACGGTATACTGGTTTTGTAACCCTAAATTTTTAGGTAGACAACGTAATTATTTTACCAAAATCATGATAGAAAAAAACAAATATATTTGTCAATTATACAGCAATTTAATGTAAAAATGCAACTTTCCATAGCTTTTACGGATATTTGCAGTAAAAAAAGTTATAATATAATAATATTTACAGTAATTTGTTGTTAATTTAACAGTAATAGGATAGACCCTATTATTGTAAATAACTGTAAAAATAACAGAAATATATTAAACCTTATTAAAACCTTTGACAGTAAAAAACACAGTGAAATTGTATAACAAATTACAGCATTTTATTTTGACCAGATACATTTTACGGTAAATTCCTGGCAACCACAGCTGCCGGTATTTTACCGCTAAAAATACAGTACAATATGAGGAACATAAATGGTTTACCGTACATTTTACATTTGCAACCGCTAAATATAGAAAAATCTAAAGATGCTCATATATAACCAAGGTAGTGAATATGTGAATATGGCTGCAGTGATGCGGACGCTGCACCGGTCCGTCGTGGTGAAGAGGGAGCTGAGTGTAAAAGCGAAGCTCTCAATTTACCGGTCGATCTACGTCCCTACCCTCACCTATGGCCACGAGCTGTGGGTAGTGACCGAAAGAACGAGATCGCGGATACAAGCGGCAGAAATGAGCTTCCTCCGAAAGGTGGCTGGCCTCTCCCTTAGAGATAGGGTGAGAAGTTCGGCCATCCGGGAGGGGCTCAGAGTAGACCGCTGCTCCTCCACATCGAAAGGAGCCAGTTGAGGTGGTTCGGGCATCTGACAAGGATGCCCCTGGGCGCCTCCTGGGTGAGGTGTTCGGGCATGTCCCACCGGGAGGAGGCCCAGGGCAGACCCAGGCCACGCTGGAGAGATTATATCTCTCGGCTGGCCTGGGAACGCATTGGTGTTCCCCGGATGAGCTGGAGGAGGTGGCTGGGGAGAGGGAGGTCTGGGCTTCTCTGCTTAGGCTGCTGCCCCACGACCCGACTTCGGATAAAGCGGATGAGGATGGATGGATGGTAGTGAATATTACTGATAAACAATGAGAAAATTTGACATACCATTTGAAAACAGACTAAACATATCATTTTCTCTATTCCTACAAAACAGCATAGATCTTGAGAATACAGCATGTGTCCATATATATGGCTGGTAATCCATAGAGGAATGAATAAACATGAAACAAAATATTACCTGCCCCTGACCTATCAACAGTAATGAGTCACTGGGTCCTGCCTTGGTGAAGGAAAGGACTCAGTAGAGTTTCTAATGCGCATGGTGTCGAAGATACAAGCTCTGCAGGAGTACTTCAATGTCCATCAGGAGTTCACTTTGGACTGGCAGGATCCCTCTGCAGCAAAAATGGACAAAGTTTGATCAGTGCTTGAGCAAAATGCACAGAAATGAACAAAACGTGCTGCCAAAAACAGATCTAATGATAAATGATTTCTTAAGTGTAAAATATACAGTTCTTAAAGGATAGCTATTGTCAAAATGCAACCTGGGCTGTTTTTTTTTTTTTTTTACTGTAAACGAGACAAACATATATCTAAAAGCATAATTACGACAAACAAGCCGTTTTTGAGATTGACCGTGATTTTGTTTTGTGGTCAATAGCCAGTGAATGGGAATACTAGGGGGCCGGGGCATAAATTTGAGCGCATCAAAATCGATACAGTAAAAAAAAAAAAAAAAAAAACAGCCCAGGTTGCGTTTTGGCAATAGTTATCCTTTAAATCTACTTATGTAAAAGTGATACATACAGGGAGTGCAGAATTATTAGGCAAGTTGTATTTTTGAGGAATAATTTTATTATTGAACAACAACCATGTTCTCAATGAACCCAAAAAACCCATTAATATCAAAGCTGAATGTTTTTGGAAGTAGTTTTTAGTTTGTTTTTAGTTTGAGCTATTTTAGGGGGATATCTGTGTGTGCAGGTGACTATTACTGTGCATAATTATTAGGCAACTTAACAAAAACAAATATATACCCATTTCAATTATTTATTTTACCAGTGAAACCAATATAACATCTCCACATTCACAAATATACATTTCTGACATTCAAAAACAAAACAAAAACAAATCAGCGACCAATATAGCCACCTTTCTTTGCAAGGACACTCAAAAGCCTGCCATCCATGGATTCTGTCAGTGTTTTGATCTGTTCACCATCAACATTGCGTGCAGCAGCAACCACAGCCTCCCAGACACTGTTCAGAGAGGTGTACTGTTTTCCCTCCTTGTAAATCTCACATTTGATGATGGACCACAGGTTCTCAATGGGGTTCAGATCAGGTGAACAAGGAGGCCATGTCATTAGTTTTTCTTCTTTTATACCCTTTCTTGCCAGCCACGCTGTGGAGTACTTGGACGCGGCGTGTGATGGAGCATTGTCCTGCATGAAAATCATGTTTTTCTTGAAGGATGCAGACTTCTTCCTGTACCACTGCTTGAAGAAGGTGTCTTCCAGAAACTGGCAGTAGGACTGGGAGTTGAGCTTGACTCCATCCTCAACCCGAAAAGGCCCCCACAAGCTCATCTTTGATGATACCAGCCCAAACCAGTACTCCACCTCCACCTTGCTGCCGTCTGAGTCGGACTGGAGCTCTCTGCCCTTTACCAATCCAGCCACGGGCCCATCCATCTGGCCCATCAAGACTCACTCTCATTTCATCAGTCCATAAAACCTTAGAAAAATCAGTCTTGAGATGTTTCTTGGCCCAGTCTTGACGTTTCAGCTTGTGTGTCTTGTTCAGTGGTGGTCGTCTTTCAGCCTTTCTTACCTTGGCCATGTCTCTGAGTATTGCACACCTTGTGCTTTTGGGCACTCCAGTGATGTTGCAGCTCTGAAATATGGCCAAACTGGTGGCAAGTGGCATCTCGGCAGCTGCACGCTTGACTTTTCTCAGTTCATGGGCAGTTATTTTGCGCCTTGGTTTTCCACACGCTTCTTGCGACCCTGTTGACTATTTTGAATGAACGCTTGATTGTTCGATGATCACGCTTCAGAAGCTTTGCAATTTTAAGACTGCTGCATCCCTCTGCAAGATATCTCACTATTTTTGACTTTTCTGAGCCTGTCAAGTCCTTCTTTTGACCCATTTTGCCAAAGGAAAGGAAGTTGCCTAATAATTATGCACACCTGATATAGGGTGTTGACGTCATTAGACCACACCCCTTCTCATTACAGAGATGCACATCACCTAATATGCTTAATTGGTAGTAGGCTTTCGAGCCTATACAGCTTGGAGTAAGACAACATGCATGAAGAGGATGATGTGGACAAAATACTCATTTGCCTAATAATTCTGCACTCCCTGTAGAACTTGAAGTTAATGGCTGAATGCATGGTGATGAGACCTATCATTCAATCTACATTTTATAGCGTATGAAACTGCTCACCTGGACATGAACCTGAGCTCGGCTGATTAAGATTAGTGTCTCCTGTCCATCTTTCTTTAGCAAAACTTGAATAATACCACTGCTTACCTCTTATTAAATCTTTGGGTGCAGACTTAATTGAAGAGCCTCATATAAACAGGCAGGGTGTGATGTTTAGGGAAACCAAAGAATACAGGCGGCATCATTTCTGCCAGAAGACTCATGGGGTGCAATGAAGCTTTCATTGTGGACTGGCTAGATACCTTCTGCATTCAGAAAGAAAACAAGAAGGGCATACACCATAAACAATAATAACTGACAAAAATAATGAGACAAGAAATTAAAGTAACAAAATAAGTGCAAATCAAGTTTCCTGTGTTGCAGTGTAGCTGAATGTTTTCAACAATTTGATTTACGGTAAAACACATACCAAATATTTCCAGCCAAGGTTTGTTTCAATCTTCAGCATGTTTTTCCTGCCATTGTCTTGAAACTGTTTCATCTGTCCCTCTCATTTGATGCTGTTTACAAAAACAAAACAGCAATATTGTAAAGGGAAAAAGGAAAATGAATTTAATGGAAAAAAAAGAAAAAAAAGATTATGACCTGAAGTCTCACCATTTCCTGAGAGTCACAGGTCCTTTGAGTATCCTTATGGTTTCTGCTCAAATTCAGTGTCTGAAAAGGGCAGGAACAAAACAAACCTTTTTAAACATAAAGAGAGAGTTCTGACACTGGCGTTCACACATCGCCATTGCACATGTAAACGAAGAAACCACCGCCACACCAGTGACATGGGTGGGGGCAGAGTGTCTTCGGTAAAAATGAGCCTTAAACGCGCCATACCTGGTGTATGTCTGCTTGCAGCCTGCTTCAATACACCGAAAGAAACAACGTGGCTCATTCCGATGCAGTTTACAATGAAGCACGTAGCCCCTTGATGACTGAACTACCTTACCACAGAAATTACAGGTTAACATAACTCCATGTACTTTGGTAATTCCTCCCTAGCGAATTAAGCACACCAAACACAGAAACTAATCCAGAGCAATGCTTCCCTCGGGACAGTAATGCTAACTCAACTCACAAATGCTAACTAAATTCACAACCTCACTCATAAAAAACGAACTGCTAAAATGATCTATAAACGCTGGGCTGGTGGATTTTTATAACAGAGATAACTTGAAGTTGCATGTACTCACCTCGAACTAATTGTAAGCTGCCAGGATGTCTACAAATTCCGAAGATGCTGTGGTCCAAGCAGCAATAAATGGCGCTAATATATGAGTTCAAAACTGTGTCCGTTAGCGAAGCCAACTTGAGTCTCCTGCATGAAAAAAAGAGCGGTTGGCACACAGCTCAGCAGCACGCCGCGCTATTGGTCATTTTCAGGTGACGTCATCCCGCAATGTAATGTCGCTCTTTGTTTCTTTAGGAGGTTCGAATTTGATCAGAAGTCACGTCTGCAGACCGCTGCAGCCACGTCTTGCCTTGCTTCCCTTTTTTTGGTGAAATGGTTCGCTCATACTGCACAATGTTGCTACCAGAATTTTTTTTCTCTGCAATTCGAACGTAAAACGTCTGTACACAGTTTACCAGCAGTTTAGCTACCAATCAACAGCGATCACACAAACTCAAAATTTAAGGCGGACCCACTTAAGGTGGTCTGATAATATGGCGTGAAACACAACAACATAAAGTTGTTTTAAAATAATAATTAAAAAGATTATTGAAATCAATTTTATTCACAACCATGAACTTTATTTTAACATCTTCTTTTGCTGTTGATTTTTTTATCAGAAGGTTAACAATGATATACTGCAGGCCTAACTTTAATCTGTATATCAGTATCTGAATTTTAAAATAAAAAAAAAATACTATCAATTTTATTGTCTTTCACTGCTGATATTTGCTTTTTTTTTTCTTTTTTTAAAATGATATTTACTGGTTGTATTATTATGGTGGACCCTATTGTTTAACATCTTGCTTCTGTAAAAATGAATGTTTTTGTTTGCTTAAAAATCTACAGCTTTATACTGTGAATTCCAATGTGCACAACCCGAAAAGATGTAGTTTTACTCAAATAATACCGTAAAATCTAAGTTTTTCAGACATTTTCAACATTACAATATTTAATTGTAAAATGTATGCATATTTATTTGTTTTCACAGACAGTATTTATAATTTCAACATTTTATCACAGTAAAAAACAAAGTTTTATCCAGTCTCACAATTAACGGTTATTCAATCTATTTAATACAGTAAAAGGAAGTTTTTGGTTTTACGCTCCATTACCGTTGGAATTTGACGGTGTTTTGCTGTATATTTTACTGACTTTTTTTACAGTGTGGAATCTCCCCTGCTATCGTCCATTTGCTGGGAGTAAGGGCGCCCTCCGTTTGCGAGGTGCACCTGCTGTTTGCGGCACATCGAGGAGAGGGCGGGGCGGCGGGGGATTCTCTGGCTGGCTGGAGCAGCATCTAATAACCAACTCGCAAAATAAAAAAATCATAAAAACAAACCAAACACACACGAAAACAACAGACATTATGATATAGACTTATAATTTGCACCAATGTTTTTTTTTTTAATTTTATACGGGAAAAGTGAGTGCGAGAGCCCTCGGTGCGCCTGCTCGCTGCTGAAGTCAAAGTAAACTTTATTGTCATCTCCGCTACATACAGTCCAGGATATAGAGAGATGAGGCGACAAGGCTCCAGTTACAACAGTGCAAGTAAACAAACAATAAATATAAGAAGAGTAAGTAAATGGTAAATCTATTTATTTATAAATCCAAAAAGAAATGGTAAAAATAGTAACAGTAACAGACTAAACTCCAAAAAATACATTAGGTTACAGATTTTAATATGAATTAGTCGTTGTCAATTGTTGATTTGTCCTGTTCTCATTGTATGAGGAATTATGATGGCTGTTTGGTAGCTGTTTGCATACTATGCATACTCTCTCTCTTTTCATTTTCGCGTGTGCGTATGTGCGCATTTTCCTCTGGTGAAATTCAGTATGGTTCTGACAACAGTTTTATGTTAATGTACAATCCTTAATACGTTCCGTGTGTGTGTGTGTGTGTGTGGGGGGGGGAGAGGAGTGTTCGCCCAGGGCGCCAAACATGCTAGGACTGCCACTGCCCGCTGGATTTTCATGGGACCATGCCCCGAACGTGTGCGTGCGCTCCGGTGTGCGCGCACTTGGTCGTCCCCCCAAATACACAGAGCCAAAAGCGTATCTAGGGAGGAAGGTTGTTCACGAAGCACCATTTCATTTTTTATTTCCTCATTAACATTAGCGAGTAATGCACTCTTAAGAGCCTCTTCCCCCCATTTCGTCTGTTCGGCCAAAGGAGAAAAATAAATAGAAAAATCAGCCATGCTCCGCTTACCTTGTTTGAGTGCGAGCAAGCGTTGGCCGGCAGTGGCAGTTGTGGACTTTCTGTCAAACACACATTTAAACTTATCAAGAAAGTCAGTAACAGTGATGTCCAGATCTGCTTGAAGCACAGCTTGTGCCCAGGTCAGAGCACGATCCTGGAGCAACTGGACAATATAAGCAATTTTTGCACCATCATGAGAAAAAGCTTGCGGTTGCTGGCGAAACTGAAGGGCACATTGAATAAGGAAACCAGCGCACTTATCAATCTCTCCAGTGAAAGCTTTCGGTGTAGGAAGAAATCTGTCATAGTGAACAGGTGGAGTAGCAGGTGGTGCGGCACTTACTGCTGAAGCTGGCGCCTCCTGCGGAGGAGCGGCGGCAGGTGGAGCTGTCGGTAGTTAACTGGGCCACGGCCTGCGTGATGTTTGCGAGCTCTGCTCGAAGGTGGACACACATTTGTTCATGTCGCTTCAGCATCGCAGACAAAGTGGCGAGGTGGGGGTCGAGACCGCCGAATCTGCTGAGTCTATTTCCTTGGCTGGATGATTCGGTCACAACTGATAGTAGGGACTCAAGAGCAGAGCGGTTTGACGTCTCCAAAAACAGCTTATTTACAGCACCAGTGCACGATATATACAGTGAAGGAATCATGAAGAATCACAGGGAAGCTCTCTCACTCTCGCTCTCGTCTTCTCGCCCAAACTCACACACGCTCACACGGCAGGGAGTTCACAGGTCCAGGGAGGAAAGTCTGTAGTAGAGGAAAGGAAGTCACTCACAAATCACAATCCACGAATCACAAGAATACTAAGCACAGGAGCTGGGAGAATCACTAACGTCTGTAGTACAATCGTCCAGCAACGAAAAGATCTGTGTTCCAGCCTCAAATAGTGCTCAGGTAATGACAGCTGACTGCGGTCAGGTGTGTGGGCCAAGGGCGGGAGGCCACAGTCAGCTCCACCCAGGCAGAGAGGGAGATGGAGAGAGAGAGAAAACAAAACAAACACACGTAGCCTTGCGGGGCCGGCCGAGCTTCAGAGAAACACAACATACTGATATTCACTGTGAAAAAGAAAGACAACATGTGGATCCTGGAATAATGGGAGCTTCCATCTTTAAAGGACTGAAGAGGAAGAAGTTTACAAGGAATCATTTAGAAGAGTTTCAAACATCAACTGATTGAATCCATGAATCTGAAAACGTGTTTGTGAGTGAAAGAGACAGACATGTACAGACTGAACTATCTGTTCAACAGTCAGAGTGTTTCTCTAACAGGAGACACTCTTTACACTCAGCACAGGGACACTGAGGAACCAGGAGAGACATAAAACCCAGGATAAAGAGTTTGAGTGAATGTGGTGTTGAAGGTGTGGAGGTGGATCAGAGTGTCAGAGGAGACTCTGTAGACGGACAGAGTGCCAGCAGGACAGTCCACATACACTGCTGCTCTGTTAGAGACAGAGGAGGAGGAGGAGGAGGAGATGATGAGTGTTACTTTGTTATTGTGCCTGACAAACTGAGGAGCACCATTATAGCAGTTCAGACTCCAGGACTGATCATTGTATCCAAACCAACAGTCATCACTGCCTCCTTTCCTTCTGATTCTTCTGTAACTCAATGATATCTCAACCCTTCCTCTCCACTCGACCTCCCAGTAACAGCGACCAGTCAGACCATTTCTACACAGCAGCTGTTTCCAGTAATCAAATCTGTCTGGATGATCAGGATATGACTGAACCTCCTCCACACGTGTCACCTTCCTGTTGTTGTCAGACAGTTGGAGCTTTGTGTTCACTGTGTTTGTGTCGATTGTGAGTTGACAGGAATCTGATGGAGAGAACAAACACAATCCAGCTGCAGTTATTGATCCATCATCTGTTCATTGATTGACACTTTGATGATGACTCCTGACATGATGAAGATGGTTGAATGTGTGCTGCTTTGTTTTCATGAATCCCATTAAAAACACACTTACACTTCCTCAGACCTGGTCTCAACCATCGGACTCCAGCAGGCTCCACCCTGAAAGGAGGAGGGGGGTCAGAGCAGCACAGTCAGCATGCACACATGGACATTACATGGCCCTCATACACATGAACATTCACAGTGTTCATTGTCTGTGGTGTCTGTTTTTTTGTTAACAACACTCTGTATCGTCTGCCTGAAGGAAGAAACGTGAACAGTTTATCTCCATGATGTGAAAGGTCTGTAGAGATGTGTTTGTCCCTCATTCTGGACCTTTACAGGTCCTGGATGGAGGAAAGACAGCACAGATGAGCCTCTCTAAAGACCTTATTGTCTGGCCCCGTCATGCTTCATGACTGAGGCCAAGCAGACAGTGATTGATGGAAACAGGACAGACTGGATGATGCCATTTCTCCAGACTGCACAGGGTTATATCTTTGGAATAGTTCTGACACATCCATCAACATCAGTCATTGGGGAAAATATCAGAGTAGAAAAAAGGGAGATTTTTAGCATAAAAACCACAAACATGTTTAACCAATCATTTTCACAACTTGAAATGCAAATAAAAAATTGTACATTTCTAAAAATTATGCACAAATTTTGCAAACAACAACTCTGCAACTATTTACCCAAAATGCCAACTATTTACCCACCTCAGGCCGTTTTTATGTAGTAATTTATATAAGGCATACAAATGATTTGTGCCACTGCAAAAAATAGTTTGTGTCCACTATAAGACAGAGTGTAGTTAGTGTGTAGTTATTGTGTAGAGTAGTCCTTGTTGTGTTTTGTGTGTCAGTTCTACTAGTGAACGTCACAGTTGCTGCCTTAAAGCCACCAAAGGCAGATTTCAGTGTAAACGCTGTCTTCACATGGAAAACAGGTGTGATCCACCTCCTGCTCACACACCTGCAGGTTTATCCCTGTGCTGTTCTCCTCTAACTACACACTCGCATATAACGCTAATTCACCTCAAATTAGCATTAGCTAATGACAGTAGCCTACCTACTTAGCATTTTAGAATTAGCTGCTAATAATTTTTTTTACCTCAAATTAGCATTAGCTGCACACATTGGTTGAAACCAAAGGAAAACTGTCTCAGCATTAGCGGATAATGCTAATTCACATCAAATTCACATTTGCTGCTAATGGCGGCCTACTTAGCATTAGCTGCTAATGGTTTGTTACCTAAATTAACATTAGCTACTAAAGGCAGCCTACTTAGCATTAGTTCCTCACATTGTAATAACACAAGGGAAAAGGGTATAAGCGTTACCTATTGACATAGCTAAAAAGGAAGGGAAAACGTTGTTAGCGTTAGCAGATAATGCTAATTCACATCAAATTAGTAATAGCCACGAATTGTGCTAATTAGAGCAGTTAATACTGCGGCCCAAGAGCTGTTCCACAGTAACTGTAGCCATGACAACACTTCAAATAAAGCCTATAGAGCGCTTTCAGTACTCCGTGAGAGTAGAAAAGCACTATATAAGAATCAGTCCATTTACCATTCAGTCCATTTAACTACACACTAACTGTAGCCTCCAAAACGGTAAACATCACAAATCTCTCATAAACATACTGTTAGATACTGATAAAGGAACAGTCCAACATTTTCACAAATACACTTCAAGGTGTGGAAGTCATGTGAATATTGTCATCTGATGTTTGACTCCTCTAGTCAGTCACAGAAAGAGGTCCCCCCACCCCAAAACCCCCGACTGCTAGCTAACAGCAGCTTAATAACACTATTCTAATTGTATTGCTGTGGATGATTTGTTATTACAATGTGAGGAACTAATGCTAAGTAGGCTGCCTTTAGTAGCTAATGTTAATTTAGGTAAAAAAAACCATTAGCAGCTAATGCTAAGTAGGTCGCCACCAGCAGCAAATGCGAATTTGATGTGAATTTGCATTATCTGCTAATGCTGCCACTGTTTTCCTTTGGTTTCAAACAACGTGAGCAACTAATGCTAAGTAGGTTGCCATTAGCAGATAATGCTAATTTAAGGTGAAAATTCATTAGCAGCTAATGCTAATACTGTTATCCCTAGCTTTAATACAATGTGAGCAGCTAATGCTAAGTAGGCTGCTGCTGGATGAGAGACCGGTTGCGCCGTAAGATGGCTGCACCGACGAGAGCTCCCAGTCATCTCAGCAAAAATGTTATTATTTATTTTGTACTGCTTTCTATTTCTGTGCGCACAGCGTGATCATACACTCGGTATGACAGACAAACGCTTTTGGAGCTACGTTCGTCAGCCAGTTCGGACTTTACAGCGGGTTTCGACTCCATGGACGCTCTGCTGCCTGGGATCCTTTGTTTACTCGCGCGATGTCGAGGGGAAAAAAACAAAAGAGGGGGAAACGCGCCGGAGTTTTGTGCCGAACGCGACAGAGAAAACGCAAGCCATCTCTACCCAGCATCCTGCTCGTGAATCTCCAGTCTCTTGACAACAAACTTGACGAGCTGCGTGCACGGATTAAACACCAACAAGACATCAGGAACTGCTGCGTTCTGGCCTTCACAGAGACATGGCTGGAGCCCAGCGTCCCCGACTGCGCCATCACGCCGGATGGATTCACTGTTTACCAGGGAGTCCAAACGAAGGACTCAGGCAAGAAAAGGGGAGGAGGGGTGTGCTTTGTGGTTAATTCTTTGTGGGCTAGAGATGTGTGTATCTTAAAAACTTACTGCTCTCAGAGCCTCGAGCTACTGACAATTAAAGTCAGGCCTTTTTACCTCCCGAGGAAGTTCAGTTCAGTTCTCCTTTCAGCTGTTTACATTCCCCCACTTGCTGATAAAGCTAAAGCTATGGACGTATAACATCATTATTGGACTTGAGAACAAAAATCCAGAAGCTGCCTTTATTGTGCTGGGAGACTTCAACAGAGCCAACATGAAGAAGGTTCTCCCCAAATACTATCAGCACATCTCCTTCCCCACAAGAGGTGATCAAACACTGGACCACTGTTACACTCCACTCATTCTTCCATTCTGCTGCTGCCTGCATACAGACAAAGACTAAAACAGGAAAAACCAGCTCCCAGGGTCATCTACAAATGGGACAGTGAGGCTGAGGAGGTCCTATAGGACTGCTTTGACACAACTGCCTGGCAGATATTTGTGGATGCAGCTGATGGCAACATCATTGAACTCACAGACTCTGTCATTGGATATTTTGGAAAGTGCATGGATGATACCATCACAAAAACCACTGTCCGCATATATCCAAATCAGAAACCCTGGGTAAATAAAGACGTTCGCGCCAAGCTAAAAGTGCGGACCTCTGCCTTGAACTCCGGGGATGCTGATGCATATGAAGCAGCCAGGTACGACCTCCGAAAGTCCATAAAAAAGGCCAGAAAGGACTACAGGGACAAAATGGAGTCCAGCTACCACAGCTTTGACACCAGGCAACTGTGGAATGGACTGCGCTGCATCACTGACTACAAGAAGGACAACACAGGCAGTGTTCAGCCCACTGCATCTCTCGCAGACGAGCTCAACAACTTCTATGCTTGTTTTGACGCAGACAACAGAGAGCAGATCCTCTACCCTCAGGAGGACAGTGAGGCTGTAACTTTAACTCTGAAAACAGAAGCTGTGAGATGGACTTTTAAAAAGATCAATCCTCACAAAGCTCCAGGACCGGACAGCATCCCAGGCCGGCTTCTCAGAGTGTGTGCCAACCAGCTGGCAGAGGTGTTCACCAACATCTTCAACCTCTCCCTGAGGCAGTCCCTCAAAGCATCCACCATCATTCCTGTTCCCAAAAAATCAGTGGTCTCCTGTCTGAATGACTACCAGCATGCAGTTTGTTATTACAAACTGATAATAACAAACTGCATCATGAAGTGCCTGGAGCGGCTGGTCAAAGGTCACATCTGCTCCTCCCTCCCTCCCTGACACACTGGACCCTATTCAGTTTGCCTATCGGACAAACAGAGCCACAGAGGATGCCATCGCCCTGGCAACGCACACCACCCTCACTCACCTGGAAAAAGGGAATACATATGCAAGGATGCTCTTCATCGACTGCAGCTCGGCATTTACACCATCATCCCCTCAAAACTTGCATCGAAGCTCGTCGACCTTGGGCTGGGAACACAAATCTGCAGATGGATTCTAAGCTTCCTCACAAAGAGGCCCCAAGTGGTGAGAGTTGGTAAGCACACCTCCTCATCACTCATCCTAAACACAGGTATGCCACAGGGTTGTGTGCTTAGCCCCCTCCTATATTCCCTGTTCACACACGACTGTGTTGCTAAACACGAGTCCAACATCATCATCAAGTTTGCGGATGACACAACCATCATAGGCCTCATCACAATGATGAGACGGCCTATAGAGAGGAGGTGATGGCACTGTACGAGTGGTGTCTGGAAAATAACCTGACTCTTAACATCAGCAAAACTAGAGAAATGATAGTGGACAACCGGAAATGACCAGTCAGGGAAGACCAGCCCATCCACATCAACGGTGTCAAGGTCGAAAGGGTCAGCAGGTTCAAATTCCTTGGAGTCAACATCACCGAGGACTTCTCCTGGACCCTTCACACAGACACTGCTATCAGGAAAGCTTGCCAGCGGCTTTACTTCCTGAGGAGGCTAAGGAAGTTTGGCATGAACGACAACATCACCTCAAATTTCTACAGGTGTGCAATCGAGAGCTTGCTGATGAGCTGCATTACAATTTGGTACGGAAGCTGCTCTGCCAGCAGCCGTAAATCACTACAGAGGGTGGTGAAGACAGCAGAGCACATAACTGGCATGAGGCTTCCTGCCATTCAGGACATTTATCTTCAGCGATGCCTCCGTAAAGCACACAGCATCATCAAGGACCACAGCCACCCAGCACATCAGCTGTTCTTCTTGTTACCATCTGGCATTCGTTACAGGGGTCCGTCTGCTCAGACTACAAGACTTAAAAACAGTTTTTACCACCAAGCCATACGACACCTCAACCACAACACTTAAACACACACAACACAGGACTCAGAAGCTACCCTGCAGCTTCACAAGTACTCTGTATAATCTGCACTGGTCACTCCACTTTATTGATATTGATATTCTATTTAAGATTTTCTTTATTTAACCACTAGTGTGTACATATATATATATTTAGTCAGTTAACTGAAAATCTCTTTTTTTCTTTTACTACATCTTATTAATATTTGGCTCTTTACTATTTTTCTATTTATTTTTTATTATTTTATTTTAGTTTATTTTTTTTCTACTGTACTATCCTGCTGAGTGACTGTCTTCTGCTCGTCAAATGCATTTCATTGCGATGTTGACCCTGAGGAAAACTGTCATCAACTGTCAGCATTAGCGGATAACGCTAATTCACATCAAAATAACATTCGCAAAGGACAATGGTATTAGCATTAGCTGTTAATGTTTTTTTTTTGTTTTTTTTACTTTAAATTAGCATTAGCTACTAGCAGTTTCAGTTTTCAGTTATCAGTTTTTGTTTTTCATATGCAAGTTGGTTTCAACCAATGGCCTGTATTTGTATAGCGCTTTACTAGTCCCTAAGGACCCCAAAGCGCTTTACATATCCAGTCATCCACCCATTCACACACTGGTGATGGAAAGCTACCTTGTAGCCACAGCCACCCTGGGGCGCACTGACAGAGGCGAGGCTGCTGAACACTGGCGCCACCGGGCCCTCTGACCACCACCAGTAGGCAACGGGTGAAGTGTCTTGCCCAAGGACACAATGACCGAGCCTGTCCAAGCCGGGGCTCGAACCAGCAACCTTCCGATTACAAGGCGAACTCCCAACTCTTGAGCCACGATCGCCCCAGCTGCTAGCTGCTAAATTATTAGCAGCTAATTCTAAAATGTTAAGTAAGTAGGCTACTGTCATTAACTAATGCTAATTTGAGGTGAATTAGCATTATACGCTAATGCTAACACTGTTTTCCCTTACTTTTTACCAATATGAGTAGGTAATGCTAATAGTCTTTTCCTTTGAATTACTACGATAAAAGTACTTAATGCTAACTAGGCCACCATTAGCGGCTAATTCTATTTTTAGGTGAATAAGCATTAGCAGCTAATGCTCATACCGTTTTCTTTTCCTTTATAAGCTAAGTGGGATGTCGTTATTAGCTAAAGTTATTTTTAGTTGAGTTAGCATTATCAGACAATGGTAACAATGGTTTCTCTTCAATTTTAACAATGCGAGTATCTAATGCTATTCTTTTCTCTTTGCTAATGCTACTCTTTTCCCCTGCATTATAACGACGTGAGGAGTTAATGCTATGTAGGCTGCTATTGTGGCTAATGCTAATTTAAAGCTTAAAACCATTAGGAGCTAATGCTAATACGCTTTCCCTTGCTTTATAACAATGTTAGGAGCGACTGATAAGTAAGCTGCTGTTAGCAGCTAATGCTAATTTAAGGTAAAAACTATTAGTAGCTAATACTAATTTGTAATATCCGTTAATGTCAACACTGTTTTCCCTTCGATTTTAACAACGTGAGTAGGTAATGCTAACAATTTTTTTTCCCTGCAGTATAACAGTGTCAGTAGCTAATGATAAGTAGGCTGCCATTATTAGAATTAGTATTATCCAATAATGCTAACACTGCTTTCCCTTCAATCTTAACAATGTGACTAGCTAATGCTAATACTCTTTCCCCTTGTATTATAACGATGTTAGGAGTAAATCTTATATAGGATGCCATTAACGGCTAACTCTAATTTGAGGTGAATAATCATTAGCAGCTAATATTAATACCATTTTCCTTTGCTTTATAACAATGAGAGCAGCTAATACTAAGAAGGCTGCCGTTATTAGCTAATGCTAATTTGATGTAAATTAACATTATCTTCTAATGTACCCTTTTCTCTTGCATTATAATGATGTGAGGAGTTAATACTAAATTGGCTACCATTAGTGGCTTATGCAAATTTTAGGTGAATAGGCATTATCCGCTAAGGCTAAACCTGTCTTCCCTTCAGTTTTAACAAGTAGCTAATGCTAATACTCTTGCCCCTTGCGTTATAGAGACATGTTGAGTTTATGCTAAGTAGGCTGCCATTAGCAGCTAATGCTAACACTGTTTGCCCTTGCTTTCTACAACGTGAGCAGCTAATGCTAAGTTACAAAATGTTATCTCTGTCCAAATATTTATGGACCTAACTGTAGGTCTACTTTTGTTGAAACTCTCAACATGACTTATCGGTTATCATTAATGTTCCTGCAAACGGACTCATTGGAGACCCCCTACATCAGGGGTATCGAACTCCAGGCCTCGAGGGCCGGTGTCCTGCAGGTTTTAGTTATCAACCTAGGTCAACACACAGGGCTCTAGAGTGCGACCAAATATTTTCGGGTAACAAAAAAAAAAAAAAAAAATCTCTGCAACTCTCCGTGTGGTCAACAACAGACACATTATGCCCTATCGTGGACTAAACCAATCAGAGATAGTCAGGGGCAGGACCTCTCTGATTGGCCGTGGTCCAGTTGAAAGTGCGGGTGGAAGGGAGAGGTGAGTAGCTTGAATAAAGCGATATCAATTCATTAACGGATTCCACACAAAGACGTAAACACAGAGCGGACCCGACGCATCAGAATCAGGTTTGTCTTTCTCGGCTTTCTCACCCCACGGCCCGAACACGGACACGCTGTCGGAGCTTAGCGATTCTGATGCGTCGGGTCCGTGCTGTGTTTACGTCTTTTTTGCGCTGATTCTGAGCTGCGGGTTTTGTCTCTCTCCAACCAAAATTTGCCGAGCCAGCAGCAAAAGAAGCAGCAAACTACCCTTCACATTTGATCAATGTCGTCATGAATTCCCTCTGACTTTTGCTGTTTTGCTTCCACCACGATAAAAATCACACTTCATGCACAGCTCTCTCTCTCTCTGTACTTCAAGAACAGTTTCCCGTCTCAAATCTCTGTTTTCTGCATTATTCATTCGCATATTACCCACCAGTCTACCGTTGTTTACAGCGCTGTCTTTTTCTTTTTTCACTTAAATGACTTCGGACAAGAAAGCCTAATTTCTGCTGTTCAATACTGAAGAAATTTAAACTTCTTAAAATTATGCAAAATTGCAGAATATTGCAGAATATTTTTAATGTTTTCTGCTATAAAACGCCAGACCAGGAAAATCTCCTTCATGTTTTTCTGTGTTTTATTCTCAGTTACTTTGACACAAAGGCATCTGCTGTGATGTTCACAATTCTGATGAAGTCTCACATGTATCAGTACTGATAAATGATCAGAATTATAATATTTCTGACTGTCTGAGGCTAAATTGAATCGAATCAGGACTTTGAGAACCGGAATCGAATGGATTATAGAAATCAGTGATGATACCCAGCCCTAGTGATCAGCCTAGGCCCGACAGAAGTGGATGTAGCTGTGGGTAATAAGAAAAGATGAAAAGAACTATTGATAACTTTTGTGTTAAGTTAAGGCCTGATCCGTCTGAAATTCATAGCCAGCTCTGACACGGTGCCATCAATCTTTGAATGCTGAAAAAGCACAGTGTATCCAGAAAACACATTATATGCTGCGATAAATGCCCAACTGTCCCCTCTCCCCACTGCCTTTCAGCAGCAGGCAGCAGCAAACAGGTCGTCAGGCCAAGATGATGATTAAGTTTAACATTTTCTACAATATTGACAAAGCACTTTAAGCACAAGTTTGTTAGTTAATAATTTAGAAATGAATATTGTCTGTATGGACTTCCCCCCAAAGAAAGTGCACATGTAAAACTGCGGTGTTAAGCGATGGGGTTGAAAAATTTGAGTGCGCCTAACTTTTGTGCCGGTACGCCTAAATTTTTAAAGTTAGGCGTACCGGTGCGCCCATGTCAAAAAGTTAGTCTAGAGCCCTGACACACCTGAATCAAGTGATCAGTTCATTACCAGGCCTCTGGAGAACTTCAAGACATGTTGAGGAGGTAATTTAGCCATTTAAATAATCTGTGTTGGATCAAGGACACATCTAAAACCTGCAGGACACCTGCCCTCAAGGCCTGGAGTTTGACACCTGTGCCCTAGATAAATATCCATGTACTATCCAGCTAGACTAGTGTGTCTGTCCCTGAAAATATTCCTGTATGTGTGATTGTTCATGTCTCATCTGCAGGAAATAAACAGGAGGTGAGTGAAGGACACAGGAAATGTTTCCAGCTCTTCCTCCTCTATCACACATTCTCTCCATACCTGAGAGTGTCCAGTCTCCAGCCTGGATCCTTCAGTCCAGCCAACAGCAGCTTCATTCCTGAGTCTCCTGGATGATTGTAGCTCAGGTCCAGCTCTCTCAGATGGGAGGGGTTGGAGCTCAGAGCTGAGGCCAGAGAAGTACAACCTTCCTCTGTGATCAGACAGCCTGACAGACTGCAGACACACAAAACAACAATCCATCTGTCAATAATCATTTTCTCTTTGTCACAATAACATCTATCCATCCATTCAATGTAACTTTATTTATAAGTGACAACTCCCAACAGACAACAGCAGTCATCTTAAGCTGTTTAACAGTGTAAGGTAACAGCCTCCAATATTTGAGAGAAAGCCCCAACCATCAGACAATCCACTTTGAGCAGCACTTGGTGATGGTGGGAAGGAAGAACTCCCTTTGACACAAAGATCCTCCCAGTGAAAACAGGCTCCAGGAGGAGCATCTACCATGACTGGTTGCAGGGTGAGGGGAAAGAGAAGAGATGAGCTCAGAGAGACAAGAACAAAACACAAACTAAGGGGTGAGAAGACAAAAGTTAAGGACATGCAGTAGTGACATATAAAAGCATCAGGAGTGAAAAGAGGGGAGTGGAGAAGAAAGCAGAGCATCATGGGAAGTCCACCAACAGCCTGAGCATATAGCAGCATAACTAAGGGATGGATCAGGGTCACCTGATCCAGCTCTAACTATAAGCTTTATCAAAAAGGAAAGTTTGAAGCTGATCTTCAAAGTAGAGAGGGTGTCTGTCTCCTGAACTCAAACTGGGAGCTGCTTCCACACCAAGTCCAACACAGCCAGGCTGAGACCTTAGATTAGTCCAAATTCCAAAATCCATGGCTAGACTTTTCACTGATTGTTAGCTTATGAAAATATAAAGTTCCAGCAGTACTAGCTGTTTTATATACTGTTTATAATAAGCTAAATATCCTTATAATGTGCAAATAAAGCCTGAAGCAGCTAGCACTGTTAGCATTAGCACCAATCCCAGTTACATTTATACACTATTAGAGCAATGGCTCCAAACAGCTCTGTACAAGCCTTCTGAATACAGGCAGGAATCGAACTGGAAGGTTTGGTGAATTAAGATTTTTGACTGAGAGAATCAGATTTGACATTTCATTTTAAATTAAAAACATGAAATAAACAGAAATCCCCAATTACTTTAGATACTGATTATTTACATTAAAACATTTTTATCAAGTTAGTGTTTGTGCAGCAATATATATCAGGTTCGAGATGATCAACAATAGAAAAATTTAAATCCTGACCTGAGAGTTTCCATTTTACAGTGTGGACTCCTCACTCCAGCAGACAGAAGCTTCACTCCTGAATCCTGCAGATCAGAGTTACTCAGGTCCAGCTCTCTCAGACTAGAGGACTGGGAGCTGAAGACTGAGAAGAGAGCTTCATAGCCTCTCTCTGAGAACTGACAGTGACTCAGTCTGAAAAATGAAAGATAAACATTTAACAAACACTGCTGTTTAAGCACAGTGAGGGTGCTGACTAATTAAGGAGCCTCTACAGCCCTGTTTAGTTGTTCCTTTATTTTACTTTTTATTTTTTTCTTATGAGTGTATTCTTATTGTTTAATTCTGCCCCCCCCCCCCTCCCCTCCGACACACACACACACACACACACACACACAATCAGTCTCACCTCAAAGTTTTCAGTTCACAGTGTGGACTTCTCAGTCCTGCAGAAAGCTTCACTGCTGAATCCTGCAGTTTGCTGTTACTCATGTCCAGCTCCCTCAGTGTAGAAGACTGGGAGCTGAGAACTGAGGACAGAGCTTCATACCCTCTTTCTGAGAGATCAGGGACACTCAGCCTAAGAAAAGAAAAGGTTTGTGATCAAATTAAATCACTTCAGATGTTGATGTTTTAAAAGAAAAACAAATGTCATTGTTATTAATATTTATGGTGCACAAAAAATTACCTATAAATATTTAATTATTAAAGACTTGGAATTTGCTCATTATTAAAAGTATAACGCTAAAGAGAAACAAGTGAGGAGCTGGTGGATTTGATAACACTGGAACAGTGATACACCGCTGTTTGTCAGTTTTAAGTATCTGTGATTGTTCTAAATAATAGTCAAAGGAGTTTGCAAAGAAAAGCGTCTGGACTTCTTTAAGTTGCTTGAAGACGTTTCACCTCTCATCCGAGAAGCTTCTTCAGTTCTAAGGTCAAATGGCCGAGAGTCCCAGATTTAAATCCAGTGGGAGTATCCCCCCAAGGAGGGACAAAGGACCCCCTGGTGATCCTCTAATCACATGTGCCAAGGTGTGAAAGCGGGTGTGGGACCTAATCAGCCAGGGTTTCGGGTGAGCTCATTGTGAAACCTGGCCCCACCCTATCATGTGATTTCCTGAGGTCAGATGGCCCAGGATGTGAGTGGGCGTTAAGGCGTCTGGGGAGGGAACTCAAAACTGGATTATAGATGGCAGACAGTTGGTGTCGTAAACCACCGCCTCTGTTCAAAGATGGTCGCTCACAGTGGACATAAATGGCCTCTTTCATTCCTCTTTCAAACCATCTGTCCTCTCTGTCCAATATGTGAACGTTGGCATCCTCGAAAGAGTGACCTTTATCCTTAAGATGCAGGTGGACTGCTGAGTCTTGTCCTGTGGAGGTGGCTCTTCTATGTTGTGCCATGCGCTTGTGGAGTGGCTGTTTGGTCTCGCCAATGTAGAGGTCTGGGCATTCCTCGCTGCACTGTACAGCATACACCACGTTGTTAAGTCTGTGTTTTGGAGTTTTGTCTTTCGGGTGAACCAGTTTGTGTCTGAGTGTGTTGCTGGGTCTGAAGAACACTGGGATGTCGTGCTTGGAGAAAACTCTCCTGAGTTTCTCTGATACACCGGCTACATAGGGGATGACAACGTTGTTGCGTCTGTCTTTCTTATCCTCCCTCGCTGGTGTCTGATCTTCTTTTCTGTGCCTCTTAGCTGACTTTATGAACGCCCAGTTCGGATAACCGCATGTTTTCAGTGCTTCCTTTACATGTGTGTGTTCCTTCTTTTTCCCTTCAGGCTTAGAGGGAACATGTTCTGCCCGGTGGTGTAGGGTCCTAATTACTCCAAGTTTGTGTTCCAGAGGGTGATGGGAGTCAAAGAGGAGGTACTGGTCCGTGTGTGTGGGCTTCCGGTAAACTTCAATGTTGAGGATGCCATTCTCTTCGAAACCCTGGCTGATTAGGTCCCACACCCGCTTTCACACCTTGGCGCATGTGATTAGAGGATCACCAGGGGGTCCTTTGTCCCTCCTTGGGGGGATACTCCCACTGGATTTAAATCTGGGACTCTCGGCCATTTGACCTTAGAACTGAAGAAGCTTCTCGGATGAGAGGTGAAACGTCTTCAAGCAACTTAAAGAAGTCCAGACGCTTTTCTTTGCAAACTCCTTTGACTACGATGACCTGGATGACTGAGAACCTTCACAGACGTTCTAAATAATACTTACTGATCACATACTGAACCTTGCTGCAGCCTCTCACAGTTAATTAGTTTAATTCATTGGCTTTCAGCTCAGCCATCTCTAATTTGCATCTTATTGTGGTGTGAAATTTTAGCTTCATATTTCAAATACCTTTTATAACACACAGATTTTTTTTTGTTGATTTTTTTAAATGGTCCATCAACCTGCTTCAGGCATGTGTATTCACACTTTAGGGCTGCAAAAATTAATCGAGTAATTTGATTTATAAAAATTCTGGACACAAACTCTTTGTTCGATGCTCCATTAAAGGCAGCGGCTCTGAAGCCATGGAAACACTAACGCAAGCGTTTCACCCAGAAGAATATTTAGGAGCAGCGCGTGAATAAAAAGTTCAACAGGCTCCACCTTTAAACTGATATACTGATAATACAACAACAGCAGTGATGATGATGCTGGCACAGTTTAACATGGAGAGTCGGTTTACATACTGGGAAGTGCAAAGAGAAGGAGCCGTTACTGAGACAGAGAGCTCAGCTGAAGTAAACAAAAGCTATTCAATACAGCTTTATTTATAAAGAGCCAAATCACAACAACAGTTGCCTCAAGGTAGCCGTCCTGTTTTACATGGAAGTGAATAGGAGTGTATCTATAGGGGTCCATGGGGTGCACCACACAATATTAATTTCAATTTTTTTAAAACATTCTTCACATTCAAAGTTCAATATATAAAACACTGTCTTACTTAAATTCTAATATTTAAAAATCTCAAAGTTAAAGCTTTTTTTCAGAAGACAATAAAAACTCAGCAATGAGAGGGAAGGCTGGCTCATATCCTGGTGAATGAGGGCTCGTTACTCCAGGATAAGGTCAAGATATGATCGAGAGTAGGGCTGGGCCTTATTATACCGTTCACGGTAATACCGGTATAATGTTGGGCAACGATAAGAAATTGAAATATAGGGATGGGGAAAACGTGCATGTGCAGTGCCTTTGTTTTTATACGCACATGGCGGAAAAAGCATGGCGGCAACGAAGAATGAGAAGGGCGAAAGCGGATCGTTGAATGAAACAGATGAACCAGAATTAGTTTTAGTATGACTTTGCTAAGCTACGAAGCTGCACCACTTGATGGATTGTCAGAGCATTACGGCTACCATAGGCTGGAGCCTCGCGGAGTGATACGTGCTGTGCTTCAACATAATATTACCGTATTGTGTGTATAACCTCTTTTTAAGTTTTGTGGATATTATACATGGTTATGCTGAGGATATGTCGGCCAATTTCCACTGGAAATGCCTTTTGGTTAAACTCTCAGTAAGGAATTTCCATTTGCACTGTTACATTTTTATATAACTTTAATGCACATAAAAAACAGCTGCTTGTTTAAGTGAAAATACATTGATGGGGTTCTTTTGCACTAATAAAGTTGTGGAGTTGTAAAGTATTTTTCTAGTGTCAATTATGTCATCAGCTATATCGTTATCGAAAATTTTCAAATGTATTTCGTGATAAATATTTTTGGTCGTATCGCCCTGCTCTAGCCGAGAGATTCTGGCAGACTAAACCAGTGAAGTTTTCATGGAAATTATTTCTACTAAAGCAGATATAGTGAATAGTCCTTCCATCAGAGTCGTCCACAAAGCAGTGAGATAAAGTCTCAAGTCTCATTCTGCACAGTGTTAATGTCAGTGTCCTCTGGGTCCTCTGTGATCTTTGTATTCTGTCACAAACTGTCATGGTTCACAGACTGTGTACAGTCAGAAATCAAAATGATGACATAGGAGAGACTGAAAAAAAAAATCAAGCAAATACGGGGGGGGGGGGCATTTATATGGATACAGCGTAATAACATGGGAATGGTTGGTGATATTAAAGTCCTGTTTGTGGCACATTAGTATATGTGAGGGGGAAAACTCCTCAAGATGGGTGGTGACCATGGTGGCCAATTAGGAGTCGGCCATCTGCTAAGCTTTCAAGCAGCACATCAAATACACTGCACATTACTCCAGTTTTAATCTCTTTACACTGGTAACCAGTTCATTTCAGAACTCATTTAAAATTGTACTCCTTACTTTTAGAGCCCTGTGTGGTCAAGTCGCAGCCTGTCTGACCTTCTACAAACCTAGAGCTCTTCTCACAGTCTGAGATCTTCCAGTCAAAGTCTGTTACTGGTCCCACTAACTCATTTATTCACTCTAGTATTCAGAGTGGCCATTAACTAGTTTTAGGGTGTATGATGTTCAGTGTTTGCTGTTTACAGTTTTTTTTTTATTGTCTCTTTCTATTGTAAAGCACTTTGAGGTTTTTGACCTGTGAAAGCTGCTGCATAAATAAAGTTTACTTACAGGATGATTCTGGATATGACTTTGATAAAAGCTGACATCCAGAAATGTTTAAGACATTCTGACATTTACTGTTGCTTTCGAACATTAAATAAAATCTACTTTATTTAGTGCTGATGATCATTTAATTAAATATGTTTAAGCGGCCATCACACATTACACAGTTTATGTGATAAATAAAAGACTGATCACATATTTACTTACAGAGCTCTGTTGGAGGCTTTGACCACTGGCAGCAGCCTCAGAAGAGCCTCCTCTGAAGCAGAGTATTTCTGCAGGTCAAACACATCCAGATCTTTTTCTGATGACAGTAAGATGAAGACCAGAGCTGACCACTGAGCAGGAGACAGTTTATCTGTGGAGAGACTTCCTGATCTCAGGGACTGTTGGATCTCCTCCACTAGAGAACGATCATTCAGTTCATTCAGACAGTGGAACAGATTGATGCTTTTCTCTGCAGAAAGATTCTCACTGAGCTTCTTCTTGATGTACTGGACTGTTTCCTGATTGGTCTGTGAGCTACTTCCTATCTGTGTCAGCAGACCTCGTAGGAGAGTCTGATTGGTCTGAAGTGAAAGACCCAGGAGGAAGCGGAGGAATAAGTCCAGGTGTCCATTTGGACTCTGTAAGGCCTTGTTCACAGCACTCTGGTGAAGTGATTGGAGTTTTAGTTTGTTAAATAATTTAGATTTCTTGGAGGTTGATTGTCGTTCTTCCAGCAGATTGAGTCCAGAGTTGATGAAGGTCAGATGGACATGAAGAGCAGCCAGAAACTCCTGAACACTCAGATGGATGAAGCAGAACACCTTGTCCTGGTACAGTCCTCTCTCCTCTTTAAAGATCTGTGTGAACACTCCTGAGTACACTGAGGCTGCTCTGATATCGATGCCACACTCTGTCAGGTCTGATTCATAGAAGATCAGGTTTCCTTTCTGCAGCTGATCAAAAGCCAGTTTTCCCAGAGACTCCATCATCTTCCTGCTCTCTGGACTCCAGTGTGGATCTGTCTCAGCTCCTCCATCATACTTGACCTTCTTCACTTTGGCCTGAACCACCAGGAAGTGGATGTACATCTCAGTCAGGGTCTTGGGCAGCTGTCCTCCCTCTCTGGTTTCCAGCACATCCTCCAGAACTGTAGCAGTGATCCAGCAGAAGACTGGGATGTGGCACATGATGTGGAGGCTTCGTGATGTCTTGATGTGGGAGATGATCCTGCTGGCCTGCTCCTCATCTCTGAATCTCTTCCTGAAGTACTCCTCCTTCTGTGGGTCAGTGAACCCTCTGACCTCTGTCACCATGCCAACACACTCAGGGGGAATCTGATTGGCTGCTGCAGGTCGTGTGGTTATCCAGAGGCGAGCAGTGGGAAGCAGTTTCCCCCTGATGAGGTTTATCAGCAGCACATCCACTGAGGTGGACTTTCTAGGGTCAGTTAGGATTGTAGTTTTGTGGAAGTCCAGAGGAAGTCGACACTCATCCAGACCATCAAAGATGAACACAACCTGGAAGTCTTCAAAGCTGCAGATTCCTGCTTCTTTGGTTTCAGTAAAGAAGTGATGAACAAGTTCCACCAAGCTGAACTTTTCCTCTTTCAGCACATTCAGCTCTCTGAAAGTGAATGGAAATATGAACTGGATGTCCTGGTTGGCTTTGTCTTCAGCCCAGTCCAGGCTGTATTTCTGTGTTAAGACTGTTTTCCCAATGCCAGCCACTCCCTTTGTCAGCACTGTTCTGATTGGTTCATCTCTTCCAGGTGAGGCTTTAAAGATGTCTTCTTGTCTGATTGTTGTTTCTGGTCTGTCTGGTTTCCTGGATGCTGTTTCAATCTGTCTGACCTCATGTTCATCATTGACCTCTGCAGTCCCTCCCTCTGTGATGTAGAGCTCTGTGTAGATCTGATTCAGAAGGGTTGGGTTTCCTGCTTTAGCGATGCCCTCAAACACACACTGGAACTTCTTCATCAGCTTAGACTTAAGGTTACGATGACAAACTGCAGCTTGAAGCTCTGAATAATAGAAATAAAAATACAACTTCAACAATCAGATTTTACAAAACGCTGACATTTTCTGACCCACTGAGAAATGACTGAACACACTGGTGTCATAAGTCTCTCATTTATCCAGCAGCTTAAATCTTTACAGAAATCCTCTTACTGCTCTGCAGACGGTCAGCCAGCTCCTCCTGCTTCATTCTCCTCAGGAAGTCCACTGTGATCTTCACAAATGCCTCCCTGCTGCTGCTCCTCTGCTCATCATCCTCCCTCTGAAACTCCAAGCATTGGGGCTTATTTGGATTTAGACCCTTCTGGATCTTCTTCAGCTCATTCTTCACAAAAGTGATGATGTTGTCCTCCAGCAGCTGGAACAGAATATTTATGAATAACCCACAACTCTTAACTTCCGTCTACACAACATTCACTTCTTTACAATCAAAGGGCATATCATCCACGATCTCTTCAGCAATTCTAAGTTTTGACTTTATCTGATTAACTGAGACATTCTCCACAACTCCATGATCCCAAAATGTTGAGTCTTTTCATATGAATGCAGTGAATTCAGTGGGAGAAACATTTCACTGGTGTTCAGAGCTGAACAGACTGAGAATTGTAGCCAGAAACCTGGAGATGTTTCGGTTGATCGTTGATCGTACAGCCAACTGGTCTTAAAGGTTCACTCTGTTTACAGATACAGATCAGTATTTAAGGTTTGAATCTCATCATCCAGTGTACCACAAACTGGGCGTCATCAGGACGCTACAACACAGAACAAACACCATCCCCACAGACACAGCGGCCAGGGAAGTAGAAGAACATCACATCAAGAAGGCCCTGAGTAAATGTGGTTATCCCAGCTGGACTTTGGTCAAAGCTGGGAAGGTGCCTAAAGAAAGCTCCAGCCGATCCAGGAGAGAAGGACAACCGCTGCCTTAGCGAAAACCCATAGTGATCGTGTATGTGTCTGGAGTATCGGGCCAGTTGAGACGTATTTTTTCTAAACACTGTGTCTCTGTGGCTTTTAAACCCCAAAACACGCCAAGGATTGGGTCCCCCGACACAAACAGAGTAACATAGTGTACGCTGTTAAGTGCCAGAGGGATTGCCAGGATTTATACATCGGGGAAACCAAACAACCTCATCTACCTCGTCAGGCCAGGACTCTGCAGTCTATTTATGCCTACAGGCCAGTGGACACTCTTTCAATGATGAGGATGTACACATCCTGGACAGGGAAGAACGCTGGTTTGAGCGCGGAGTCAAGGAGGCCATTTACGTGAAAAGGGAAAGACCATCTCGGAATCGAGGAGGGGGCCCAAGGGTACATCTGTCACCATCTTACAATGCTGTGATCGCAGCCATTCCCCAACTCTCTGTGAATGGGACTCATGGCCATTGATCAGTGTTCTTTGATCAGTGGGTTTTGGTCAGTGATTGTTGATCAATGGTCATGGGAATTTGCATAATTAAGATTAAGGAACTGACCTCACAGCCCATTGTTCCTTCAGTGGGCTGGTTTCAGTCATTATGCAAATGTACTGTTTATAAGGTTTGGGGAAACCTGCAGTCAGCTGAGACTGAAGAAGTCACTTAGATGAGTGACTAAACGTTTTTCCCACTGAAAATGTCCAGATGAACAGAATCACTTTTATGGATTTACTTACCTGGATGATTGAGCATCAAGACACAACTGTGTGACTTTTCTCAGCTGAATAAATCCTCTCCCCAGGTTTGTTTACATCTACCAGCCCTGTGGACATCTGTTGTGCTTCAGCGTCACTGTGATCCAATTAAATACTACATCAGCTTCAAAATTCTCCTACTGACATTCAAGGCTATCATTACCCCTCCACATCTGAATTAGAATTAGAATTAGAATTCAACTTTATTGTCATTGCACATGCACAGGTACAGGGCAACGAAATGCAGTTTGCATCCATCCAGAAAGTGCTTTAACCGTGATATAGATATATTACAATATATATTAGCAATAATATAGATGTGTAAGTATATTACAGAAATGGGTCTATTATGGTATGTTATAATGTACACGGTGTGAAGTATGTTATGAACATTCTATAACTATAACTATGTACAGGCTGTAGTGAGTACAAGCTATGTACAGGCTATGAACAGGATATAAATATGAAATAAAAAAAATACAGAAATCTGAGATGTACAGTTATACAGAAATGTGAACTATGCAAGTTATAAACAGTTGTAGGATTAAAAATTATCATATGTACAGAATGATATTTACACAGAACTATACAGTAGTGCAGTTAGGATAATTGTGATAGTGATAAAGTGCTAGTGGTTGTGGGTGTGTGTATGTTCAGTATGTTCAGTCCATGAGTTTAACGTGGGTCAGATGTCAGGAGGCAGAGTTCAGGAGTCTGACAGCTGTGGGGAAGAAGCTGTTCCGGTACCTGGTGGTCTTAGTCCGGAGGCTCCTGTAGCGCCTCCCAGAGGGCAGGAGGGTGAAGAGTTCTGTCTGACCTTCTCATGGTTACCACCTCTCACATGCTTAGATCTTCCTCCATCCACCTGACGGTTCCCTCTGCTCACCTCACAACCATGGGAGGTTCACAGATTTTAATCGCTCTTGAACAATTTAACTTACACTGTAAGAAATTTTGAATCATTACCACTTTTCAAGTCCAAGTTTAAAGCCCACATGATTAAAACGGCTTTTTCCCTGTGATCATCAACTTAGCCTGTCTTAGATTTTAGCCTTTTTTTTTTTTTAATGTCTTTTTTTTCATGTTTTATACTGATTTTAAACAAAAAACATATTTAGTGGAAGGCAGAAAAGAGAGAGAGGGGAACACGTGCAGCAAAGGGCTGCAGGTCAGACACTAACCTAGGCTGTCCACTCTCAGCTGTAAGGCATATGCTTATCCCACAGAGCTAAAATGGCGTCCACCTTTTATGTTCATTTAGTGCACAGTGTCCTCGGGTGTTTTGAAAAGCACCTCTAAATAAATATTTTATTATTACTAATAATAAAGTAGTTGTTGTACATGTACAGACCATAAATATGGAGTCCAGCTGTGTTTGATGCTGCTGGTCAGACTGACCACTGGGAACCTCTGAGCTCTGCTGGTCCACTCTGTGGAGGAACCATCAAGGATTAGTTGTCATTTTACCACACACCCACACACACACACACACACACACACACACACACACAATTTGATTACTGAAATGTGAATTTAGCCTCTAAAAGCTATGTTCAGTCAGTTTTGCTGCTTCCCTTGTTGCATCTGTAATACAATAATACAAATTATACTTCAGAGTCCTTCCACTGTTATCCTGATCAGAAAATTATGATCTTTGTGTTTTTTCCAGAGTTTAAAACACAAAGTGTGTGTCAGACTGAACTTGAGTGTACTAGCAGGGAATATCATCAGTCACAGACCAAATACTGTTCCAATTCAAAGTACGCTCCAAATGCCCGGATGTGTTCTGGCTCCTCCCCTTGTATTCAGCATGCATGGATGGTGACTTGTTTAGTACTGCCAAATATTCCACAGTGCATTTCATCCAAACTGTATTGGACTCAGTGTATTCAGGCCTAAATGATGCAGCAGTGTCTCGTCTACAGTTAGTACAACACACAGCAGCAAAGCTCCTACACACACTGAGGACAGTGAACACATCACTGCAGTCCTCACAGCAGCTTCACGTTCACTGAAGAATCCAGTTGAATCAACTCTCTACATGTTACAGCTGCACTTTATATCTCAGAGCATCTTCTAGCTGAGACCCTCAGACCAGAGAATAAATGACTGTTACAGGGTCAAAGGTCAGGATTCAAACACATGACTGTGTTTCACTGTTTCAGCATCAACACTGTGGAACAAACTTGCTGTCACTGTGAGATCAGCACAGTCAGTAAGGTGTAGTAAACTCCTCTGGATGAATCCTCCTGATCTGTCACATTGATCCAGCTGTCTGCAGATTCATCACTGTGGTCAGCCTGCTGCCAACAGCAGCTGGATCACTGCTCCATGTTTAAAAGGAGCTTTCTTTATAAGTCACTTCATTATAGGAACAAGAAGCTCATCAGATCCTGTCTGTGTGACACTGAAGGTGAGATTAACAATGAAAGATGCAGTCCCAGTGTGAGCCACTAACAGTGTGTTATCATTTATATATAAACTCACAAGAAAACAGTAAACACACTCGTATAAATGTGTGAATGAGGCGAGTGTCAAACTGCTTTGAGTGCTCAGAGGAGAAAAGCTCCATATAAGAACCATTGGTCCCAGTATTATTCCAAACTGTTCCAGCCTATGAAGCTGAACTCTGTGTGAACAGCTGACCTGTGTCATGTGACCAAGAACACAAACATGATCTACTGTCAGATCAGGACACGTCACAGTTACCATGTTACTGTTTAACAGCACACTGCAACATTCACACGTTCATCTAACAAACTGGATTATTAACATTTTCACACACGTTTCACTTTGATTCACTGCAGATTCAGCAGACAGAAAGAAGCTGATGAGGAAACAACAGTTCAGTTCATTTCTGTCCTGGTTGATGAAAATGGCAGCACTGCTGAGGAGCAGGAAGTGGGGATCAGACTGAGGGAAGAGTTTTAGGACAGACAGTTTGAGAACATCTCCCCTTCCTAACAATAATCTCTCTGAGTATCTGCTGTGTTTGTGGAAACACTCCAACACACACCGCTGCACATATGAACATGTGTGTCAAACAGAGCTGACATTAAACATGATGGAGGATTTATTCACAAACACACAACAACATTTACACACACATTACCTCTCTGCAGGACGACACACGCCTGATTTAAACTCAACAACAGCATCTTTAGACCGGTCACTCTGTAAGGACACAGAGCTGGGTGGAGGTCCAGGTGGGTCCCTGTGAATAATGATGGAGCAGTGATGTGAGTGCTGAGCTGTGACATGGAGAAGAGTCATGGACAGTTAGAGATGGTCATCTCACCTCTGAGCTTTGGTCTGGCTCTCATGTTCCCCACACAGAGTGCTTTTAGAGGGAGGGACTCCCTCCTCTCTGTCCTCACACTGATCCATGCTGATCAATTCAGCTCACACACACTTTCTACCTTCACCTGCAGAGGAAACACAAATCATTCATGTGCACATCAGCTGAAATCCTCCTTTCCATCATGTGTGCTGTCCAAATATCAGCTGCTTCTTTCCTGCTTCATCTCAGTGTCAGCTGAATGCAGTCAGACAGCAGTGTGAGGCAGAGGAAGCTGCCATCAGCTGCTCTACTATCAGTCCACTAGATGGAGCCGTGGAGCACACACAATGCATTCACTGACACACACTGATTCACTGTGACTGGAAGCTTCAGTCAGTCCAACATGTGTGAACAACATTTTAAACATTTCAGCTGATCCATGATTCAAAGAGGATCAGCAGAGTTAAAGCTTCACACTAATTATTCCTGCTGAGTTTGCAGAGAACTGCACACACACTGATTCACTGCTAATGAGAAGCTTCTTCCATCCAGTAATTCATCATCCATCAGCTCTGCTGCTGCTCTCAGTCCTGGATTCTGATTAAACACTAAGAGCAGCTTTTTAACTCTTTAAGAGCTCTTAGTGTTAGCATGCTGTGTGGCTAGCTTAGCGTCAGAGCTCTGCAGGTGTCTCATGTGTAAATATTCATCACAGTGACAGTAAAGGAGGTAAAGGGCTGTGACATCATCACGTACGTTGCGTCCTCTGTGGGCTCTCAGTGAACTCACAAAGTACACAAACACGAACGTAGTATTGATGGGATTTCCGGCTCTTTCGGCTCGGCTCACTAAAAAGAGCCGGCTCTTTTGGCTCCGAACCAGCTCTTCAGGTTGTTTTGTTGCTTTAATTAATTTATTATTAACAATAATATAAAATTATCCACAAAAGGAATTACTAATGTAAACAAAAATGGTTTTATTTATGTATGTTTATATATAAATATATGTGGTGGTCCCTAGAGACAAAACACGTACAAACTCCAAAACACATTCCTAGCGTTACCTGAACTTCCAAAACAAAGCTACCTGTTATGTGACGGCTGTGTGCAGGCAGGAATGGTGGACCCAAAGTGCAGACACTCGGAGGAACAATGAAAACTCAAAACAGGTTTAAGGCTGAACTCAAAAAAAGATAACAAAACTGAGACTCCAAAAAATAAACTAAGGCAAGCAGACAAAACACAAAGCGTAGTAAACAGTAGATCGCAACAAGGACAGATGAAAACACAGGGCTTAAATACATAGAGGGAGCAATCAGGGGAGGGAAACACAACTGGGGCAAATCAGGCCTAACGAGACAAGGGGAAGCAAAACCAGATACATTAACATCAGACATGGACCTTCAAAATAAAACAGGAAACATAACGCAGACTGAACTAAAGGCACAGACTCACACGCAGGCACTGCAACAGAGGGAACAGAGACGTGGGACCAGGGCAGACACAAACACTGACTGGACAAAGACACAAACACAACTAAGGATTACACAGAGACATAAACCATAAGACAGAACTCTAACAAAGAAACCAAAGAATAGAAATGATAAATAATACAATAAACTCAAAACTCTGGGTCAACGACCAAGGCATCCTAACACTACCTAGATCACTTAAATTACACAATTGAAAGCATATGTGTATGGTTTGTGTATTTATACACAAGCACTCATATATATTCAAATGATTAAAAAAAATGTTCATTTACCTCTTACTACCACACACCAAATCCGGTCGTTGGTACTTGCTGGCTTGTGTAGCCACTAGGTAACAAAAGCTCAACACTGCACCGAGCATCCTGGAGCACTTCTGTTGTCTTTTGTACGTGTTTTGGAGTTTTTAAGTACTTCTGAGTTTTTACGTGTTTTGAAGTTTTGTACGTGCTTTGTCTCTAGGGGCCACCGTAAATATACTTTTATTTATTCACTCCACATAAAATGTAATGAATAAATTGTATAATACAAAATCCAACTATTCACATTTCAACTTTTAACTATTTAAATTTTCAGCTTTTTCCTTTTAAACAAATTTAAATAACAACAAAACAAAACACTGCAAACCACAACACAATTAAATATAAATTAAAATATGAAAACAAAAAGAAGATGCATATTCTGTGTCATATGGGCCTGCATGAATTTTCTGAATCCTTTATCATCCACAACTGAAAATAGTTGTTGAATGAAATGATATCATGGCACAGGCAGACGATGCTTACAGGATGTGATGTGACAACACTAATGAAATATTGATGTGTCATATTTGTCCAAGGCGTATTTCATTGTTATGGAAACAGAGAATATTAAAATCATGATGACCAATTGGAGTGGTGATTTCTATGACTTTGTGTATATAATTTGGAATTTTGTACAAATGTAGGCCAATAATATGATATCATTTCATTCATTTTGTGGAGGTTCAGAAATTCTTTTATTGCTGCCATATAACCTGCATTATTATAATTGTATTAATAACATGTTTTACAGCATTATTTTATTAGTAATATTTCTGACAGGGTTCATGTTGCATTGGAGATGTTTGTCATCACATTGACCTTTTCTATTCACAGGTTTAGTTCATTTTATACACATTGCATATTTGTGCTTATTTGGAGTTGATGTTCCATCCAAAAGGGTCTTAAGTTTCACTGGAGAACATAGAAGGTTGACTGCATGCATGCTTACAATACACATAAATCTAGTAACAGGCCTCAGCGAAGGCCCAAATGTCTTCTGCTTCTTTCTTGTAACCTGTTGCACTTTAGTCTACTTGGTGACTGATGACCAGAGTCAGTGACCAGCCTCAGAGACCCTGAGGGCTTGAAGTTTATTGCCTTATTTGGTAGGTGTTAATGAAAAAAGAAGTTATATGTCTGTTTATAGCCATTAAAGATGTACAAGATGTACCATTGTCTGTAAACAATGACTGTACACAATGTATTTTTAATCTGTAATTGACGCACGTGAGGGTGTGATCCTCAGTGGTATAAAACCAGCATCCAGTGTATTTTTGTTGGAAGACATATGCTGATATTTCTTCTCCTGTGCTAATAAACTCATCGTTTGATTGCACCTTTCTGGGGCCTCCATGGTTTGTTTCTCTGCTCTGCATTTGATCGATTTCGCAACAATTTCAAAGGTTTATTTGCATGACGCACAAACAGACACAATTGAAAGGTACAAATGTATTGTGCATGAAACGAATTCAAACGTGGTGCAGATGTGTGTCACAAGTTGATCTGGCTGTAGGCTGTGGCACTTGGCCAGAGGTGGCGCTGGTTGACTCGAGTCCATGTTAGTGCACACAAAGTAAACTGCACGCTTTAGTTGTGAAGCAAAAACGCTGAAATCATAGTAATAAAATGTACGAGGGGGACGATAACGATGAGAAGAGTCTCCCGATCGTTTACTCTTCCTGTCCTGTGAACAGCATCCACACTATTGAGTTCCTGTTTCTCTTTATTCTTTATTATTCTGGGTGTTTCCGTACACTTTTCGCCGTGGATCTACTTCCACAGTTTTCAGCCGATTTTCACCGTTCAAATTTTAAACTATTCTGCTATTTTTGCTCTTTCCGGCTATATCTTTTGGTATTTTATACTATTATACTTTTTAAAATATTACGTTTTTTTCCTTTAATTTGTCCCATTGAAATGAATGGGAAACTTCCGCAATTCTGCTAAAACTTGCTTGTTTTTGAAACTTAACTACTTTTTCCTACTTTCACGTAGAACAACCATTCAAACTTTAAAATGTTCTCAAATTATTGGGCTATTCAGGAATAAATCAGCTTTTTCAAATCTTTTACCGTTTTATTTTTATGCCTCTTAAAGTTTAGAGTCGCAAAATTGTGATTTTTCACAAAATACATGCGTTGTTATGGTTGCTATGCACTTGGCTTCCAGTGTGCCACTGTAGGTTTCGCAGTCTTCTCTTCATGTCCGAACAACTTCTTGCTACTGGCTCAATTTTCACTCAACTTCCACAAATTATACATCAAAACGTAGGTATTTTTGCTGGCTTTCAGAAAATGTCACTATCATGGTTGTGAGATTTATAGAATTTTGGCAAATCTCCTCAGACCAACACAAACTCTGAAAACTCTCCATAGAAAGTCAATGGAGAGTTTGTTCAAAATCACCGCTTGATTTTTGTAATGACAGGCATATTCGAATCGTCATATCTCCTTAACGAAGCGACGTTAAGACATGAGGCTTGTCCCGGTATATCTTCAGACACTCCTGACGCTCACAATTCAAGAAGTTTTTTCTCACCTATTACTGTTCTGAGATCAGTTACACTTGTTTGAGGGTAGGAAATTCGTCCTTCGCTCAGATTTCTTCAGATTTCAAACTCTGGAAATGAGGCACTTTTTCTCTCGTCATATCTTTTGATGGATTTCCACACAGACCTGAAAATTTCCATGACTGTTCACCAAAGCCTGCTGTCTCTTACGGTGAAAGAATGATATCGATACTCAAATAGATTTAGAGTTAGAAAGCGTTGTTTGAGGGCAAGTCAAGGCAGTTTTGCTTTGCCTCTACTCAGTTATGGTGCATTACAAGTCAAATATCTTTAATAATTCATATTTTAATGATAAATTGTCAACACTTTAAGATTCCCCCATCTCTTCTGAACAAAACGGTGTAAGAATGACTGTTCTAGCCCCTACGGTTAGGAAATTATGGCCATTTGTTTGAGAGGAATCCTCACTATGAGAAATTCACTGCAGAAATCCTGTCTCTGTGCTCTGTGTGTGTAAAAACCATTGACTGTAGAAAACATGGACGACGCGACTCCGCCTCCTCCCATTGTGCAAAAATGAAGCCAAAATATCCCGCTTGTGGAGGCTGCCATCTTGCAAATTTGGAGCCAGAGTCTGCGCAGTAGTGACTTGAGGTGGAGCAACTGTGTAACGCTCCCGCCCACACACCCGCTGGACGTGACCGCAAACACGCCCCCCTACACTTTTTACGTAGCCCGGCTGCTCGAGTTTTTTTGCTGGTTTACCGCGACTGACGACTCGTTTAATTAAGGTAAATACAACCATGTCACTGTTATAAAAAAGACACACAGCTTAACATCTTATAGTTCTAAAATCACTTTGTTGTTAATTCGTTAGCTAGATTAGCCGCTGGCATACGCACTGTGTTAGAGGCTTGTTGCTAGCTAGTTAGCGATGCTACACACCTGCTACTCTAATAGTCTGTGTTATTGAAGGATTCAGCACTTCTTATGTTTGTTTTTATCCATTTTTAGACAGCGATGAGATCACCTGCACACGCTACAGAAGCCCAGAGTTACTGTTAATATCAAAAATATAATGCTGTCCTTTGAGATTTTAACATAAGACTGTGAGTGTCATGGATCTAAAACTGTTTAAATCTTCAGAGCCCTCTACATCCTGGTAACATGGAGACTTTAAAAACAGCAGCAGAACGTTTCAGTAGTGTAGTCTAATTTGTCCTTTTCATTTAATAATAGAGTCCATATTATATCAACAGCTACATTCACCCTGGAGAGAAACTAGTGAGGGAGACCATCAGGACCAAGCTGGGTTTCCTGGGTCCAGAGGTTTGGAGAAACTTCTTCCTTTTCTTTCATCACAGCTGTCCTGTGCCAGAAGTTCTGTTGACCGACTGAGAGAGGCTTCATTTAAGAAACACCAGGAAGACTGAAGCTCATCGCATTGATCAAGCAGGACTCATGATCTTCACCAGCAGCTCCCTCACAGAGAAATCTTCAGCACTCCTCCGTAGGCCTGATCCAGGAGATGGATACACCCAGCATTTCATGAACACTGTGATGAGACCTTTGGTTTGTGTAATGTTATAAATACTCAGATACTCCCCAGAGGCTCCAGACTTTTATATAAAGATATTATATTCAGTCCTGTAGAAAGTTATATATTTAAAAATATATGATCCTCTCTGGTTACTCTGGTATGAATAACTCTGAATCACTTATAGTAAATAACACACAATCTGCAAAAAACTGTGTTTGTAGTTCAACATACAAGTGACGACCTTTGACCTTCATCAGGTTTTATTTAATTGTGTTAGAGAAAATCTCATATGCTCTTCATGCAGCTGAGTACATCAAGTGTTTAAAACGGAAGCTGTGCAGGTCTGAGATCAGCAGCTTTGTGAAACACCAAACTGAGGTCCTGTTAATACTGATATATAGTGACACAGTTACATGAGTGATTAATCCTTTCGTTTTTTTTGTCTTTAACTTTATCAATAAAGCTGCAGCTTTCACTACAGCACATGTGGTACTTTAACCTTTGTACTGTTTTCATCAGTTCATTTTGCAGTTAACATGTGAACATGTTGGATGATCTGTCTGCTGTCACTGGGTGGTGCTGAGGTCTGAATCTGAGGGCAGCTCCTGTAATCACAAAGACAACAGAACCATCAAACTCAGATATAAATTTTATCCCTCAAAACTGAAATAAAGCTGATTCTTCTGTCCTCACACACTCAGGATCTGAAGTTCTTCTCTTACATTTTTTCAGTATTACAGTACACTACAGTACTTTAATCCATAGTTCCTGATTAATGAGGAGTTACTGAAGTACAAGCTTTTGAAAAAGATGTTACTGTCTTTACAGATGTGGCACGAGACTGAAAACATGCTGTTGTTTGCACATATTTGATATTCAGCTCTGCACAGGAGCTGAAGCAGAGTGCAGCCTGTTGCTTTTACAGTATAATACTTGTAATAAAAGTACAGTAACAGTAATTAGTGACTGATTAGCCCGGAACGTTTCTCTTGATTTCTTTAGTAAGTTCATTCACCTGCACAGATTAGCTAAACGAACCCTGACAGCCGAGTGCTCATCTTAGCTAGCTAGGTCTCAGGACATAGCTAAGGACGGTAGTTACGGATTAGCTTACAAACACGATTAACTTACCGAAAAAGTGCAGCGGGGCCTCGGGTCCTTCTGTCGGGTAGTCCAGTTTACTGAAGAACACCTCAGACTGTCAGGTTAAAACACTCGGTCGTGTTTTTGTAGCCTACGCTCTATCTGCTATTCCCGAACAGAGATACGCAAGTTTCTCCATGACTGCAGCTGCCAGTCAAAGCTGCTATGATGACGTTTCACCCCAATTTAACATCACCGCGGTAGGAATTAGAATCAAACTTATGGGAAAGGAGACCCCTTGGACATCAATCAGCATGATGAGAACTATTGATAACAAAAGAAAGAATCTTTGGAAAAAAATTATCTGAGGAGAATAAATTTATTTTAGTCTGACCCCAGTCCCATCCGCTAACATGGAGGAGGCGGGGTTTATGACCTATACTGCAGCCAGACACCAGGGGGCGATAGAGACGTTTTGGCTTCATTTTTGGGGAGCTGTCGCGTCGTCCATGTTTTCTACAGTCAATGGTAAAAACGGCTGCACCTGTTTTGGCGGGAAAAAGCACACAGCCTCTCTGATTGGTGGATTCAAATTTAGCAGCTCCCAGGCTGCTTGACTGACCTAGAAAGTTGCTCCTCTCTCCCTGTGTGTGTGTGTGTGTGTGTGTGTGTGTGTGTGTGTGTGACAGAGAGAGAGAGAGAGAGAGAGAGAGAGAAAGCCTTTTTATGGGATCATCTCATTGTAAGATTCAAATTCAATATATTTAGACTGGTTGACTGAATTTGATCCTGTGTGTGTCTCTCTGTGCATGTGTGTTTCCATATGTGTCCATATTTGTGATTGTGTGACTGTTATACTTTTTTTTGCTGATTTTTTTTCATTTAACAATTACATTTGAAGGATCCTCAGCATGTTCAGCATTTTTTCAGCTGTCCATTTTGCTTTTCCAGTTTTTCTGTTTAAGTTATTACTATTGTGCTAAATCATATTATTTCTGCTATTTTATAAGATTTGTGCTAAATATAGTATTTCTGCCAAATATAGTATTTCTGATTAATTATAGTTTTTCTACCAAATCATAGTACAGTATTTTTGCTTTTTATAGGATTTTTATAGGATATTTATATTGCTTAATATAGTATTTCTGCTTTTTATAAGATTTGTGCTTAATATAGTATTTTTGCTTTTTATAGGATTTGTGCTTAATACAGTATTTCTGCTAAATGTAGTATTTATGCTTAATCATACTATTTCTATATATTTTTGCCAGGTCCTCTGTGAGGACTGAGACATTCAAATTTACATATCAGGGCCTGCACGGCTTCCCAGCCAGCCAATCATATCTGAGGCCTGCCCTTTCTTCTCTCGTCATATCTCAGCAACGGATGTTTAAAGAGCAATGAAAATCGCAGTCAAAGTACACCAAAGTCCGCTGATTCACCCAGTACAAGAATTATGCTTCTAGTCCACCTAGTTTTTGAGTTACACGACGTTTTGTAACTCCAAAAAACGGCGCTCTTTGCCTCTCACCGCGATCTAATTCTGACTGCTCATCACCCTGTTTTCCAGCCGCTTGTTCTCTTTCCCAGTGGCGCAGCTGGTAATGACACAGGTCTGCAACCCAAAGGTCGTGGGTTCAATTCCACCTTGGTCAACATGTTTTTTTTACCTACAATTTACTACACTATCACAGACCACTAATTCATATTGATCATTTATTACAATTCTGCAAACTTTTATGATTTTAGCAGCTTTTCCAAATCATGGTTTTTGTGCCAAATCATAATATTTGTGTTATGTTATAGTATTACTACTAAGTGGAGGAATTTCTGTCATGTTACAGTATATGCGCTGATTACAGTATTTCTGTATAATAGAATTTTGGCAAATCTCCTCAGACCAACACAAAGTCTGGAAACTGCATAGAAAGTCAATGGAGAGCTTGTTCAAAATCACCGCTGGATTTCTCTAATGAGAGGCATTTTCAAATCGTCATATCTCCTTAACGCAGCGAAGTTAAGACATGAGGCTTGTGCCAATATATCTTCAGACACTCCTGACGCTCACAATTCAAGTATTTTTTTCTCACCTATTGCTTCTTAATTCAGATAAAACTGAGGTTATTGTACTCGGCCCTGAAAATCTTAGAAATATGGTATCTAAGCAGATTCTTACTCTGGATGGCATTACCTTGGCCTCCAGTAACACTGTGAGAAACCTTGAGTCATTTTGACCAGGACATGTCCTTCAACGCACATATTAAACAAATATGTAAGACTGCTTTCTTCCATTTGCGCAACATCTCTAAAATTAGAAATATCCTGTCTCAGAGTGATGCTGGAAAAACTAGTTCATGCATTTATTACTTCCAGGCTGGACTACTGTAATTCTTTATTATCAGAATGTCCTAAAACTCGCTGAAAAGCCTTCAGCTAATCCAAAATGCTGCAGCAAGAGTCCTGACAGGGACTAGAAAGAGAGAGCATATTTCTCCTGTTTTGGCTTCCCTTCATTGGCTTCCTGTTAAATCCAGAATTGAATTCAAAATCCTGCTCCTCACATACAAGGTCTTAAATAATCAGGCCCCATCTTATCTTAATGACCTTGTAGTACCATATCACCCTATTAGAGCACTTCGCTCTTGCACTGCAGGCTTACTTGTTGTTCCTAGAGTATTTAAAAGTAGAATGGGAGGCAGAGCCTTCAGTTTTCAGGCCCCTCTTCTGTGGAACCAGCTTCCAGTTTGGATTCGGAGACAGACACTATCTCTACTTTCAAGATTAGGCTTAAAACTTTCCTTTTGCTAAAGCATATAGTTAGGGCTGGACCAGGTGACCCTGAATCCTCCCTTAGTTATGCTGCAATAGACGTAGGCTGCCGGGGATTCCCATGATGCATTGAGTTTTTCCTTCCAGTCACCTTTCTCACTCACTATGTGTTAATAGACCTCTCTGCATCGAATCATATCTGTTATTAATCTCTGTCTCTCTTCCACAGCATGTCTTTCATCCTGTTTTCCTTCTTTCACCCCAACCAGTCGCAGCAGATGGCCCCGCCCTCCCTGAGCCTGGTTCTGCCGGAGGTTTCTTCCTGTTAAAGGGAGTTTTCCTTCCCACTGTCGCCAAAGTGCTTGCTCATAGGGGTCATATGATTGTTGGGTTTTCTCTGTATTTATTATTGTGCTATCTACTGTACAATATAAAGCGCCTTGAGGTGACTTTTGTTGTGATTTTGCGCTTTATAAATAAAATTGAATTGAATTGAACCTATTACCATTTGGCCATGAATTGGGTTTGTTTGAGGGTAGGAAATTCGTCCCTCGCTCAGATTTCTTCAGATTTCAAACTCTGGAAATGAGGCACTTTTTTCTCTCGTCATATCTTTTTAATGGATTTCCACACAGACCTGAAAATTTCCATGACTGTTCACCAAAGCCTGCTGTCTCTTACAGTGAAAGAATGATATCGATACTCAAAATAGATTTAGAGTTAGAAAGCATTGTTTGAGGGCAAGTCAAGGCAGTTTTCGCTTTGCCTCTACTCAGTTATGGTGCATTAGAAGTCAAATATCTTCAATAATTCATATTTTCAAGATAAATTGTCAACACCTTAAGATTCCCCCATCTCTTCTGAAGAAAACGGTGTAAGAATGACTGTTCTAGCCCCTACGGTTAGGAAATTATAGCCATTTATTTGAGGGGAATCCTCAATATGAAAAATAGACAGCACAAATCCTGTCTCTGTGCTGCGTGTGTGTAAAAACAGGTGCACCTGTTTTGGCGGGAAAAAGTACACAGCCTCTCTGATTGGTGGATTCAAATTCAGCAGCTCCCAGGCTGTTTGGCTGCTGCTGCTGCTAGTGTGTGTGTGTGTGTGTGTGACAGAGAGAGAGAGAAAGAGAGGGCGAGAGAGAGTTTTTATGGGAGCATCTTATTGTATGATTTAAATTCAATATATTTAGACTGGTTGACTGAATTTGACCCTTTGTGTCTGTCTGTGCTTGTGTGTTTCCATATGTGTCCATATTTTTGATTGTGTGACTGTTATACTTTTTTTTGCTGATTTTTTTTTTTTCATTTAACAATTACATTTGAGGGACCCTTAGAATGTTCAGCATTTTTCAGCTGTTCATTTTGCTTTTCCAATTTTCTATTTAAGTTATTACTATTGTGCTAAGTCATAGCATTTTCTGCTGCTTTTCAGTATTTGTGCTAAATACAGCATTTCTGCTAATTCATACTATTTCTGCTATTTTATTGTATTTGTGCTAAACCATAATATTTCTACTAAACACAGTATTTCTGGGTAATCATAGTATTTCTCTGTATTCCTGCCAGCTCCTCAGGGAGCCAATCCTCTGTGAGGACTGTAATTTTCAAATTGACATATCAAGTCATGCACGACTTCCCAACCAGCCAATCATATCTGAGGGCTGAGACATTCAAATTTGCATATTGAGCCCTTCATGCCTTCCCAGCCAGTCAATCACATCTGAGGGCTGACACATTCAGATTTGCATATTGAGGCCTTCATGCCTTCCCAGCCAGCCAATCATATATGAGGGCTGAGACATTCAAATTTGCATATTGGGGCTTTCATGGCTTCTAAGACAACCAATCATCTATGTCATATATCTATAATTATTCATATTTTTTTTTAAAAAGACAACACTTGATGATTCCCCCATGTCTTCTGAACAATAGAATGTTAGACCTGAGACCTGAAAATTTCCATGACTGTTCACCAAAGCCTGCTGTGTCTTACGGTGAAACAATGATATCGATACTCCATATAGATTTAGAGTTACAAAGCGTTGTTTGAGGGCAAGTCAAAGCAGTTTTTGCTTTGCCTCTACTCAGTTATGGTGCATTAGAAGTCAAATATCTTCAATAATTCATATTTTAATGATAAATTGTAAACACTTTAAGATTCCCCCATCTCTTCTGAACAAAACGGTGTGAGAATGACTGTTCTAGCCCCTACGGTTAGGAAATTATAGCCATTTGTCTGAGGGAAGTCCTCAATATGAAAAGTAGACAGCACAAATCCTGTCTCTGTGCTGCGTGTGTGTAAAAACGGCTGCACCTGTTTTGGCGGGAAAAAGTATGCAGCCTCTCTGATTGGTGGATTCAAATTTAGCAGCTCCCAGGCTGCTTGACTGACCTAGAAACTTGTTTGTCTCTCCCTGTGTGTGTGTGTGTGTGTGTGTGTGTGTGTGTGTGTGTGTGTGTGTGTGTGTGTGTGTGAGAGAGAGAGAGAAAGGGAGGCGAGAGAGAGTTTTATGGGAGCATCTTATTGTATGATTTTAATTCAATATATTTAGACTGGTTGACTGAATTTGATCCTGTGTGTGTCTCTCTGTGCTTGTGTGTTTCCACATGTGTCCATATTTGTGATTGCGTGATGGTTATACTTTTTTTTTGCTGATTTTTTTTTCATTTAACAATTACATTTGAGGGACCCTTAGCATGTTCAGCATTTTTTCAGCTGTTCATTTTGCTTTTCCAATTTTTCTATTTAAGTTATTACTATTGTGCTAAGTCATAGCATTTCTGCTGATTTTCAGTATTTGTGCTAAATACAGCATTTCTGCTAAATCATACTATTTCTGCTATTTCATAAGATTTGTGCTAACTATAGTGTTTCTGCTAAAAAATTGTATTTCTGCCAAATATAGTATTTTTGATTAATTATAGTTTTTCTACCAAATCATAGTACAGTATTTCTACTTTTTATAGTATTTCTACTAAATGCAGTATTTCTGGGTAATCATAGTATTTCTATATATTTCTGCCAGCTCCCCAGGGAGTTAATCCTCTGTGAGGAGTGTAATATTCAAATTTACATATCAGGGCATGCACGACTTCCCAACCAGCCAATCATATCTGAGGCCTGACACATTCGAATTTGCATATTGGGGCATTCATGGGTTCTAATACAACCAATCATATCTGAGGCCTGACACATTCAAATTTGCATATTGGGGCCTTCATGGCTTCCCAGCCAACCAATCATCTATGTCATATATCTATAATATTTCATATTTTTATTTTAAATGGTCAACATTTCAAGATTCCCCCATGTCGTGTGAACAACACGGTGTAAGAATGACTGTTTTAGCCCCTACGGTTAGGAATTTATGGCTGTTTGTTTAAGGGGAATCCTCACTATGAGAAATAGACTGCAAAAATCCTGTCTCTCTCTGTGTTGCATGTGTAAAAGCCTGCACTTGGTGCACCAGTTTTGGCGGGAAAAAGCACACAGCCTCTCTGATTGGTGGATTCAAATTGAGAAGCTCACAGCTGTTTGACTGACCTAGAAACATGCTGTTAACAGCCCCTGTTCACTTGCTGATGCTGCTGTGTGTGTGTGTGTGTGTGTGTGTGTGTGTGTGTGTGTGTGTGTGTGTGTAAGAGAGAGAGAGAGAAGAAAGACACACACAAAGACCCTTTTAGGGCAGCATCTCATTGTTGGATAAAAATATTATATATTCAGACTGGTTGACTGGCATAGACCCTGTCTGTGTGTGTCTCTCTCTGTACATTTGTGTATCCATATTTGATTTCTTGTGTATTTGTTGATTTGTGTATCCATATTTGATTTTGTGTGTATCTGTTGGCTTTTCTTATTTGTTTTTTTTTTAAATGTATTTTTATTTTATTTTTTCACAGGTGAACAACAATTAGTTTTCAGCGAACTTAACCATGTTCCTTTTTATTCAGCTTATCATTTTACCTTTCCAATATTTTCACTTAAGTTATTACTATTCTACTCAATCATATTATCTGTTCCAAATCATTGTTATTAAGCTATATTGTAGGATTTCTGCTAAATCATAGTATTTCTACTATATTATATTTTTCTTTCTAAATATAGCATTTCTGCTATAGAATAGTATTTCTGCTATGTTATAATATTTGTGCTAAACTGGAGTATTTTTGCTAATACATAGTATTTATTTAAAATTACAATATTCATAGTATATTACAGTGTCTCTTTTAAATCGCAGCATTTCTGCTATGTTGTACTGTTTTTCTAAATCATAGTATTTCTGTAATGTTTAAGAATGTTTGGCTAAATATATTCTTTCTGTTATCTTATACTATTTCTCCTAAATTCTTGTATTTTTGAGAAGTTATCGTGTTTCTGTTAAGCTACAATGTTTCTGCTAAGTTCTGCTATGCTATTGTATTTCTGCCAAGTATTATGTTTCCTCTAAGATATTGCAGTTCTGCTAAGTTACTACATTTTAGCAAATTTCCTTTGCTTCTGCAAATTTTTACAATTTTTACAATTTCTGCAACTTTTCAGCTTTTTCAGCTATTTTTAGCAGACAGCTTCAGCATTACAGCATCCACACTGCATTTTCGCAGGAAATGCAAATTTTTCTAGTTGTTTGCTGTTTTCGCGATCGCGTCGTGCATGAGGATATCACCAGGTAAACTCGCGACATTTTTAAACATTTTGTTGTTCAACGGCATCAAGACTGACGGAGTGTGTTTGAGATAACGTCACAAGTGTCACAGATGACACATTTGGCGTTTTTTTTTGGCTGGTTTGTCGGTAGCAGCTCCTGAAACGCAAGACTGCCACACATCTGTTCGACCAACGCCAGTTGATCTAAACGCCAGTTGATCTGGAACACCGGCAGATTTGTGCTGAACTATGCTGCACACAGCTGATGTTAGCCAGGAAAACATTACACACTGACTTTAATACAAACACACACAGTTTGTTGTGTGAAGAAATCAAACATGAGCTGAACAAACAGTAAAGTTCCTAAAGACAAACTGTTAAAGGAGGAAACAAAGCAAACTTACAGTTTCTTCACACCAACAACAAGCTCCACTCCACAGCTGGACACTAAACACAGACACACAGGTGAGCTGCTTCCTGGAAGGAGGCGGGACTCCACCTGAAGTTCAGCACAGGTGGGAGGGGCTCAGCTCTGTGTGTGTTGATGTGTTAACTTTAAAAAAATGCCGTCAGACTGAGTCAGAGTAAAGTTCATATGCTGACGTGTGAAGACATGAAACCTTGTTGTAGCTGCAGGTGTGAACACACTGATCCCAGATCAGCTCTGCTGTATTTGTAACATGAACATTTCTGCTGCAAAGTGAGAGGTCAGATAAAATGCTTTTGCCATTATGTAATCTGTAACTTCCACATAGTATGCTGATCAGTGTAATTTTCAATGATAAAATTGTAATAGAGACGAGCAAACATATTAGCAGATCTGAGAAGGAAAAACCTGTGTTATGAAAATGATTTTAATCTTTTATACATGATTGCATTTGAGCATATTAAAGAGCTGTGGCTCCTGGTCAAGTGAAGGTCAGAAACTCTTGGCAGGCGCTATGATCAGCCAATACAAGGTGAGAAGAACAGGAGCTCTGAAAGGAATTGCAACACACCTGCTTAGTTATTACTTATATCCTTTAGAGCTAAGATTTAAGTTTGTATCATTTATCACGTATATCTTTTAAGTAAGTTTTAAGGTTCATTTATCTTCAGTTTAAGTAAGTTTCCTTCGTGGTTTGAGTGTGACATTTAGCCTAGAAATCACACAGAGTTCAGCTGTGTATGTGCACAGGCCTTATGTCTGGCTGAGACGGGAGGTGTAAGGCTAGCAGAGGTGCAGACGGGGTCATGACACATACATAGCCTACACAGCAGGCGCCCACACATACACACACACTCACACACACATACACACCATAACAGATCTATTTTGGTAGGTGAGAAGTGAAGATGGGTTTTTGCTGCAATTGCAGAATTGTGCCGAGGTACTTAGAGGAAGTGCAACTGAGGTTGAGACAAGAAGGCGTACGTGGGGCGACGCCGGGATGGAGATGAGACGTAATGTTCTTTAAACTATGTTAAAGTTCACGGAACATTTTGTGGTTTAAGTGACGTAAGCTGTACTTTGTATGTTTTGCAAAAGAGGGGGGGGCTTTGTTGTTGTATCCATATAAAACCTTGTGTAATTGTTGTAAGTTCAGTTCGACGCTGAAATCTGCACAGCGGTCGGGCTCACACATGTGTTTATTAAAATGCCGTCTAAGTACACCAGGCTGGATCTGTGGTTATTTTTAGATTCCCTCTCTCAATACTTTTGAACCTTAACATTTGGGGGCTCGTTCCGGTGAGAAAGAGGGAATTTTGGTGTAGATGGAGAGATCCAGGGTCCGTGGTGATTAGATGGGCAGATACGAGTCAGTGGTCTGAAGTGAGAGACAAGCCGGCTTAAACAAAAGGTAAGGCACATACCTGTTGAAGTTTCCAAAATGTGCTAGAATTGGATATGACAAAATTGAAGTCTACTCACTGAAAATTACTGGTGAATGTCTGTTTTGAGTTTGCTGAAATTTTTATGAGGTTTACCGGTTGAAGTAATGATAATGAAGTATAAGTGACAGTACTGAGTAATGAGAATGAAAGAATGAAAAGAGAATTAAAGCAGTTGGACTGCTAAGTGAAGCTTAGAATGATAGGTAATTGGCATGTCTGTGAATATGCAGTTTTGATTGACTATAAAGCTGGGCTTGGACATCAATAAGATTACTTGTGATCTTAGGTGGTGTTTTCAGAACTTTGATTAAATTATCTTAGGGCGGGGAGCAGGGCTCCTAGGACTGCATCAAGTTCAGGGTGGGAACCCCTCCCTTTCAGACGTGGGAAAGGGTCCTCCGGCGTGAGGGTATCCCAGGTGGCCACTGCCAATGACTTGGGACCATTGGTTTAAAATAGCCCCTGGTAGTTTACCAGGTTGTCGTCAGGGACGGCATTGTGCAGTTTTTGGTCAGTAGAAACCCGGTTTCGGGCGTGGAACTTTAACTTAAAACTTCGGGGAAGCCTGGGATGTGAAATGCCCCAAAATAGAGCTTCAGGCAGAGTCTGGGTTGGTTCACGCTTTTAAATTCTGTTAGGGCACTAGCAATCGGGCCACCGTCGGGGACGGGACAAGGGCTAAATTGGTCGCAAAAAACTCAGGGAGTTTTCCGCAGGGCGGTTATTATTAAATTTGTCGAAATTCGGTAGGTGTTTAAGAGGCCTAAGAAATCTGTGCAGTGTAAATATAAGACGTCTCTGTGTAATATAAAATATGAGATCTATGAGTAAGATCAGTCTCTGTGTGTCAGTGCACTACCGGATGTGCACTGATGGTGTGTGTAAATGCAAATGAGGAGCGGTGACGCGCAGAGAGGGTGGTTTCAGTTTCGAGAGTATTGAGCTTTAACTATTGTTTGAAAATATTGCTGAATGCCTGTATATAAGAGGTTGGTGTTGCTTATTACGAGAGTATAAATACAGTAATTAATAATACATTAGTGTGGATGTATAGTAATTGACTGAATTTTGATAGATGTATATATCTTGAGCCATAAAGGCTGGTGTGTTTTATTTTTAGTTATGTGTGTGTGGTGAGAAGCTGTGAGAACGATGAGAGGTTTCAGTTTCTTTTTTCTTTTTGACTTGCTCTTTCTGATCATGGAAGGCATGTCCAAAATACTCGTATGAAAGCGTATTTCGTGTGATTTTAACTGTGTGAATGCTGTCAGTATTTGATTTGAGTGACTCTGCGTGAGTTGTCTGAGTGAGAGAAAAGGCAGTGTGTGTGAGACGATGGATGGCGTCTGAAAGAGGTTAGAACATTTAAAAGTGTGTATGAAATAATGGTATGAAATATATTTCTTGTGTGATGTAGAGTAGGATGTTTTAAAGTTTGAAAGTGCTTTTAATTCAAGAAATGCATGAGTGATGGTATGAGAGGTTGAGTCTCTTTTCTCTCAGTTCAAAAACACATAAGTATATACACTTGGTTAATTGTTCTGATGTTTGAAAGAGCTCTATTTAAATGTGTGTGAGTGAGATGAAGGTGTATTGTTTTTTTTTTTTAGATTAAGATTTAGTAGAATAAAAGAGGGTAAATACAAAGAAAAAAACAAAAGAGTTAGATTAGTTTGAAGAACAGGAAATATAGCTCTGTGTACCGCGGCTGTGCGACAGGAAATAGGGAACAGGAACTTTGCATGCCCATATATGGGAACTGACTGTGTAAAGGAAGAACACAGAGAGACAGATGAGTTACTACCTCTAGACACATAAAGCAAATGAAGCCTTTAAGAAAAGAAATGAATATAATACTAATTGTATGCTTTAGTGTGCCAATACAGGTGGACTCTCTCAACACTGATCCTTGAGTGCAGCAGCAGAACAATAGATTAACAGAATTGGGAGAATAAGCCAGTCTTTGGCTCGAAATTGTGCAGCTTCATCAGTCACTTTGTCCCTAAACTGAGAAGAAGTTCAAAGGACAGTCAACCTCCTGATGAAGACCGACAGAACATCATGGAATCGAATACAGCAGGCAAACGACAGTGCCACTGATCCATTAACACTGATGACGACTGACGACCAGCAGCAGCATGTAAGAGTAATGCAACATGTACTGTGAAAATACAGGCTGGACAGTTGAACAGTGGGATAAATAATTGTGGAAGAGCACTGGACATTGAGTGTCATATTTGCCATGCTTGAAGTAATTTTGGAAGAGAAGACTGAAAAGCCGGACGGGAACTTAACTTCGAAGAAGAATACGGAAAGATCAAATCAGAGAAGAAACAGACTGTGTTTGCTGGAGCTTTGAAGCCCGAACAGGACATTGTGCAGAGAGGACCAGTGAGAGATGAAGCTGGACGAGTTTGACTGTAAGATTATAGGATAATTGGATCGGAAAAATTGCAACCTGAACTCATGAAGGTTTAGGGATGTCCACCACAGCATAACAAAGAGGTAAACATTAGAAAAGGTAAGAATAATGAGAGAAAATAATTGTCATTACCTTAATGAACAGAAAACACACATGCACAAATTGTTACATGTGAAATTATTTTTGAAATGAATTAGAAGTGAGATAGTTTGAATTTAAAGCTCAGTGAAAAGAGGCATAAGTTAAATATGAATATATAGGATGCAATGAAGAAACAGCTTACACGTAGTGTACATTAACATGAATACATAAAAAATGCAACGAAGAAAGCAGCTTACACTCAATTAACATGAAAATGCAACGAGTAAAATGCTTACATTCATATTCATGATATAAACATGACATAATTGGTATTTGTGACAGGAGAGAGAGAAAAGTGGGTCGTTTGACCACTTGTGGTAATAATGAAAATGTCTTAGTTTGTTATTTTTAGGAGCAAAGCAGACCCGGACCAGTTCTCCACGGCACCAGTCGGAAGGAAATTCTAGGTTAACATCAATGGATATGTTAAGGCAAGTTTCTGGTTGAATTGGTCACAGGATGATGTGTCCAGAAACCTGAAAAGCAAGCCCTAACTCCTGGCTGAAGACCAGGAGGGCGGTTATTCTAGGTGGGAAATTAAAGTTGGGGCTAGTAAATTCGGGAAAGAGAAAACTGACTGCTTAACTGGAGAATTGGGAAGGAGTTTGAAAGACTGCGAAGCCATAGATGCATAAATAACACCCACAAACAGAAAATGCATTAACTTTACAAAGACAACCTGATGAAGTTTAATGCATAGAGATATTGAATAAACCTGGCTAAGAACATAAGCATATGCAATGAAGATCGGCTTGCTGCTTGTATGAGTGAGAGAATGGTGTGAATGTTTAATGTAATAGATGGAAAAAACAAAAGATTATTTGGCGAAATATATAAGGGTAAAGTATCAGGATATTTGATTACGGTGGTCAGGTCTGCTCAGAGGGGCAGATTTGGACAGGAAATTTATAATTTAAGGATGATACGTTGTTGAAATTGGTTTTTATCTTGTGCTGAATGGAAACATGGCAGAGTGAGGAAGGGAGACATTGTGCAAACGGTCTTTGATCTTTTGACGAGGTGTTCGGTGCGTTGAATGGGTGAAATTTAAGATTGTTTAAGATTTTTTGGGGCTGTTGTTTTTCATTTTAATAGAGGGAGTTTTGATAAACATGGACATGTCTAAAAGGGCCCATAGTTTTTGTAACAGTGCACTTAGGAAAAAAACCTGGTAGGTGATTTTGTTTTGTACTTTGATGAGCTAATAATCAGCTCTCTTTTTTCATTTTTGTTCTAAGCAGGCCTGGAAGAGAGTGAACTGACGGCGCTGACAAAATTACCAAGTACGAAAATCAGGTGGGCTTTATCGATTATAAATTGGCTGAAAAGGAGACCTAATTGGCGGTGAGTCTCTGTTTAATTTTAGGATTGCCGCGAGTCAATCCAGTCAAAAGTATAGAGAACTATTTTCCTAAAAAGGAAAAACGAAATAAAACAAATGATTGAGCTCATTTTGCTGATGTGGAGCATCTGACGTGCGCAGAAGGCTGCAGTATCAGCAAAAACATCATGTGTGAATGCATGTGAGTGAAATAAATGAAAGGACAAGTGGGAGACTTAAATCTGGGGATGCTGATTTTGGGATGTTGATGTTTACTTTGAGGTAATTATTTACTGGGGTTGGATTATGTTATTACATTCTAGAATGCTAAATGCTAAAAGGGAAACATTGTTTGATGTAACTCAAGTTACCATTAGCTGGGGTAACACATGATCAATAACTGTTCTGTTTAAGTTTATTTTTTGTTATGACATAGACGGGATCAAAGGGGGAAAGTTGAGAATGAAATGTAAACTACAGGTTTTGTTTCCAGGAAATTCCAAGGATCTAGAGTTCGATGGAGCAACGAGTTTGAGAAGATTTAACATGATGATTAAATTGATTTTGTTCCTTAAACACAGGTTTTCAGGGCTGGAGCAAAATCCCGGAGAGGAGGATGGCTGAAGTGGTTGGAGAAATGAAATGACTAACCTTTTTTCCCTTTTAATTTCCTAAGCTTGGGTGAAGCATGTTGAGTTTTTTGCCACATGAGATGTGTCAAAAAGAGAGGGATTTAAGATTTAATTTGTTTAATTTGAAATGGGTTTTAGTATGATTTTAACTATTGGGGTTTTTGATAACTTAGATATAGTAAAACTGAGGCAGAAAATGTTATTTTTTAAAGAAAGGAGTAAAATGAACTGAAGTCGGTTTAGAAGATAAATTGCTGGTGTTAATAAGAAGTGTATAAAACTTAAAGGGAAACTGTGGGAATATAGGATATGCTTTGGGGAAAACAGGGAAGATTTTCTTTTGTGAAGAGTTTATAAATAGATTTATTTCTAGGATAAAGGAGAGCTTTTGATGAGGATGTTAGAAGTGTTACTGACCCAAATGAATAGTATTGAAGATTACATACACAGGAATGATTTCATACACATTGCATTTTGTGCTCATTAAAGAAATGTTGCTCAGGTCAATAACTGCAATTTATTGTGCAAGATGACCTGAGCATTGAAGGCTGCGCACGCTTACAGACATATAGAGTTCATCAACACACAGGACAGTATTGATTTGAGGCCAAAGGCCTGAAATCCCTTTAGCTTTTAACTGAATTTGAGTTGACCCAATAACAAATGACAGAAAAGAGGAACTGAATAGGAGTTTTGCTTGTAATTAAACTGTGTGACATGTAAAATATTGAGATAACACATGCAGCTCTAAATTAGTCCTCTTATATAAAATGTAGTTACAGAATAATAAATGCTTGTTGAAGTGACTAAGTTTTTGTTTAAAACAGAAGCAAAGGGAAAAAGCTTATATATTTTGGTTGAGTCTGATAAAGTATAAATTAGAATGTACCATTACAATAAGAGCAGCAAAATGAAATAAAATGATATATTAAAACAGGGTAAACACAGGAAATGTGAGTTCTAAAATACAGTTAGAGTTCAGCTTTTAGCTATGATGTAATTTATTTAGGAGCTATTGATAATGTGCTTACACTTAGTGAGTAAAATGGTTGTTTTTATCCTTTAGTAGAATAAGTAGAATAGAATAAGCAGGTATAATGATTCTCTTGATATATTTTCTTGGGAGAGGTGACTTTAGGTGAGAGGCACTTGCAGCAGCTACAGTTTTGTGCATAGGATGCTGATAATCAGATAAGGAACCAACAGGAAGCATAAGCAGAGACGTGCTTCCTTTGATCCTCTTAAAGGCAGTGCTTTTAAGAGTTTTACAAATGCTGACGGTTGAATAAGATATAAAAATAAAAGTCAAAAACCAAATACAAAATTAGGTTCATGTTTTGAGTAATATTAGGTTGAATCAGGTTCGAATAGAGAGAACAAGAGAGGGACCCAGAACAGGGACAGACCACTAGAGATTCACAAGTGGAAGGGGTCTCTCCCCGGGTATGAGTGGGTTCTGGGGTGAGGGAGGAGTGCTGATTGAGCTCTGCTCGCACTCTTATTCTCTCCTGCCCCTGATCAACTTTAGGCTCGCTGATACTTTGGTGTGATTAACCTCAAGCATGAGTGTTCTCAAGTGGGAGCTGGCATTTTATTATTAAGACCACCTAGATGACATGGGGTTGTCTGGTTTGCTAAGTCACAGGATGCCTAGAGAGGGTCAGTGATCCTAAAGTCCACGACGTCAGGGGTGGACAGGGAAGCAGCTGAATGGGACGAGGAGTGATGCACCTGAAAGTTTGGTGACCTCTGGTCAGCCAGAGGTCAAAAGGGGGAATGAGGGGTCAGATAAAATGCTTTTGCCATTATGTAATCTGTAACTTCCACATAGTATGCTGATCAGTGTAATTTTCAATGATAAAATTGTAATAGAGACGAGCAAACATATTAGCAGATCTGAGAAGGAAAAGCCTGTGTTATGAAAATGATTTTAATCTTTTATACATGATTGCATTTGAGCATATTAAAGAGCTGTGGCTCCTGGTCAAGTGAAGGTCAGAAACTCTTGGCAGGCGCTATGATCAGCCAATACAAGGTGAGAAGAACAGGAGCTCTGAAAGGAATTGCAACACACCTGCTTAGTTATTACTTATATCCTTTAGAGCTAAGATTTAAGTTTGTATCATTTATCACGTATATCTTTTAAGTAAGTTTTAAGGTTCATTTATCTTCAGTTTAAGTAAGTTTCCTTCGTGGTTTGAGTGTGACATTTAGCCTAGAAATCACACAGAGTTCAGCTGTGTATGTGCACAGGCCTTATGTCTGGCTGAGACGGGAGGTGTAAGGCTAGCAGAGGTGCAGACGGGGTCATGACACATACATAGCCTACACAGCAGGCGCCCACACACACACACACACACACACACATACACACCATAACAGATCTATTTTGGTAGGTGAGAAGTGAAGATGGGTTTTGCTGCAATTGCAGAATTGTGCCGAGGTACTTAGAGGAAGTGCAACTGAGGTTGAGACAAGAAGGCGTGCGTGGGCGGCGCGGGATGGAGATGAGACGTAATGTTCTTTAAACTATGTTAAAGTTCACGGAACATTTTGTGGTTTAAGTGACGTAAGCTGTACTTTGTATGTTTTGCAAAAGAGGGGGGGGCTTTGTTGTTGTATCCATATAAAACCTTGTGTAATTGTTGTAAGTTCAGTTCGACGCTGAAATCTGCACAGCGGTCGGGCTCACACATGTGTTTATTAAAATGCCGTCTAAGTACACCAGGCTGGATCTGTGGTTATTTTTAGATTCCCTCTCTCAATACTTTTGAACCTTAACAAAAGCTTCAAATGTTCAGCATGTTTCTCTGTTTCCAGTCTATAGATCCAGTCACACTTTCTACCTTCACCTGTGCAGTAAAGACTGAGAGCAGAGCTGAATCCAACCGTCCAATCAGTGAGCAGCATCAACACCTGAGCTTCATTCAGACTCTGTTATTGAAGATGTTGTTGGTACAAAGTTCATCTGCTGCTCACATGAATCCTGTGACCTTTATTTCACTGAATGTTTCTTCAAAGCTCATTTCAACCTGTTGAAGTCATGAATGAAAGTGCAGACTGAGAGTGGATCACATGATGTTTAAGGTGTGTCATGTGACATGTTCAGTATTGTCACACGTGTCTAGATTGTCCCTGATATCATAACTGCTCAAACACTGATGATTATATTTGAAGAATTATTACTGATGGCAGCAAAGTTTGAATGGAGCTCTCTGTCTGTGCTGATTTGTTGCCCTCTGGAGGTCAAAACACAAACTGCATGATGTCACTGTAACCACCACAGTGACAGGAAGTGTTTTTAAATGATGAAACATGTCAGTGATGCTGATAGTGTGTTCATCACAGACGCTCAGGCTTCATGTTGACATGAATCAAAGCAGAGAAACTGGAATGAATCAGGTGTTGTAGAAGATGGAGAAACAGGGTGGAGAGAGGATGCTGCTCCTTCTTTGAGATCAAACATGTCGTGTTGTTCACGTGCTGTCAGCGTGACGCAAAGAAAACATGGAAACAAAGTGTGAGTGAGATCAGTCCAAAGTAACAGAGTGAAGAGCAGCAGATGAAGCACAGAGGACACAAAAAGGAAGGAAAGAAGGAAACAAGGTCCATCTGTGTCCTTTCAAACAAACAAGCATCAATGTCCAGAAACATAAATCCACATATTTATACACATATTTATTTAATGAGAATGAAACAAGAATATTTATAACACATCAGCAATAATCAGGCCTGGGATCCTCCTGGTTACAAACAGGGTCCAGGACTGGGACACTCAGGTGGATCCTGCAGGGTCTGGTTCAGGAAAAGGTGGAGACCAACAGAAACAGTTTTAGTAGAAAGGTATGATTTCATTTATTTGAAGAGATCAGAGCATTATTCTGATTATTAAGCTTAAGTCAAATATACTAATGTGCACGGCGCCGTGACACTTAATGATCTGTTATTGTACATTTGTCACGTGTGTATTTGTTGTTGTATTGTTGCTGCCATGATGCATCACATGGGACCATCACACTACCACCACCACATGTGACTGTTGCTATGAGGCTCCTTTTCATTGATGCTGTGTTAGTTTCAGATGTAACAGGACTCAAAGCTGTCAGAAAGCTTTTGTCTCATCAGTCCACAGAGTCTTTCCCAAACGGGATCATCAACATGTTGTTGGACAGTGTGAGACCATCCTTTGTGTTCTTCTTGGTCTGCAGTGGTTTTCTCCTTGGACTCCTCCATGGATTCTCTTTCTTATTGTTCAATGATGACCTTAACTGAGGCCTGCAGCTCTTTCATGTTGTTCTGGGCTCTTTGTGAGCTCCTGGATGTCGATGTGCTCTTGGAGTCATGTTGGTGCCACTGGCTCCTGGGAAGGTTCCCACTGTTCCCCACTTTCAGCATTTGTGTCTGATGGCTCTCACCGTGGTTCAACAGAGTCCCAAAGCCTTAGAAATGGCTGTGAACCCTGTGCAGACTGACAGCTGTGACTCTGTCAGCTGATTGTGTAGATGGTGGCATTATGTGTTGCTGTTTGACATCTTTCAGCCTGTTCACTTTCTCACACGGGTTCTGTAGAAGTTGATGAGTCTGTTGATCCAACAGGTCTTCTAGTAATCAGGCTGAGTGTGTTTGTCAAACTGAACTCAGCTTTAGAAACAAATGTGCTTCATCACAGTTCATTCATGATTGAAGCAGAGGGGCAGTTATTTTTGCACACAGCTCAGGTAGGTTGGGATCACCTTTGTGCCTTAATCAATGACATCATCATTTATTTACTTGTGTTATCTTTGTCTAACATGAACATTTGTGTGATAACAAAGAAAGCCTGTTTGACACCAACCAGGACCTGGTCACATGATGCTGTCACTGAGCTGCACTGAAGCACATGCAGCTTCACCTCCAGCCTGTATTTTCCTGACACGTCCTGCAGCGCCTCCTCCTGGTAGAGCAGTTTGTTGGCCTGATTTCCATCAAATGTCAGCTGACTGCTGGAGCCTGAACTGTCCCTGTGCTCCAACCTTCAGGACTGAACACCAGAGTGGAGAAGAGAGCCTGAAGAGCCTCCACTGTGTCCTACAGGATGGATTCATGTTGACAGGAAGTTCAAACTGCCTGTGTCACTTCAACACACTCTCACAAAGAGTTTCTAACCTTCACTTCCTGGTTAAATAAAGGTGAAACAGGTTAAATATGTTTAACAGGGATGATCTCAGAGAAACAAAGTAGAGAAATCACAGGTAGAAACTTACAGACTGCAGCTGAGCTGTTATTTACAGGCTGTTACGTGTAGTTGGTGCACAGAAGGCTGTTCTGTTAAAACAACACATTTTTAGATTTTAAATATGATAATAACTCTGTAGGCCCCACACTGAGAGTCAGTGTGGAAAGGATGGAGGAGTCACTAATCTAACATTAACATTAAATAAAATAAATTATACTGAATATATTTGTTTCTGGGAAGAAAGTTTTCCTGTGTATTTGAATCAAAAAGACATTATGTGGATGTTCATGTGAAAATGAGCTGATGGTGAATCTAATTGAAGATGAACTGCATGGGTTGATGCTTCATAAAGTGAAGTATATTCATATGCAGCCAAATGTTCATATGTAATGGAGATTTCTATGTTAAGAAGAAAAGAAGAAAAAAACTGATACTGGTCCCACCATGACCTCTGACCTCTGACCTGCATCTACAGCACTGAGCCCTGACAGTGAGCAGCACTTGTTTCTTCAGCAGGATGTTTCCCTCCCTGCTGCAGACGGTGCAGGTGGAGGTGTTTGTGTCTCCATCTGTGGGGTATTTCAGGGTCAGACTGAGGTCTCCAGGTTACAGCAGCTTTCTCTTCATCTTCGTTGGGTCTCTGTAAAACTTGTGTGTCTCAGTTTGTTCCTGATGTGTTCCTGACTCGTTCTTTGGTAACTAGTCTGCAGCGTCCTGTAAAGTGCTGCAGACATGTTGGATGAAGAAGAACAGACAGACTGAGCCTCCACAGTCGGCCATGTCTCACACGCTTCCTTTCTTTGGGCCTCAGCATCAGCAACGTGTCTGCGGAGGATGTAGCTTTGAGTGACCACAACTGCGTCTTTGTTGACCTTCACTTGAGGACGTGCCATTGGATAAATGAGTCTATTTGAAACTTCAGAAACAAAACTCAGATCAGAAAACGGGAGAAATTCAAAGTTTTGTTTGACACAACCAGCTGTTGCGTCTCGAGCTGCCTCACCTATAAATGTGGCTCTAAAGCAGACAGCAACAAAAGTCTGATTTTCTGTAGAAAATTTTTTTTTGCCTGTCCCATTTGGATCTTTAGCCATCAGAATTGTTGTCTTAAGGCCAAGAAAGATGCCAAGCGGATTTACTTTACCAAGTGGATCATCATGGCCTTGCCATATTTATCCATTTGATTGACCTTTATTATAATTATGTATTTATTTTATTTTATTTTCGGTTGTTACAGACGGGACAGACATGACTGGGGGATAGGACAGGGAGAAAGAATGAAAGAAAGAGAGGGAGAGAAAGAAAAATAGAGGGGAGAAGAGATGGTGAGAAAGGGGGGAAGAAAGAAAGAAAAACAAACTAAACACCTGGATCACCTGTATGGAGAAAAAACAAAACAGAAGAGAAAACAAACAAAAAAGAGCAACATAATAAATACAACACCATCACAATAAACTAGCTAGCAGTAGATAACAGTAGATACTAAATATTAAATGTTATTGTGCAGTACACAAGATCGACAGCGCACCATGTGCTTTGAGGTAGAGTGTACACCTGTGAGCATGGACGCGCTTGTTTTTAAAAGGTTCCTACATGTAATGATCTGTTAGAGGGTGTGGGGGGCCACAGCCCCGTCCTCCAGGGCATGACGCAGGTATGGAGGAAATCAAAACTCCAGACATCCAGAGGCCCTCAGAACACAAGAGACCAAGGAAGACCAACAGAGGGCAGCAGCATGCTATCCCAGAAAGAGCTGAGGAGAGTCCCAGATGAGGGGTCACTCAGCAGCCATGGAGCAGAAGCCAGGGGGTTGCAGTGACGTGCCCGTGAGCTCCGCCCGGCAGCCAGCTGTGCCAGAGTGACCGAGCCCCAGGCCGAGGGCCGAGGGCACCCCACCCAGTGGCCCGGCGAGCCCCAGGCTCCAGGCCCCGATAAGCAGCCGCCAAGGAGTGAGCCAGTGTGTACCTGGACGCCCATCCCCGGACACAAAGACCCACCAACGCACCGATGTCTGAGGGCTTCCGCCACCAGCAGGGGAAGTTGTGGGGGGAGATAGGCCTCCATACCTTGGAGGGCCTCAGATGTCCCCAGAGAGGTGGCGTCTGATACTCGACCTGACATATGGACACAGACATACAGGCACACACAGATACAAACATCCATTCCCACCCTCATGCTCTCATATGCAATTACTCCACACTCACCCAATGAGGAGACAAACATAAAGAGACGCTGTACACACAATCACACTCCCCAAGCGTACTCTGAGAACTGGGTCTAGGTACCCTTGCCCCTGGAGGGGGAAACTGCACCCAGACCCAGGTGGTGTTACCCTTTTCCCTGCGGTGGGGAGATGCAGACCGCCCCGACTCCACAGCAGCAGGGAGGCCCCACATTCCAGACCCCAGTCGGACGGCAAACTCCTCCTCCTAGCCCCCCCGCTCCAGCAGGCCGCAGAGAACGGGGGTGTGAGAAGACTCCAAAACCTCCCTCCACCCGCTCATATCTAGTGTTGATGCATGTGTGTTCTAAGGTGCATTTAAAACCCAGGAGGGCATGGAGCTACCTGCCAGAGAGCAGCAGGTAAGCGCATAGCCCCTCCTGATAGCCCTCAATGTCTACGTGTATTTAAAATTGAGAGGTGGGCAACGACGCCAGGGGTGAGGTTGTGCACCCTGATGGTTCACTCACTGCTGCTCTACTTTTACACCTGTGACAATTGATGAGAATCAGCCGTCTTCAGCTCCCTCAGATATTCTCCCCACAAAGCTTTTTGCCTTGTAAACCTTTTTAACGCTTTTCTTCAGACTGAAGTGTTCCAGCTTTTTCAAACATGCCAGTGTGGAAGCAAAGCTCAGCAAACCCAGCTTAGATCCAACATTACATCAACATTATAGATCAGTTTCTCTTTCAGGTCAAAGCTTGTTGAGAAGCCGCTTGCTGCCCACCTCACAGCCTGCTTGAAGAAACACCACATCTATGAGCGTTTCCACTCTGGTTTTGGTCAAATGCATCCACTGACACTGCACTACTAACAGTAAGCAGTTATATTGTGATGTCAGCAGATGGTGGAACAGTCCTGGTCTTGTTGGAGCTCTCCTGCTCTGAACATCTGAAGCTCTCCACCACATGACTGAGCACAACTCAGGGAGGAACATTTACTGAAGCTGCTGCAACATTTCCTGTCAGCACATGATTGTGTGACAGTCGAGGAGCCACCAGAGGACACCTGCTAACAGGGCTGGGTATCCTCACTCATTTCTACAATCCATTCACTTTTAATCGCTGAAGTTTGCCTCAGACAGTCAGAAATATTATCATTCATTTCCATATTTTTATATCTATAAAAGAAAGCTGACACTGTGAGACTTCATCAGAGGTGTGAGCATCACAGCAGAGGCCTTTGTGTCAAAGTCACTGAGGATAAAACAGAAGAACATGAAGCAGATTTTCCTGGCCTGGCTTTTTATAGCAGATGACCTTAAAAATATTCTGCAGTAGAACAAAAACACATGTGAACATGACCTGATGAAGTGAAGCAAAGTTACAGAGGTTTGATTACAGACACAGCTGAGAGTTTTGCAATTTTGCATCATTTTACAAAGTTTGTTCAGTTTTGAACAGCAGAAATGAGACTAAGTCAAAAACAACAACAAACCCAGCGGCCGACAGCGCTGTCAACAACGGTAGACTGGTGGGTAACAACAAGCCAATAATGCAGGAAACAGAGATTTTTAGATGGAAACTGATTCTGATGCGTCTTTGTGCAGAATCCGTGTTCCTGCTCTCAGTTACTGTTTTAGCTGTTTGATGGTTGTTGAAACTGTGGGAGCTTTAACCTGAGATTCAGGCGTTTCAGCTAAAATACATTTATATTTAAACATCGATTCAGGATTTTAATGAATCAATATGACGTTATCCAAGCTAGAATCGATTTAATCACTAATCAAAACCCACCCCTACCTGCTAACCATCGGCATTATGGGTAGTGCAGTAGGAGACACTCACCTGACTTAAAATAGTGCCGGAAATGAAATAAAAGACCTCCAGAGACGATGAGAACAAGAACCAGGAGAGCCAGGAGAACCATCAGAATAGCAGAACCAGGAGAACCAGGAGAATCAGCAGAACCAGGAGAACCAGGAGGACCAGGAGAATCAGCAGAACCAGCAGAACCAGGAGAATCAGCAGAACCAGGAGGACCAGGAGAACCAGCAGAACCAGGAGAACCAGGAGAGCCAGGAAAACCAGCAGAACCAGGAGAACCAGAAGAACCAGGGGTACCAGCAGAACCAGGAGAACCAGGAGAGCCAGGAAAACCAGCAGAACCAGGAGAACCAGGAGAACCAGCAGAACCAGAAGAACCAGCAGAACCAGCAGCACCAGGAGAACCAGGAGAGCCAGCAGAACCAGAAAAACCAGCAGAACCAGGAGAACCAGCAGAGCCAGGAGAACCAGGAGAACCAGCAGAACCAGCAGAACCAGGAGAACCAGCAGCGCTGTGGCCCAGGATGGAAATGGTTCTGTAGAGAAACACAAATTGTCAGGTGACCTTTGACTGAATGTAATGAATTAAAGAATCTGCTCAGATTTAAAATGGTGAAGCAAGCATGCTTATTGTGACAATATTAAAAGTTCAGTTTGAGTGATTGTGATCGTCTACAGCAGGGTTTTGGTTTGATGTTGACCTTTGACCTGCAGTGGGACATCTCTCAGTCTAAATGATGTGACGGAGCAGGTGTAGGTGGCGCTGTCAGACAGGTGGAGGTTGGTCAGGTTCAGGCTGAGGTCTCCAGTTTCCAGAGCGTCAGTCTTCATGGATGTTCGGCCGCTGTAACGCTGGTTTGGATCTTTCAGTTCGTCTCCTTGAAGCTGGTGGACGGTTGGAGGACTGAGGTCGGAGCGACTCCACACCACTGTGGGGCTGTCCAGTTCAAAAGTGGGAAACTCACAGGGCAGCAGGACAAACAGCTCTCCCTCATACAGCTCCACAGCCGAGGCATGCTGGGAAACTGAGGACACAGAGTCCATGTGTCACTTTGAGATCAAACGTGGACACAGCTTCAGTTACACAATATCAAATATCTACATATAGAAATAAAATCACTGTGCAGGTCAAATAAATAAATACAATAAAGAAAGAAATAAGACGTGGTATAAGTGAAAAGTCTGAGTTCAGCTCGTCGGCTCACAGAAACACTGACTTCCTGTTATTAATGAGGCGGCTGTGGGAGCAGGTAGGAGGCTCCTGATTGGTTCATAGGGTGTGAATAAATGTGTCATGTAGCAGGAAGCAAAGTCACATCAGGCCTTAGAAGGAATTCATGAAAGTGTGAAGTCTGTCTGCAGTGCAGTGGAGTGAATATAAAGCGCCTTGAGGCGACTTTTGTTGTGATTTGGCGCTATATAAATAAAATTGAATTGAATTGAATTGAATGATGGTCAAATGGTGGAGAGTCCCAGATTTAAGTCCTAGGGGAGGAAGCGCCTGTTGATCCTCAACCTAATCAGACGAGCCAAGGTGTGAAAAAGGGTGTAGGTCACAATCAGCCAGGGTTTCAGGTGAACCCGCTGTGAAACCTATCCCTACCTTATCCCACATAGCAAATAGGTCTGGCCCGGATCTGGTGTCAAGCCGGCACTGCTGTCTGACTTCTGGCATGGTAAGTGGTATGTCAACCAGATGTGGGCCAGGTCTGGCAATGATGGCACTATTTATGTTCCTATTTTAGTTAGAAGACCCAAATGTCATGTTGCAATACAAGTTTCTTAGTGTACACTTTATCCAAAACCTAGTGAGGGTTTACTCATGTTTACCACCGGGTGGCTGTAGCTCAGGAGGTCGAGCAGGTCACCTACTGATCGGAAGGTTAATGGTTTGATCCCTGGCTCCTCTAGTCTGCATGTCCAGAGTGTGAATGTGTATGAATGTAGTCAGGAAGCACTCAGCTTAGAGAGTGTGTCTTTGGGTGAATGTGGCATCTTGTATAGAGCGCTTTGGGTAATCCGGGAGAGTAGAAAAGCACTATATAAGAATCAGCCCATTCACTGTCTGAACAGAGTTTCGTTATGTTGCTTTTGCACTATTATATTCCGGCACATGTTGTTATGACATGGCTTGATTAAGGCTGACATCTGGGGCCAAAGCTAAAACTGTTGTGGGCCAGCACAGGACAACCAGTGTGTCTGGTGCTGGCCCATGTGTGGGCCACCTCTGGCAAACCAGATGTGGGCCACCAAAGGAACGTCTTTTGTTGCGGTATGTGGGCCTTGTGTAAGCACATTGTGTGGGCAAGATCCGGGCCATACCAGTTTTGCTATGTGGGATCATGTGATTTCTTCAGCTCGCTGTTACACGGATTTTCTTTATGCAATTTTGCATGCTTTTTTGTTTTTTTGTTTTTTACAGCGCATTACTTTCTGCGTCTGCTGTAGACCATTGTCAGTTGATCTCATGCCGTGTCTCCTGCACAGTACAGAATGCATTCAGCTTGTCAAATTTACATAAATCTTCGATCGAGGGAGGTCGATCGAGGGAGGCCAGCCCAGGTCAGCGCAGTTCCTCCCACTTGAACCCCATCAGTCCTCGGCTGGCTCTCCCGTAGCGCTGCTTTTATTGTGGTTACATGAATATGCATAGTTTCATTAACATGTCACATTGTAAACAGGCTTGTGTGTGAACAGAGAATACCTGCCTGTGTGTACATGTGGGTCTGTGTGTGTGAATGTGAGTGTGTGTATGTGTGTGTGTATATGTGTGGTTCAAAATGTGACCCTGTGAATGACTCCCCAGATGGCTGGCGCATGGTAGTCCAGCAATTCACCTAAACAAAAAGATCTTACACTTAAACAGATACATAGTAGGTGTCCTCCCATACTAGATGACCTTCCCATGAACTTAAGAATGTGAAAGTGCACCCAGGCCCTTAGCAGACTTAAATAAGGATGAGACATTTTATCAACATACAAACGATTATATATCTCTAAGCATAAATGATTATATGTTTCTAAGTACAGATGACAATCCTAAAATCTCACTCTGACAGTTGGAACTGTAAAGAAAAACAAACAGATGTTATGAACTGAAATAGAACTGTTTTTATTTTTTGGTTCCTCCTTAAGAAATGGTGCCATGTAAATATCTTCCTTTTTGGTCAGGCTGTTTGTTTCCAAATTCCTATTTAGGAATTTGAAAACCCTTTCAGAGAACGTCAGGGTTAGGTTCCTGTGTATGTAGTCCAACTCAACCATCACTTTTCATCTCACTCACTCAGTTCAAACATGATAAATTTACTGTCTGTCCTAAAGACCTGCCTAAGATCAAACTTTTCAGTCTGCGCCTCTTTCTCATTTCACACTTTGTATACCCTCGACTCCTCCCCTCATATCTTAGCTCCTCCCACCAGAGAAGTGAGATAAGACAACAGCTGTCGAACAACATCTTTCCTGTGGAGGCTCGTTTTAGATGAATATAATTTGTATAATATGGACAACATGAAGAGTTTTGTTACAGCCGTACCTTTTAGTCGTTCCTTTTTATACTTATACATAATTACATTTACATTAAGACTTATCATTCCCATTTACCATGTCAGGTACCACCACAGTTCACTTCAATAAAACTTAAAATTTGTTTTCATGTTTTGATCAAGTGATGGGAGCTGTTTCCCATGTGTTCAGTCCTTCTACTAAGCTAGGCTAGGATAAACATGTCCAGTGCCTGTCTCTGTGCAACTTTTAATCTGATTTGAATAAGGTAGAAATGGAGGAAGAAGAAAATGACTGCACCAGAGAAATAGTTTACTGCTTTATAAGAAAGCCCTCTGCAAAGCCAAAACATCTTACAATTCATCACTGATTGAAGAAAATAAGAACAACCCCAGGTTTCTCTTCAGCACTATAGCCAGGCTGACAAAAAGTCAGAGCTCTACTGAGCCGACCATCCCTTTAACGTTAACTAGTAATGACTTCATGAACTTCTTCACAAATAAAATTTTTATCATCAAAATTACCAATAATCATCCCACAGATGTAATATTATCTACAGCTACTTTTAGTACCATTGATGTTAAGTTAGACTCTTTTTCTCCAATTGATCTTTCTGAGTTAACTTCAATAATTACTTCCATCAACGTGTCTTTTAGACCCCATTCCTACAAAACTGCTCAAGGAAGTCCTGCCATTAATTAATTCTTCAATCTTAAATGTGATCAACCTAACTCTAATAATCGGCTATGTACCACAGGCCTTCAAGGTGGCTGTAGTTAAACCTTTACTTAAAGTCACAGGAAGATATATCAAAATGGTGACTTATGCCAGAACAAATGACTTGACAGACATAAATCCTAAATTCCTTTAAGTAAAAAATTGGTGACATAGTAATAAGTGGTCCCTAGTGGTTTTCAAATTATTACATGGCTTGTTAATTTTTTATTAAATTATTAAGAAGCCAGATGACTTCAAAACATTTACAAATTACTATAAAGCACTATCCAAACTTCAAAACAAGTGGCAAAATCTCCAAATTAAAAGTACTTGCAAACTATAAAAATTTGATTATA